>NC_069713.1:4897317-5209817 GCF_027358585.1 Pangasianodon hypophthalmus
AGCAAATACCTGCCGAGGATGTGCGAGTCTCCGGTCTCCACACACAGCCGAGAGCTGAGCGCTTCAAAGCTCGAGTTCTCCAACAGCTTCATTGCTGAACGATGAGCAAACAGAACAAGACGTGAGACAACGCTCGCACACGCAACGCAAAGCGGTATAACTGCAGTATTAAATAATAAAATCATACTAAAAACAATATCATTTAAAAATCTTTTAAATTTTTTTCTTTATTTACAGTATCATCATCATCATCATCATGAAGCAATGCTGTTCTTGTATTATATTTCTATTAGACATGTGAGACAAGAACATGCAAACAATATGCAAACACTGGACATAATCACACATACCTCATAAAAATTAAATTTTAAAAAAATAGAATAAAACTGTTTTTAAAAAGTTTGTTTAAGTTTTGTTTTAAAAAAAAGTCTGTTTTTTTTTTGTTAAAAAGCAAAAATTAACAACATTTAAGTTCATTTTAAGGGCTGAATATTAACAAAAACTTTATGTACTTTTTTAAAATATCAGTAATACAACTGTATAGGAAACTGTCTAGTAAAAAGTGAAAGAATAATGTGTGCAATTATTATCTAAACTCATACAATACATGAATTTTAGATATATATTTATTATTATAATAGATATATCAAGTACGTTACCTATTCAGCTACTCAGATATGTCATTATAACCTTTCAGATTTTCCAAAATCTGAGCTAAATGTGACAGGAAAAACACAAACTTAAAACATTTTAGGATTTTTTTGTAAAAAAATATATATAAAGCTGTATTTACACAGACTACAGATTAATACAGAGTCACTTATTTATTCATTTTCTCAGATACTTCCATAACATCATCAATTTCTAGATACCCCAAACCCTGAATTATTAGTTTGTTTATTTACTGATTGATTTAAGTGAATCATTTGTTTATAATGTGGTTGTGTTTTCAGCCTTTGAGCAGACAAGCCCAGGGTCGCCCACCCTTCCTCCTCTTTAAACAATGCCACATCCCAAAAACCTCCCTACTCCCTATACTAGTGCACTACAGAGGGTACAGTATTAATGGCTTCAGCACCCTACCTAGTGCACTAGGCTGTGACTTGAGATTGAGATGCAGCCTCGAGTACAGCTTCCTGGTTTAAAAAACAAAAAGCTTTTTTTTTTTTTTTAAAAGAGATTTTAATACAGCTAAAAGATTACATGTATGATGACGTAATGGCTAAAACATCAGATTAGCCTTACTGATTATGTAATTAAGCAGTTAAGCAGGAATCCTAACAGCTCGTTTTAAATAGGTGGCTGTGGTTATGTGAAGCACACATACATCTGAGTGATCTTACCTTCAGTTTGGTTGGAAATGCAGTAAAAGCAGGCTGATGCAGGAGGTTAATGTTGAGAGGAAGTCTCGGAGTGACCCTGAAGGTTACAGTGTAAACTGCTGCAGTAAAACGGTAACAATGTCGCCTGGGTGGTTGCTGTTTGTTTGTTTTTCTGTTTGTTTCAAACCCAGTTCAGTGTTTTTCACAATTTAACGGTCGCACCGGACATCTTCTACTTTCTGCATGCACTCTTATAGAAAAGCTCGTTGGAAAGCTGCAGCTTTGTTCAGATAAAAGCGACATAAAATCCAGAGACAGTCTCGACTCCGACTGCAGCCTCATCCCCCTCCTGCTGCTTTCACCGCGTCTCAGAGCCAAAAAGCGGAGACACTAATCTCCTCCACGGGGATCAGAGCCGCTGTTATCCACGCGACCTGATCAACAAACACTCCAACTCCTCTCTTCTGTAGATACTGAGCACACAGATCCGCGATTCACCTCGGTATTTTTCAGCTTCTCTCTCTGCTATGGGCGAAGATTTTCAGCGCCTGTCTCTAAATAAAACACTCCGAACACTAATCCCGCCCACTTTGATTGCACGACAGGGGATTGGCTATCGTTTGTGTCTGTTAAACTTTCCGTTAATTTCATTGGCCAGAAATTCTCTGTATGTAAATTTCAGCTGGAGAGTGATTGGTCAAAAATATCCTCCTCTATCCTTTGTCATTTTTTTGTTTGTTTGCTTTTTTATGTTTGTTTATTTGCTTGTATATGTTTTGTTTTATTTTGTATTAATATATAATCGCAAAATATGTGTAATATAATAGTTTATGTAATGTAATAGGCTACAATTGTAATTAAGGAAGCTGTGTACCCTTGTGTATACGTGAGTGACGTCATTACATATATCTATTTAAATACACAGTTACAGGACTTAGCAGACTTTCCTGTTTCATAATAGGTTATTGTGTCAATTTTCTATCTCTATTCTCAAGCATTTCTCTATAAAAACTGCTGAGGGAAAGGTTGTTTGCAAGAAAGAAGTTGTTGTGACTACAGAGCTGACCTCATAGCTTCATAATACAATTTTTAATGTTTTTATTTGGGTAAGAATTTTGTAGCTAGTTTATAAATCCAACAAAACCAATAATAAAATACTTGGCAAAACATTTTTTTTTTTTTTTTACTAAACTTCTATCCAAACATCCAGTAACATTTACATTTGCGATGGACTGTTTTGTGTTTCCTTTAAAGTTTTCCTCACTTTCACTGGCCAGACATGAAATATCATTTAAACTCTCTCAAAGTAACAGTTTTGTCAAAAGCAAAAATAAAAACACTCCCAATAGACACAATCATAAAACTTTCATCCCAAAGGACATTATATTTCTCTATATGACTATATACGTCAAATTATAGGTGTAATAAACGAGCTTGCATGCTTATGAAAGTTCAGTATAGTGTATATACTGTAGTGTGTGTGCGTGTGTGTGTGTGTGTGTGTGTGTGTGACAGACTTGACCGATTATGTAAGTCATTCTTGCAGGTCTCTATCATTCAAAGCATATCACGATTTAAAAAAAATATATTATTATTATTATTAGTAGTAGTAGTAGTAGTAGTATCTGGATTGTGGTTTTTTTTTTTTCAAATAAATAAAATATTTTGACTTTATAGCTTTATAGCTGTGAATATAGCATACGAATCTATGCACATGTTTATTCATATGTGTTTCAGCTGCATGAGACAGAGTCTGATAGTCTGGACCTCAAATAAATACAGTTTGGGTTTTTTTTAGGTGTATTTGTAATAGGGTATAGAACAGTATAACAACACAGGAAAGATTTCAAAGTTACAATATTGACAGTGTTATGTTAGATAAACAGAAAACATATTCACACATGTTGATTTAAGGTTAACATTGGCTTTGCAGCTACACTTTATGGCCAAAAGTATGTGGACACCTGACCATCACCTGACCATTGCATTTTGAACATCCCATTCCAGATTTAGTCCTGCTTTGCTGTCACAATAACTTCTACTCTTCTGGTTAGGCTTTCCATTAGATTTTGGAGCGTGGCTGTGGGGATTTGTGTTCATTCAGCCACAAGAGCATTAGTGAGGTCAGGTGCTGATGTTGGGATGTCGAGGAGGCCTAGGGTTCAGTTTGCATTCCAATTCATCCCAATTGTGTTCAGTGGGGTTGAGGTCAAGGCTCTGTGAAGGTTACTTGAGTTCTTCCACTGCAACCTTGGCAAACCATGTCTTCATGGAGCTCGCTTTGTGCACAGGGGCATTGTCATGCTGGAACAGGTTTGGGCCTCTTGGTTCCAGTGAAGGGAAATTGTAATGCTACAGCACACAAAGACATTCTATACAATTGTGTGCTTCCAAATTTGTGGCAATGGTTTAGGGAAGGCCCACATATGGGTGTAATGGTCAGGTGTCCATAAACCTTTGTCTATATAGTGTAGATACAGCTAATAACAGTGACCCGAAAGAGTGTGTCTGGTGTCCAAATATCTCCAGCCAACAGTGGTGCTGTGGTTAAAAACTGATACTGATAAGGTGCTCAGTGGTTAAGGCTCTGGGTTACTGATCAGAAGGTTGGGTTCATGGTTCATGCCCCAGCACAGACAAGTTGCCACTGTTGGGCCCTTAACCCTATTTGCTCCAGGGGCACGTATCATGGCTGACTCTGTACTCTGACCCCAACTTCCTAACAAGCCAGGATAGGCAAACACATAATTTCACTGTACTGTAATGTACATGAGACACATGAAGGCATCTGCTGATACTGATGAAGATGACAGGGCAATTATCACATGGAAAAAGATTTTGTCTCTAAGTTAACACCTCCAATGGTGACCAACAAGCTAGGCGTGTGTCATATAGTGTACATACTGATGTAGCTGATCCACTCAATCCACAGCACGTACCACCATGCGTATAAATACGGTGTACAATATGTAATGAAATTCTTACCTGACCATTCTCCTGCATCAACATCACAACAGTAGACACAGACATACCCTATCTACATAACTGCACAGTTAAAGAATTGCACCATTGCTCATTGGTGAGTGGTAAGTACCTCAGTGTTATGTTAATTGCACCGTTGCAGAGGTTCACATTGTATTGGTGTTGGATAGTGGCAGTTGATTGAATGGTTTAGAAGTGCCGAGTGTGCATAGAATTCAGCAAAATGTAACAGCAATGTACACAGTGGCAAAAAAGCTACATAATGCCAGAAATGCTACTAATGTGATATGTAATTATTTTGAATATGCAGTTGTATAGTATATACTATAGTAAATACTACAAAATCTGCTTACACGGCAGAAAAAAACATTTGTCAGAAATGTTCTGTTTCAGTGGAAACTTTGCGTACTATACTGAACTTTTACTACATCGAACTCTATTTGAGTTAGTTTGGTTGCCCAGTTACTTTTAGTTCCTTTAAAAAGCAGGGAACGACATATAAAAAGTGCTGTAATTCCTACACTGTTCACCCAGTTTGGATGTAAATGCCATCAAATTAAAGCTGAAAGTCTGCACTGGTCATATTCATTGTTTAATTTCAACTCCAATTTCTTCTGGTCAACAGTTAAAATAACAGTAACTTTGTCAATATCCAAATATTTAGGGACCTGACTGTAGTGCCAAAGTGACTTTGTTATTATTAGCCTTTTTTTTTTTTAATAACTAGCACTTTGTTATTTTTTTTTTTTAAAAATCATGTTGTGTGTGTTTTTTCATGTTTGTCACCTCATTGCTAGCTTCAGCCACAAAATGGCCAACAAGAACTAGCTTACCCATCAGCCCTAGCATATCACTTGACCATGTCACATGCCTCAATGATCACTGTTTCTTGTTGCACCTAATTAGCACCCCTATTTAAGTTCTGGTTTCTGTGTTTCTATGGTAAGTGTTTGTTGTTTGCAGGGTTGTGGTGCTGACATTGTGGTCAGTTTCATAGCTGCTCTTGTGCCTGTTCTTGTTTTGTTAGTTCATGTTTATACCACTTGTTTTTGCTTTGGTTGTTTTGTTCGTGTTTCACTTAATAAAGAAACCACGCGTGTTTGCATCCGCCTCCCAAAAATACCTGACAGTACTATACTAACTTCCCCAATAGGGTATTTATACTGTTACTACTCTTAGTCCCTGATCTAGTGAAACAGTTTGAGGATGTATTTGTTGATGGAGGCTTTAAAGCACGTCTGTGAGTTGTTCCGGGTAAGGGCGTCTGCCAAGTGCCATAAAAGTAAATGTTCTCAGGAAGAAACTCCACCTGGGTGTGTGTGCACAGATGGACCTGAGCCATGTGCCAGAAGAGAGAAAAGTGTGTAAGCAGGGAGACCAGAGTCCTTTGTGATGTAGCCTGCCTTTGTTAGACAGTGTGTGGTATAAATGTCCTGTATCACTGGGACCACAGTGCTTATGATTCTTTCCCCCATTTTCACCACCATGTGGAGTGCTTTACAATCATATGTTGTGGAATTGCTGTATCAAGATGTTTTACACTTTCAATTGTTGGTTCTATGGCCCACCTATAAACAAAAACTCTCCAGGATTGTGGTTGACATGCAGGCTTTCCTCAGACGTCGAGGAAATAGAGGTGTTGATGAGCGTACTTTACAGTGTGTTGTGTCCAAGTGAGGGTGATGCCAGTGAATCTGAAGCTGCTGTACTGAGAAAGAAACACCACCCAAATAAAATCTGCTCAGCGGTCAGCCTATATCGGGTCCTTTCCTTTGAATGACTGGACAGAGGGAGGGGCTAATATACTATAATTGTACATCTATAAAATGACCTATAGTTAATGGTAGGTTTGTTTATGTGATAAAATGGACAATGAGTGTCAGCCATCTGGTAAACCACTGTACGCAAACTCCAATTAATGCAATTACACCACAGTGCTGTTGACTTCGAGTCAAATCTGATTGGTAAAAAAGTGTTGATTAATTTCCTATAACAGCAGCTCTGACAATAGTGCATCTGCAAATAACAGGTTTAGACTGTATCAATGAAGGAATACACTTGTTCTAATACTTTATCGCTTCTATAGTAACAGATCGTTCACAGGGACTTGTATGATGGATGATCTACGTAATCTAAGGCCAATGCACATGATAAAAACATGGGGTGTGTCTCAATCAGCTCCCTAGGTTGTGAATCAGTATATCGTATACAAGAGCTCGGCACTGTAAAGACCCTGGCTCGCTACACATTGGGACACTGATGACTCAGTTTCCGGAGACATGACTACATACTCATGTTGTAAAACATCACCACTGGCATTTATCAACAACAGGCAGGACCGATATCTTACTGACATTATATGTCATATAAAATTGCTATCTTAATCACACACATTTCCGTGGTACTTCAAGCAGGATCTTAAGCTAGCTAGTGGATTTTTATTTTAATTATTAAACACTTAAAAGTCATTAGACTCAAACAAACTGTATATAGAATGTCAAATAAAGTTAAAAATCGCTAAAGTAAGTAATCATTTGAGAGCTACAACAACGATAACAAGCTACTTAAATTTGTAGATGAAGTTGGCTGAGAGTTCGTCCCCGTTTTTTAAAAAAAATTTTTTCGAGCTGAGCAGCTTCAGAAAATATGACACCATTTCCGGTAAGGGAACATAGTGAGCATCGATGCTCCCTGGTTTTTGTGGTGCATTGTGGGATTTTTTTAGGGAGCAAATTTTCCAGTGCACTGGAAGGATTTTGCGATTGAGACAGCCCTTAAAATGGCCGACTTTCTGATCCGTGTCCCGACTACTGAACGACACAGCTGATTGAGACGCAACCGTGGTATTTAACACAGAAAAATAATCATTGATATGGTGAACTTTTCTGTGAGGATGTGTTTCTTTAACATTTAGGAAAGGAGTCTCCAGTGTCAATGTTTTGTACGTTTGTAAGGGTCAGAGAGTTTTCCACCATGGGAAAGTCTTCAGGACAGAGGAGTTTACGCTTTGCGGTTTCTCTGTAACATGACAAACTGTGCTTTATTTTAATCTTATTACCTTCGACATGTCATTCATTAATAAATTAAAAATTGCAATTGATGAATTGCTGTGGTGTAAAAGCAGTAATAAAACACTTCAGGCCTTGCTTTACAGGAAAATAACACACATAAACACAGTCATAACCTCCAGGGTCACTTTTCTGTCCTGTTTTAATCCACTTGTCCTTTTAGAACATAAAATAATAATAAAAAAAAACATCTACTTCATGCAAAAACGTTTTGATCTCCAAACACCTGGACTAAACTGAGGTCTGAATGTGCTGACCTCGTTTGGCGCGACGCCACAGAAAATCCCCCTAGAGCGATTCTGTTAGACTGCGCATGCGCGGAGGTTGTGCGCATGCGCAGTGCGGGCGGATCAGCCAGTGACGGGGTGGTTGGTGTATTTGTAATGACACATTTTGAAAGCACATGAACATAGTAACCAAGTTCGAGCTGGAGCTGAAGTGAAACTGGATACTTTGTTGCCTGCCTGCCTTCCTTCCTTTCTTTCTTTCTGCTCTGTAGGAAAGTAGTTAGGATAATGAGAGAGAAGTTTTTTGTTACGCAAGTGTGGTTATGTAACAACAACAAAATAACAGTGGTTGAAAGAGAAACGGCGGTGGAATGAGAAGTTATCGACGGTGAAGGTGGAATGTCGCAGAGCTCCGGAGCTCCGCAGCCGCCCCCGGGTCCTCCGCCCTCCTCCTTCTTCACCTCCTCCTCCTCCTCCACCTCCTCCTACTCCTTCTGCTCCTCTCAGCCCGGGCTGGAGGCCTCGGCGGCGGCGGGGGCGGGATGCAGCACCGTGCTGATGTCAGTCAAAGTGGCAGCGAGTCACTCCGGGATCCGGCCGCTGTGTCTCCCCGGCTGCGGGGATGAAACTCTGCGGCTTCAGCTCAGCATGGACCCGGGGAAGGCGGGGGAATTCCGGCTGGCCCTGAGACACAGCAGCGGAACTAACGCGGTAAAAAAAACCCAGATCCTTTCATCACACACTCAAACACTATCTCTCCGTCCCCACGCGACATGAAACACTCTCACGCGCGCTCACTTCGTGGATCTTAAAAGAGTTACATTTTTTTAATTTCCGCTCGGACCACTCAGTGTCACGTGATCACTGTGTTATTGTTTACAAGTTAGCTACATTCACTGCAATAATCACCGACCTGGTGATATAAATGACTCAGTAAACTTTAGCTGTTTGTTAGAATTCCTGTGCTGCCAACAGTTTTTAAAGCAAAAAGTAGTTAAAGATGTAAACAAAACAAAATAAAGTGGCTAGTGACGTGTTCGTAAGTTGAAAACTCTGACGTCATCACAGTCGGATCAAATTTGCATATCAAGAATGATAAGGTGCTTAGAACAGAAGAGTGGATCACACTAACACAACAGAGCAGGTTAGAATAAAATCTTCTTCTTCTTCTTCTTGTTTTTTTTTTAATTTTATACCAAAAAAAAAAAACAGTTAGACTTTTAAAAAATTTCTGTACATGTAAATACCACCAGTGCATGTGGTCTTTGTTTCTCCTGTGAGGTTCATAATCTGAGCTCTCTCTCACACCCAAACTCTTCTGTCAAGCTTATTTTAAAAAAAAAACTGAATAGTGTGCCTCGATAATCGGATCTGTATTTGTATCCGTTTAGTACATGTTGTAATGTATTCGTCTCAAGTTTTTAATTTATTGTTTTTATTGTTATTCATCTATATAGCCTGCATACACTGGAATGAAATGTCGTTTCTCCAGGACCATGATGCAACACATAACAATACGCAAGACTACATAAAGTGCAAATACACAACAGTGTGATATGAAGGCAGTACAGTAAATACACAGGGCAGTACAATATACACCTGATAGTACAGTAAATACATGTGACAGTACAGTAAATACGACAGTACAATAAATACGCAGGACAATACAATAAATACATGTGACAGTACAGTAAATACATGTGACAGTACAGTAAATACATGTGACAGCACAGTAAATACACGTGGCAGTACAGTAAATACATGTGATAGTACAGTAAATACATGTGACAATACAATAAATACACATAACAGTACAACAAATACATGACAGTACAGTAAATACATGTGACAGTACAATAAATACACGTGGCAGTACAGTAAATACATGTGATAGTACAGTAAATACATGTGACAATACAATAAATACACATAACAGTACAACAAATACATGACAGTACAGTAAATACATGTGGCAGTAAATACATGTGACAGTACAGTACATACATGTGATACTACAGTAAATACACGTAACAGTACAACAAATACATGTGGCAGTACAGTAAATACACGTAACAGTACAGTAAATACACGTGGCAGTACAGTAAATACACATAACAGTACAACAAATACATGTGACAGTACAGTAAATACACATGGCAGTACAGTAAATACGCAGGACAATACAATAAATACACATAACAGTACAACAAATACACGTGACAGTACAGTAAATACATGTGACAGTACAGTAAATACATGTGACAGTACAATAAATACACGTGGCAGTACAGTAAATACATGTGATAGTACAGTAAATACATGTGACAATACAATAAATACACATAACAGTACAACAAATACATGACAGTACAGTAAATACATGTGGCAGTAAATACATGTGACAGTACAGTACATACATGTGATACTACAGTAAATACACGTGACAGTACAGTAAATACACGTGGCAGTACAGTAAATACACATAACAGTACAACAAATACATGTGACAGTACAGTAAATATGCAGGACAATACAATAAATACACATAACAGTACAACAAATACACGTGACAGTACAGTAAATACATGTGACAATACAATAAATACACATAACAGTACAACAAATACACGTGACAGTACAGTAAATACATGTGACAATACAATAAATACACATAACAGTACAACAAATACATGTGGCAGTACAGTAAATACACATAACAGTACAGTAAATACACATAACAGTACAGTAAATACACATAACAGTACAGTAAATACACGTGGCAGTACAGTAAATACACATAACAGTACAACAAATACATGTGACAGTACAGTAAATACACATGGCAGTACAGTAAATACGCAGGACAATACAATAAATACACATAACAGTACAACAAATACACGTGGCAGTACAGTAAATACATGTGACAGTAAATACATGTGACAGTACAGTAAATACATGTGATAGTACAGTAAATACACATGGCAGTACAACAAATACATGACAGTACAGTAAATACATGTGACAGTAAATACATGTGACAGTACAGTAAATACATGTGATAGTACAATAAATACACATGGCAGTACAACAAATACATGTGATAGTACAGTAAATACACGTAACAGTACAACAAATACATGTGGCAGTACAGTAAATACATGTGGCAGTACAGTAAATACACGTGACAGTACAGTAAATACACATGACAGTACAGTAAATACACGTGACAGTACAATAAATACACGTGACAGTACAGTAAATACACGTGACAGTACAGTAAATACACGTGACAGTACAGTAAATACATGTGGCAGTACAGTAAATACATGTGACAGTACAGTAAATACATGTGACAGTACAGTAAATACATGTGGTAGTACAGTAAATACATGTGACAGTACAGTAAATACACGTAACAGTACAACAAATACATGTGATAGTACAGTAAATACACGTAACAGTACAACAAATACATGTGGCAGTACAGTAAATACACGTAACAGTACAACAAATACATGTGATAGTACAGTACATACATGTGATAGTACAGTAAATACACGTAACAGTACAACAAATACACGTGACAGTACAGTAAATACACGTGACAGTACAGTAAATACATGTGGCAGTACAGTAAATACACGTAACAGTACAACAAATACATGTGACAGTACAGTAAATACACGTGACAGTACAATAAATACACGTAACAGTACAACAAATACATGTGACAGTACAGTAAATACATGTGACAGTACAGTAAATACATGTGGCAGTACAATAAATACACGTAACAGTACAACAAATACACGTGACAGTACAGTAAATACACGTGACAGTACAGTAAATACATGTGACAGTACAGTAAATACACGTAACAGTACAACAAATACATGTGGCAGTACAGTAAATACACATAACAGTACAGTAAATACACATAACAGTACAGTAAATACACGTGGCAGTACAGTAAATACACATAACAGTACAACAAATACATGTGACAGTACAGTAAATACACATGGCAGTACAGTAAATACGCAGGACAATACAATAAATACACATAACAGTACAACAAATACACGTGGCAGTACAGTAAATACATGTGACAGTAAATACATGTGACAGTACAGTAAATACATGTGATAGTACAGTAAATACACATGGCAGTACAACAAATACATGACAGTACAGTAAATACATGTGACAGTAAATACATGTGACAGTACAGTAAATACATGTGATAGTACAATAAATACACATGGCAGTACAACAAATACATGTGATAGTACAGTAAATACACGTAACAGTACAACAAATACATGTGGCAGTACAGTAAATACATGTGGCAGTACAGTAAATACACGTGACAGTACAGTAAATACACATGACAGTACAGTAAATACACGTGACAGTACAATAAATACACGTAACAGTACAACAAATACACGTGACAGTACAGTAAATACATGTGACAGTACAGTAAATACATGTGGCAGTACAGTAAATACATGTGACAGTACAGTAAATACATGTGACAGTACAGTAAATACATGTGACAGTACAGTAAATACATGTGGTAGTACAGTAAATACACGTAACAGTACAACAAATACATGTGATAGTACAGTAAATACACGTAACAGTACAACAAATACATGTGGCAGTACAGTAAATACACGTAACAGTACAACAAATACATGTGATAGTACAGTACATACATGTGATAGTACAGTAAATACACGTAACAGTACAACAAATACACGTGACAGTACAGTAAATACACGTGACAGTACAGTAAATACATGTGGCAGTACAGTAAATACATGTGGCAGTACAGTAAATACACGTAACAGTACAACAAATACATGTGACAGTACAGTAAATACACGTGACAGTACAATAAATACACGTAACAGTACAACAAATACACGTGACAGTACAGTAAATACATGTGACAGTACAGTAAATACATGTGGCAGTACAATAAATACACGTAACAGTACAACAAATACACGTGACAGTACAGTAAATACACGTGACAGTACAGTAAATACATGTGACAGTACAGTAAATACACGTAACAGTACAACAAATACATGTGACAGTACAGTAAATACACGTGACAGTACAATAAATACATGTAACAGTACAACAAATACACGTGACAGTACAGTAAATACACGTGACAGTACAGTAAATACATGTGGCAGTACAATAAATACACGTAACAGTACAACAAATACACGTGACAGTACAGTAAATACACGTGACAGTACAGTAAATACATGTGACAGTACAGTAAATACATGTGGCAGTACAATAAATACACGTAACAGTACAACAAATACACGTGACAGTACAGTAAATACATGTGACAGTACAGTAAATACATGTGACAGTACAGTAAATACATGTGGCAGTACAGTAAATACACGTAACAGTACAACAAATACATGTGATAGTACAGTAAATACACGTGGCAGTACAATAAATACACGTGACAGTACAGTAAATACACGTGACAGTACAGTAAATACACGTGACAGTACAGTAAATACACGTGACGGTACAGTAAATACACGTGGCGGTACAGTAAATACACGTGGCGGTACAGTAAATACATGTGGCAGTACAATAAAGCCACTGAGATACAGTTGGTGATTTAGAGAATTTCGATAAAAACAACAGACGGTGTCTAGCTATTAAGGATGTAAAGGCTTAATGAGGCTGAGTTTTTGACATTAGCTTTGGTTTATGGGTCAAACACTGAAACAATTTTCAAAACTGCTATAAAAAAGATATTTTCGTAATATTTTCTCTGTTAATATGTTATTTTGTGCTGTACACTGCTTTATGAGACAATAGAGTTGTTTCTGTCAGAAAAAATATTTTTTATGTAAAATAAAGTCTTCAGGTGCAAAAAGACGTCTCGTCTTTGACCCATATATTGATGCGGAGTATCGATGCAGAGTATCGATGCCGAATATTGATAAATTGATTTAGAAATAAGGAGTTTCTACAGGTTAGACGGAACTGAGACGTTTGGTGAAATTCACAGAGTGAAATGGTGAAGTGTGCTGTTATCAGTCCTAACATTGTCCCTACAATACAGTCACGTGAACAGGCTTCAGAGCAGGAGATTTTGCTGCGTGATTGTTGATTACAATCTTGTTCATGCTACTGTAGACCTCATTCATGTGACAATCATCATAACTCACTTATTACACAGTCCTAACTCTTAATTCTAAACTTGAGACACTGTCTAAGATTGAGCTCAGCCTAAAATTAACAAGTAATTAACAAGCACTTTGGCTTTAGTTTGTCTTTGGTGATTCAGCTTTAGTGTTTTTATTGATGCGAGAATGATTGTTACAATGATCCTGTTGTAAATTTAAGCATGTCTCTCTTTTTTTTCCCATTAGTCCATTGCTGAGTTTGATCTCAGGACGGTGCGCTACGAGGTCAAGACACCACGGAGTCACGAGCTGATCTTGGCCACGTCCCCTCATGACCGCATCACCTTCAACTTCCGCAGCGAACAGGAAGCGCAGGCCTGGGCCACTGTGGTGATGTCATCACTCCGCGAGGCTCATCGAGGTGAGACACACTGTCTTACTCCTCCTCTCATTGTCTCATGATTGTCCTCCATTTGTAATCATTAAAATCCGGTATGACGTCACCAAACTGTTACGCAAATTGTTCTGATAAACTCCTTATCTTCTCTAAATGTTGTGTTCATACTTCTTCGTATGTGAATCACTTTAATACAACAGTCATAAGCTGCACGTGCGTGAGCCGCACTGTATAAAAGTGGTATTTTAATGAAGTACATGTTGAAAATCTATATATCTATAAATCTATATACAGAGTAGAAGTACAGACTCTGTGATATTATAATGCACAGAAAAGGTAAACACCAAACTCTGTGCTGTATTTTTATTATTATTAATAATTTCATTTTTGTATTGCTGCATAAATTTTAAGAATTTATAACTTCTTACGGTTAAAAATAAGAATCAATTAATAATTAATTGAAAAATGACAAGATAGCACAAATTCTGTCCTTTCAGAAGGGTCCTTAACCAGGATGTTGTGCTTTAGGTGGGTTATTTAGGAAAAACTTAAAAATTATTTCACTTAGGACTGAAAAAAACCCATTATATATATATTTTTATACGTTTTTGGTTGAATTTTTCAGTACTCAGATGGCGGTGCATTCCTACCAGCATCTGAAATATAATGATGTGTTTTGTAGAGGAAAACCGACCAACCATCAAATTATTGATTATTATTTTGTTTTATTGCCCCACATTCACACACACCCACACACACACACACACACACACCCACCAAAGGGCTGATATTAAAGAATGTAACCTTTTCCTCAGAAACTGCACACTCACACTACAGGAATTTTGGGACTGAATGGTGCTCTGTGCGTGTAGTGTGTGGTTTTGGACAGTTTTATTTTGTATTTAGTTTTGTCTCTCGTTTACTATTCACCTTACGATGTTTTCTTCTAATAGTAAAGTAAGTTCTTGCTCATTTAGACTGACTCTGTGTGACTCCCCCCTCAGTGGCCATTGGTTGTCCTGCAGATGATGGACAGCTTCTGCCCCAGCCCCTGGTTGTACAAATGCCCGCCTCACTGTCCAGCACGGGTACGTCCTCGCGTCCTCTCCTCGCTCTCTGTGTCCAAACAAAGCACAAAAGTCTCAATTGTGCATTGTGTAGATAAAAAAAAAACACTGACTGTCTCTTGTCGTGCTGTTCTGCATATTTACTCTCTCCCACACGAACGGTTTTACAGGAAAATATTTTCAACACGCTGGATAAATGTATTCCAACTGCAGGTCAGCTGTTTATATATAAAGTACCAAAAAGTTATTCTAATCAAATTTAGTCATAAGTAATGTGCAAGACGTTGTGCACTTGTGCTTACTGAACAGAGAGCGACGAAAATCATTTATGCGCATGATTAGATGCCTTTCCCACCTTGCACTCTTTCATGACTGTGCACTGTGATACAAACACACACACACACACACACTCTTCTCTTGTTCTTCTCCTGTTCTTCTCCTCTCTTTTTTATTTTCTCTCATCTCTTTTTTTCTCATCTTATCTGTTCTTTCACTCTTCTCTTTTCCTGTATCTCTTTCTCCTCTCACTCTTCTCTTCTTCTTCACTCTCTCCTCTCTCTCTCTCTCTCTCTCTCTCTCTCTCATTCTCCCCTCTCCCCCTCTCTCCCTCTCTGTAGAGGAGCTGTGTATGGAGCTGGTTCGGTCTATAGAGGCCGGTGATGTTCAGGCTGCGTCTGTGTGTGCGGAGTCTCTGGCTCGTCAGCACACACCGCTGTGCATTCAGCCAAATCACAAACACTACACCAACAAGGAGATCAGGTAAAAAACAGAAAATATCTATATGTCCTTTATCGTATATACATTATATACTCGGACATTATTTTTTTTCTTACATCAGTTGTTTAAGGTTAATTTCTCGTATGTTGAATAGAAATGACTTCAGGCTGAGAGTACACTTTTATACATAACTTTATACATTACACATCTGGAATTAGATTACGTTGCATTTAATTTTATTGTGAGTGTGTTTTATTATTAATTACGCATTAATTTTTATGCATTTTAATTTGATGGTTTAACGTTCATTGTCTCCTTGCTGTTGAATGATGGCTTACTTAAAACTTAATTTTTAAGTAATTAATGGTAGGAAATTGAAATGTATATTTCTCTCAAAATAGAAATAGTAGAGAGTTTGTACATGATGAGAAAAGTCAGAGACGCTATTTCTGTATGTCCTCTAGTTTGTCAGTGGTGTTGGAGGATGCTTCCTCTTCCTGTTGTGTCACTGTTAAAGTCTTCCCCCACACCACGGTGGCTGCTCTTAAACAGCAGGTGAGCATGGATGAGGCTTATCTTATTACAAAGCAGGAAGTGAATAAGAAAGTGTGTTTAAACTTGTTCAGCATGGGACACAAACCTGAAACCGGAGCATGACGTTATTCTGTATTAAGCGTCATTACAGTTTTCGCCTCAACCGTGTACTTCTTTTCCTTTATTGTCCTTCATTGGCGATATTTACGAGTTATTTCTATCTGTATCTGTTTCCTTTGTGACTGTTTCCCGACTGCTCACTACCACCTGTTTTTTTTCTGTGTTCTTGATAGAAATAGTAAAATTTTGTAAATAAATAGTTTGTGGTGCTGTGACCAACAATGAATTCTTTCTATAAAAAGTAAGTGATAATCGATTGTTTTCTATTCTGCTAAAAGTATTCTATTGTGTTCAGAAAATCTTCCTTCATGTAACACGTTTTGATCTGAAAACTATCATGACGATTAAATGAATATGCAAATTTGTCTATGACATCATCAGTAAACTGCTAACGACTTTTTGAGCACGCATTAGCTACTTTGCCCTGAAAACACTTGGCAACACTGCATCTGAGTATAAAACTATAAATGTGTTAGCCAATTAAATTAGAAGATTAGTCCAACTATGATTCGTCACAGAGATAAAACTGATAAGAAACAGCAGGAATAATTAAAAATTAAATTACATTATATCCCCTTTTTTCCAGTCTGATGGGTAAAGTGACACTCTCTCTCTCTCTGTCTCTCTCTCTCTCTCTCTGTCACTGCTGTAGGTGTTTGTGCAATACGGTTTCCATCCACATGTCCAGCGCTGGGTCATCGGTCACTGTCTGTGCGCCGACTCCCGCTCTCTGGCGTCCTATGGCGTGCAGCAGGACGGAGACACCGCCTTCCTGTACCTGGTGTCCCGACAGAGGCGACAGGACCAGGAGAACTTCCTGCTTGCTCCCACTTCCTCCTCTGGGGACACATATTCTATTGGCAATGGGCCGGAGGGAACGTTGAAAGCCTACAGTACGCTGCCCACCAGACTGCACCCGCACCACAACAACAGCGGTGTGTGTGTGTGTGTGTGTGTGTGTGTGTGTGTGTGTGCGCATGTGTGCATGTGTGCAGAAGCACACTCTCACACACGTAATAATAATTGAGCCAGTTCCCACTGTGAGATAACAGTAAACAGATATAAAAAATTATATTCTTTTTCTCGTATCAAACTTAAAATGTTCTTGTCCTACTGGCTGAAAATTTTTGATACGTTTTAGAAATAAATGCTTGAAATTAGCAAAATTATCTTGCCAATAGAACAAGACAACTTGAAGCTTGAAATAAGTAAAAATACCTTAAAATTGGCTTCATAATCTTATTATAAAATTATTTTATCATAATCTCATACTGAGAAATATTATTATTCCAAATCTATCATACTGAAATTTGTGTATATTCAACATATTTTCTGCTAAGTCATAATTTTTTGAAGTGTTAACAGTATCAGATTACCTGTTTAATCTCATGACCTTGGACATTTCAGGCAGTCGTAGTTTGGCCGGGATAGAGAGGTTGGGCTTGGGTGAAATCCGTGACCTGATTAACCTGGAGATGCCACAGCTGAACGAAGCCCTCTTGCCCGGCAGAACTAACACACAGGTACATGCAAACACACAAACATAATCGCACAGATGTTGAAAAATGAAAAATAACCGATTAGCAGTATATTTGTGCTGAATATTTGTATTTAATATATATTTATTGCTAAAATCCAGGTATGTTTATTTATTTTCCTGAAAAAGTAAAGGCTTTACACTAAATTTAGATAATGTAGTAAGCTGTTTACCTGACCACTTGAATAATCTGATTAAAAATGTCAGTAATAATAATAATAATAATAATAATAATAATAATAATAATAAGGTAATTTCATGCATGTAAATGTTATCCTAACAAAATAATGAAACCCCTGCACGGGCGCTGTAGGGTCATAAAAGGAATAAACACTCCACAATATGCTGTTTTTCATAAAATAATCAAAAATCATACATTTATCTGCTTTTACTTACATTTAATTTTGAGGAACGTCCGTGAAACAAGTTAATTCCTGTTCTCATTTAACATTATAGCAGCTATAAACAGTCATTCCCTCACCTGCTTCTCTTTTTTCTCTCTAAATTGCAAGTCCTGAAGACTTTCCCTTATCCTAAACCTTAGAGTTTCAGCTTTACCTTTGACTGTTACAAAGCACTGACACTGGAGACTCCTTCCCTTCCCGTATAGAAACGATAACGTATTAGAACGAGCGCATTAATATAAACCTATGATTTGCATCTGCACTACTGCACTACTACTGCTGCTAATATAGGATATATAACAATTAACAGTGTGATATTAAATTGTATGTGTAATAACATTAATAGGATTATACACTTAATACATATGTTTGTGTTTGTGTGGGTGTGTGTATAGCTGGGTTGGGCGTGTCCTTCCTGTACGTACATTAACAAGCCGACGCGTCCCGGCTGTGAGATGTGCAGTGCGGACAGACCCGAGAGTTACACAGTGCCTGGAGGCTACAGACCTGACACACTGGAACTGCGACGCATCCAACAGGAGAAAGAAGCCATCAGACAGTACCAGCAGGTCAGACATCTCACACACTCTCTCTCTCTCTCTCACACACACACACACACACATTCCTGATGACCTCATACTTCCAGCTGTAAACAAAGATGTAAACATAAAAGCAAAATATATTATATTTATTTCAATAGATGAGATTGGCATTCCCTTTATATTACAGGAATACAAATACAGTCTCACAAAATATACATAATGCACGACCAGACATTATAAATCACACCATCACACAAGCAGACGTGCAGTAGGACTGTTTTCTTTTAGTACAGGGAGAATGCAGATTGATGGTTTTAGTCTTTGACTGTTAAAACGGAGAGATTTGCATGTTGGGACTTTTTGTTTGGACCAAAACTGACTTGTACGCAGCCAAAACCTTTGGCATCTGAAGTTTCTTTCTTTAGTTTTGCAGTTGCTCTAAGAGACTAATGAAGCTAACAAATAATGCATATTTATAGCCATCAGATTAGCGCCTGTCTATATCATCATACATTTGCCTCAAAAGACTCCGTGACACTTAAACAGTTTCATAATATAGAATAATAAACATATATTTCTTTTAAAATCATCCAAATTACTTCCAACATTAAAAAAAATGTTAGGCCATGCCTCCTACCTGAGTCTGATGCTGTGGGGAGAGACATCAAAATCTGTACTAAAGAAGAAAGGTGGAGCTACGACTGTTTTTACTGCATGATGCTACACTGGTAGCTGTAAGGGTTTTTTTTTTTTTTTTTTTACTTTTTTTACAAAAATAGCCTCATAGCTTCTCAGCTTATCGAGGGGTAAACTGGAGAACTAAAAAAAAAAATGGAGGCAAATTGCGTTTTTTTATGTGCAGGCTCAGCTAGAAAGATAGATTTCTAAAATATTTTGGTTTAAAAAATCCTTTAGTTTACAGAAGTTTCTTTGCATCTCCAGGCAGTGGCATATCTAATGCATTATGGGAAGGCAGGATCTCAAGCTATGATTGGCTCTCCGGTCTCACGCTCTTCTCTTCTGTCTGGTTTTCTTTTTAAAGGAGAAAGGGAGGAGGGAGGAGCTGAGGGCCAGCAACTCACTACAGTACAACCTCGACCAGGACTACTGAAACACACACATGTACACATCACACACAGTCCCTATGCACACATTAACACTTGAAGAAATTTGAATATATACTGAGACTTTTTTAAAAATTCACACAGGAGCAAATACAAGACATCACAATAACATCACAGGACACCTGAGAAAAACACACACCAAAGACTGAATAATTATTGCACTCGGGCTGTGTGAACACTTTGTGCATGCCAATCTCATCTATTGTACTTGAGTTGAAATGCTAAGTTGGCAAAACAAGGAATGAATTTGATTCTAAAGGGCACTTGATGGTTCTCACTTATTATAAGCAGTTTTAGCATTTTGGGGACCTTTTTCTTTAATGCACTTCTAATTCACAAAGCACTTTTGTTTACACTGATGGTATGTATATATTTTCAAGTTTAATCTTGAAGAAAACTCCTCTCAGACACCTCCACGGGCCAGATTTCTGGACTGTTAGCATGATAAACTGACCTAGAGGGACTTGTATTAACTGAATGAACAGAATTGTACTTGGTTTAGTATATACAGACATACTGTTAAATTAATCGCTGAGAATATGACAAATGTTCAATTATGGACTAGCCTACTAGTAGCTAGCTATTTTGGGGGTGTTATAAATTGCATATTTATGAATATTTGCATACATCCCGGCACTCTTGCTTCCCATTGAAACATCTGGTGTGAGCATGAACTCCTGCTGTCTCATGTTACAAAGTGCTGACACTGAAGACTCTTTCCATAAATGTTCTCACAGAAACCCTGACCATATCAAAGTTTTACTTCATTAAATGACAACGCATTTTTAATCTGTTTATTATTAGACTTTGTTTATGGGGAGCATCCGCCATACAAGTCCCTGTGCAAGTTGTTACTATAGAACTACTAACACTGACAGAACGAAAGAATGAGCATGTTAATATAAACCTGTGATTTTCAGCTGCACTTCAGTCAGACCAGTCAGATTCAAGAATTCAACACTTTAGTATGAATACATGACAGAACCCATTTTGGCTTTCAGTCACAGCATTAAGAATCAGAGAGAAGATTTACTCGAGTAAAAGCAACATGTCTCACTAGTGAAACTTCTCTTATGAATACAATTTACAAAATGTATTACTTATTCAAAAAAAATCGAAGTGCCTGCACCAACAACATTGAAGAATCACTTAGTCAACTATGTTATGCATAAAAGCTGTAAGTGAGCCCTGAAAATACTGGGCATAAATGGCTCTCTTTCTCAGCTTTCCACTTGTCATCGGGTCATCTGAGATGAATATTAATACCATGTTCTGAAAAAAAAATCTCATGGGTATTTTTTGCTGTATTAACCTCTCTCTGAATGGGTTTTAGCTTGATGGTATTCTTAGGCCTTGACCTATTGTACTAGCATAAGGAGTTTCTGATGGTGACTACAAAGCCACTCTGGCTAATGGCATCTGCTAAATAATGTAATGTAAATTTTAATGGTGCAAGGCTAATTCAGTAGTTTCTTGGGCACATAGCAATATATTATTCTAAATAATAGGTTTATAATGTCACACCCTTGGTGTAAACATGATCCAGTACAGTACCGTGTGATACAATACAGTAAAGATATAAAACGGGTTTCTTCTCTCTCAGTCCTGTGTACTATAACTACTGTGACAAACTAAGTCAAGCTCAGGAAGGGTAGAGTTATTAACTGACAACTATGCAGTCATGTACCTATGCAGTATAGTGAGGGCTGGAAGCGGAAAGCCTTGTTCTGCATTATATCTGGATAATATCTCACTATGAAAGAAAGATGTTAATAAAGTAATGGATTTGATTTCAATTCAATATGTTAAATATGTACTGTATGAATTAAGCAAGACTGTTTTCATTCAGTTTACTGTCTCGATGTACAGTATTGGTTCTATCAGTGTTCCTGAAAGGAAAATTCTTATGTCTATACTAAATAAAGTAAACATGTGATGTAAACATTAAGTGATTTCTTGAATCTCGATTACTTTTTCACTGCACATTTCAATATATAGGATATTTACTAGTATATCTGTGCTTCTTTAACTATTCTCCAAAATATCATTTAGTAGTGTGCATTATATTTGGTTGTATGCATAGACTTTGTGTTCATGAGTGTAAAACTAATTATAATTGAAGTCTAAGGGTTGAATTCCATATATCAACGTTTAACACATGCACCATTATAATGCAAGTTTAAAACATCAGCCATTACGTGTTTTACTAACCCTGTTCTTATAGAATTTTATCCAGATTTTCAACACTGGAGCAATATAGTAAAAAATAGTTGTAGTTACTTTACCACCATTTTATATGTGCTCCAAGATTCCTCTGATTTCTGTTGCAGGGGCTCCCAAACATTTTGGGCCCCAATGTACAGGAACTAGCTAGGAACTAAACAGGAGTCGAGGAACTAGGGTAGATGGACAAAGAAAGATGTTCATTTTACTGCTGAAGTCCTATTCTAGTGCAGTGTGTCAGGATAGTGAGGAAAAAATAAAATCACTTTTCCCCAATATTCAACCCAGACATGTAGACTTTAGCCTGTGAGTATGCACTTGTCTGCATGACAAAAAAAAACCCAAAATCTGGAACTGCACAGTGCCAAAAATCAAACTATGCCCCTTTCTTCCAAACCCTATACATAACATTAACTGTCTTAGCTAAATTATTTGTAATATTTACAAAGTAACAACATATGAATATCGAGCTCACTCTGAAGACAGATTTTGTGTCCTACTATTCTGAAATGTTACTGCAAGTCTCATTTGAACAAGGTACATTTAACTGAATTCTGTTTTAGTCTTTTTGTGCTAACCTGACATGCTGCACTAGAGTAGGATTTCAGCATTACAAAAGGACAAATTTCTCTGCCAATCTACCTCCCCTAGTTCCTCAACATCAAGTGATCCTGACTAAGTGAACATGAAAATATGGAAAAAGATTTATTGAAAATGTTCTAATTTATACAATCTCGAATAAAAGAAAATGTATGGTGATCAAGGCCCAGGGTGGCAGTGTCCAGTAGGGGTTATTGGGGGCTGCATTAGATAGTTAATTCAAGATCCTTAAATGTTCTTGTATTATTATGGATATTGTCATTCATAAAGCTTACTGTAACTATGACAATGGATAGTTCACTCGCTCATAATACATCTGTATATTAATAGTACGATATGTCATTGTTTAATAAATAAAAAATTGATATTTAATTATTTAAGATTAAATCACTGTGGTATAAGGGCAATAAAGCACTATGGCATGTGTATGTGTGTATGTGTGTATGTGGGTGTGTGTAGGCACAGGAAGCAGAGCGCAGGGAGAACTATGCTCGGCTGGTGGAGGTGGACGGTCAGGAACTGGTCCCGAACACAGAGAGCATTGAATGCAGGATTTGTTACTTACAGCTTCAGTCAGGAGAGGGAGTCCTGCTGCGTGAATGTCTCCACTGCTTCTGCAGGTAAGAGCACCAAGTGGACAACTGATGGAGAGATAAGGAATTGTTGATAAGTGGTTGGACTAGTGCATAATTGGATGACTGGTTGAGAGTTGGTGGACAGTTGGAGGACAGTTGGTGGATGGGTGGTAGATGGGTGCTAAATGATTGCTGGATGATGAGTGGTGGGTGACTAGTGCATGACTGGAAGATGATTAGTGGATGGTTGGTGGTGAATCATTGATTGGTGGTTAGTTGGTGAGGTGTTTAGTTGGTGGGTGACTGGATGTTCAGTGGGTAATTGGTGGATGGACACTGGATAAGTGGTGATTAGTTGGTGGATGATTGGTCAGTGAATGGTCACTGGGTGATTGGTGGATGCCTGGAAGATGGTCGGTGGGTGATTGTTGGATGACTGGAGGATGGTCAGTGAGTGATTGGTGGATGACTGGAGGATGGTCAGTGGGTGATTGGTGGATGACTGGAGGATGGTCAGTGGGTAAGCAGTCAGTGGATGACTGGTGGGTTGTTGATGTTTGTTAATGGGTGATTGGTGGATGGTTAGTGGATGATTGGTGGATGGTTGGTAAGTGATTGGTTGTTTGGAGGAATGCTATAGAATACATGTATTATATTTTCTCATTAAATGCTTATTTATTGGGTCAATATTAGACCTTCTGACAACATGACCACATCAAAAATGTGTGTGTGTGTGTGTGTGTGTAGAGAATGTTTGCGTTCGGTAATCCTGCTTTCAGAGGATCCTCAGGTGGCGTGTCCCTACAGAGACGAGGCATACGCATGTGACTGCACACTGCAGGAGAGAGAGATCCGCGCTGTGAGAACTCTTTCATTCAATTCAACCAACTCAACAAATCTTTAAACACCTACACAGCTATGTTTTCCTTTCTGGCAATCTACACAAAAATACCAACAGAGGCTTCATTTAACAAAGTGCAGAGTTTAATCCAGACATGTTATATATTTTAATCCTGTAATACATAGAATTGTTTGTGTTAAAATGACTGAATGTTTAAATAATGTGTGTTCTTCACTTCTGTCTCTCTTATGTGTGTGTGTCAGCTGGTTTCGGGTGAGGAGTATGAGCGCTGGCTGCAGCGGGGGCTTTCAGTGGCTGAGTCACGCTGTGAGGGCAGTTATCACTGTGCCACCACCGACTGTCCAGGCTGGTGTGTGTATGAGGACACTGTCAACACCTTCCACTGCCCTGTCTGCAGCAAGCACAACTGCCTGCTCTGCAAGGTAACACACACACAGCTGATAAAAGCAACATATACTGCTATTTTACAAAATATACATGTAATTTAAGGGCAATGGTATTGGAGAATATTTTGATCACATTTACAGAGGGGGAGGTGCAAAGGTTAGAATAGAGTTTTTTGTTCACCTTAATATCTTAATACCTTAATACACTTTTGAAACCAAACACACTACATATTCTGTGACTATAAATTTCTTTGTCTTCTTCATTTTGTAAGGGTATGTAAACTTTCGCATTCAACTGCTTTTGTCCTGAATCATTTTACAGTCTAAGAAAAACTTCACAAACTTCACATATGCACACTCTCTCTCTCTCAGGCAATTCATGAAGGGATGAATTGTAAACAGTACCAGGACGATCTTGCTGCTCGTGCCATCAACGACATTGCAGCCCGGAGAACGAGGGACCTCTTGAAGGTCACACACAGTAATTATTTCAGTTGTCCTTCATTGACTTTGGACAACTATTTCTGCTTTGCTGGTGAACTTATTTGACACAGAAGCAGATAATTAGCATATAATGCGGTTAACATTTCTCAGATCATAATTAAATCACCATCAGAGATGAGGCACAGCTAGCTAGTCTGATTTCACTCCTATTGTTAAATAGAAAGTCATTTTTTGTTACCAGGTAACAAATGCAGTGTGTGTATGTAGATGTGGAGTAATGTGTAAAATAGTGAAGTGTACATAAGAATGCACGCTGCTGTTTATATGGAAATCACTTTACATATACTGATAGGGTACTTTTACACTCATACAGCTGTTGATACAATTTCACAATTATTTTTACTTCTTTGGACTTTTGAATTACTAATAATCTTCTAAAAAGCACATAATTGCCCCATGCCCTGGCATTGTTTTTAATCTGTACATTGAGTTATTATCCACTATCACATTATGCCTCCTTTGGCCATCAGAATGGTCTAAATTCATCCCAGTATGTTTTTGTGTGGGAATCCTGTATTGGAAAACATTACAAATCAGAATAGATTTGAGAAAACTTTCCAGCTCATTAAATAGTTTATTTTTACTTCACAGTGCTAATTCTCTTTATTTTCTTTGTTATTGTCTGTCCATGCAACAGACTCTGGTGAAGTCTGGCGAGGCGATGCACTGTCCTCAGTGTGGAATCATCGTGCAGAAGAAGGAAGGCTGTGATTGGCTGCGCTGCACTGTGTGTCACACAGAGATCTGCTGGGTCACCAGAGGGCCACGCTGGGGCCCTGGGGTACAGAACCAAACACTCACCTGCTTAGAAACTCCAAAACACCTTATGCATGTGTCCATGTAATCTATATAAATGTCCACTAACTACACCTCATTCTATAATTCATTTTATAATTCAGCAGTTTTATAATTCCTGCAGTGAGGCTGAATTCAATTCTATTTAATTTAGTTCCACTCTTCTGGGAAGGCTTTCCACTAGATTTTTGAGCATGGCTGTGTGGATTTGTATTCATTCAGCTACAAGAGCATTAGTGAGGTCAGGCACTGATGTTGGGTGACGAGGCCTGGGGTGCAGTCGGTGTTCCAGTTCATCCCAAAGGTGTTCAGTAGGGTTGAGGTCAGGGCTCTGTGAAGGACACTCGAGTTCTTCCACTCCAACCTTCACACACCATGTCTTCATGGAGCTTGCTTTGTGCACAGGGGCATTGTCATGCTGGAACAGGCTTGAGCCTCTTAGTTCCAGTGAAGGGAAATCTTAATCCTACAACAAAGACATTTTATACAATTCTGTGCTTCCAGCTTTGTAGAAACAATTTGGGAAAGAACCAAATATGGATGAGATTGTCATGTAAAAAATATTTTTAAATGAAAAAAGAGACTCCAAGAAGTGACTTTCTACATTTAAGAATGAATATGAATCAGTGAAGTCTTCGTGTGATGATCATCTGATTTTGGATGTGATTTCTGTATCTTTTGTCACAGGGTCCTGGAGACACGAGTGGAGGTTGCCGCTGTAATGTGAATAAACAGAGATGCCACCCAAAATGTCAGAACTGCCACTGAGAGAGAGAGAGAGCGAGCGAGCACAAGTGTGAGCGAAACCGTCCCCTGGATGAAAACCAATAACAATGAAAAGCCTTAAAAAAAGACTGAAAACAAAAACCAAAGCTGAATATCATTAACTTTCATGAATCATTATTAAGTTAATAATATTGGACAAAATGCACTTTTTATGTCTTACGCCGAGCATTGATATTACACAGGTAAAAATATTAATATACTGAAGTGCCTTATTTTATAAACCCAACTGTTTTTCAGGGTGCTACATTTTCACATGGATTTTTATAGATCCAGTATAATTCCTGTGTGTTTAACTGTTTTTCTTAACAAAAAAAACTTTACAATTTTATTTAATATTGATAAAACACCGTAAACTATTATTCTCAGAGTTTTAATGGTAATGACAAAGCATGAATTTTGGCAAAATTCCAAAATTCCACAGCTACAGTGACAGCTACAGTGACAGTTTTACTCTATTGAGAATAACTGTTCAGCGCCTTATGTTGGAGATTTTGTCTTGAATGAAAACATTCTTGTATGACCTTTTGTATAATTTATTTTACAATTCAAGCTATCACTGATCTGAAAACAAACAATAAACATTTCCACATGAAAAAACTGAGAATGATGATGATGATGATGGTTTGAACAAGCTTTTCAGAAAGAAGTGATTATTAATGGGATTGTTTTTGTCATTATTGTTACCAATGGTGTTGCTTGGATATATGTTTTGAACCCCACCCTGAATACTTTTCGCCATGGAAAAATCTGTAGTATTAATGTAGTACGCCACAGAGAAGGGAAGGGGGAATAATAAAGAGCTGTGCAAATCAAAATTCACGCAGTTGTAGACTGGCAGAGAGCCACCCTCTCCAAGCATCTACTGTGAAGATCAGTACATCCTTGTAATCAGGATTGTAATCCACAGAGTGGGGATACCAGATGAGATCTTGACAGATAAAGGGACAAACTTTACATCACAGCTGATGGGACAGTTAACTGGGCAACACTGTGATTAAGACCAGCCCATACCACCTGCAGACTGATAGACTAGTGGAGACTTTTAATCAGATGCTCAAGAATATGCTCCCCACGTTTGTATAAGATACAGGAAAGGACTGGGACAAGTGGTAACCATTTGTGCTGTTTGCATACAGGGAGGTGCCGCAAGCATCAACAGGCTTTTCTCCTTTCAAGCTCCTGTATGGTTGGCAGGTCCAAGGGATGCTGAATCTCCTGAGGAAGATTTGTGAGACCCCTTCTTCAGAGAAGGCATCAAAGTCTGAGAGGGGTATCATCCAGTACGTCCTGGAGACGAGGGACTTCCTCAAGAACTACAGAAAGTAGTCCAGAGAGAACCTGCTGTATGCACAGAAAGCACAAAAACTGACTAAGTAGCAAGGACCATACACAGTTATCCGCAAGATGGGGCAGGTGATGTATGAGACATGTCACCCCGAAAAAGGCGAGAACAAGCAAACATACCATATCAACCTGCTTAAGGAGTGGAAGGAACCACCTGGCAAACTCAAAACAGTGCTGCTGATTCAGAAGGTGCGGAATGACCAGGAAGAGGACCCGAAACCAGAGTGCAGAGGCGGCCAGCAGACTTTGACTTGAAGCATTTGGAGGATTCCAAACAGGCTGCGTTGCAGCACCTCCTCGACCAGTGCCCTTCTTTGTTCCATCAGAGGCCTGGACAGACCAACCTTGTACACCATTCCATCCATCTTCGTGACACTACACCATCATGACAGAGGACGCATTGAATACCTAAGAGGCTGGTAGCACCTCTGAAGGCAGAGATTGAGACAGTGCGAGAGTTGGAAGTAGCTGAACCCTCTGCGAGTGAATCTAGTAGCCCAATCGTCATTGTCCTGAAGAAAGATAGACACCTGCACATCTGCATTGACTTTCGCAAGTCAAAGTTTGATGCTTACCCGATGCTACAAATCAATGAGTTGCTAGAGAGAATTGGCCAGTCCCAGTATATCACAACACTGGATCTCTGTAAGGGTTACTGGCAGGTGCCCCTTGAGGAGGCCTCCAGACCCTACACAGTGTTCCGGACTCCGCTGGGACTATTCCAATTCATGGTCCTTCCCTTTGGGTTACATGGGGCACCTGTCTCCTTCCAGAGATTGATGGACTATCCCTCCAGGGCTGTGAGGGATAGTCTGCAGTGTATCTTAATCATGTGCTGATCCATAGTCCTACCTGTGAGGACCATCTCGAACACTTGAGGCAGACCCTGGGGAACATCTAAGATGCTAGCCTGACCTTGAATGTGGCAAAATGTGAGTGGGCGAAGTGGGAGATGAGCTACCTCAGTTATCACTTGGGGAATGGAGAACTGAGACCCAAAGTGGGTAAGGTGGAGGCAATATGTCGCAGCCCAAGAACAAAGATGAAGACGGAGATCAGACCCATTTGCCACATGGTTTGGGGTGATTTAGTTGACCTTGGATGTTTTTTTGTGAGAAAGGGCTTCCATCTAGCCACCCTACCCCACAGCCCAGACATGTGAAGAATATGAGAAATTGTTGTCACATGTAGAGAGTGATCACTACAGATATTCCTGCAGCTCCTTTAATGTTGCCATAGGTCACTTGTCAGCCTCCCTGTTAAGATTTTGTCTTGTTCTTTTATTTTTTAGGGACCTCTTGTTCTTGGTGATGCCACTGTGGTGCTCCATTTTCTCCACTTGTTGATGATGGCCTTCAGGGTGTTCCATGGTATATCTAATGTTTTGGAAAATTTTTGTACCTCTCTCCTGGTTAATATTTTTTGACAGTGAGACCTTTGTACAGGCTTTGCAAGCTCTTTGCAGACCATGGCTTCAGAAGTCAGATGAAACCAAGAAGATGTGAAGAAAATCCTACAGAAACAGCTGGTCTTTATTTGGGGTTAATCAGAATAATTTCATTGATGACAGCTCTATGATAATTACTTTGAAACATGAAACTGAATGTGATTGGTTCATTCTGAATACAGCCACATCTCCAATTATAAAAGGGTGGGCACACTTATGCAACCAGGTTATTGTAACTTTTTTATTTTTCCTGTTTTTCCCTAACATGTTTCTCTTTGGTTTCACTTAATTTTTCTACACTGTAATGTCACTCTGAGGGTTGAAAAAGTTCTAACATTATTTATCTTGGTTTCATCACAAAAGCCTGCCATTGTAACAGGGGTGTATGGATTTTTATATCCAGTGTACATTATTGCAACCAGTTTTATTAATTTAATGAATTGATAATGATGCATTTACAATAACACCACTGGACACTTAAGCCACAGTTAGAGAGGTATGAATTTCACATTAGAAAACATGTCAAACAACATGACATTTATTTTAAAGAAAGAAAGCACAATTTTTAGGCAAAACATTTCCCAAAAATAGATTATATTTAAAAATTGTACTATATACTCTCCAAAATTAGACAAAAAGTATTTGGACACTCAATAGTGGCTTCATGAAAGATTACAGTTGCAGTGTTTTAATATTCAGTTCGCCATCCTTTGTTTTTGTTTTGACTTGATAACGTCTCAGCATGGAATCAACCAGTTTCTGTAACAGTTGTGGTGGAAGTTTCCTCCAAATTTCAACCAAAGAGACTTTCAGTTTATCACAGTCTGCATCCACAATCTGACTACTCCATCCCATAGATGTAGGGTTTAGGTTAGGTATCTGGGAAATGTTCTTTCAAAATGCGCTGGTATGCCTTATTATCCTGCTGAAAAATCCACTTCTATCACTTGAATAATTTCTGTGCTGATTTCTGCAAGTTTGTATCCAAAATGCCTCTGTACACTTCTGAGTTCATGATGCCACCAATGAACACAAGCTCCCTAACACCACTGTAGGAAAAACAACCACAGCCACCTCCATGCTTTATAGTACCCTTAATGCAGTTTGGTTGGAATTCTTCTCCTGGCTTTCTCCACACAAACACTCTATTATCAGATCCAAGCAAGTTAAATTTGGATTCATCTGAAAATAAGGAAGTTCTCTAGAAGCTTTCTCTGCATGTGCTTTTGCTCTTTTATTCTTAAGGCTGATAAATAGTTTCTGCCACATTAGTCTCCCTCTGTTCACATTGACCCTGTTTGAATAGTTTGTGCTCTTGTTGTATCCGGTAATTCTCACTGATGTCTGAAGCAATACTTGCTGCTGTTTCTCGCCTGTTTTTCTTGATTTACTCACAATTAGCCTGTGCAGTCTGCTAGCTCCCTTTATGTTGTCTTTTTTCATGCACAAGTCCTTCATCTTTGAAATTTTTCTTTTTACAATATAACTGTGGAGGAGGGAAGATTTAGTTTTTTGCTGAACTGATGATCAACAATCAATTTTTTTGGGAAATATTTTCCTTGAAGTGTGCTTGTGGTATCATTCTTTCTCTAACTACAACTCAAGTTCACATAGCTGAAAAGAAAAGCAAAACAAAATATACAAAATCTCACTTCCAGGCTGCTCTAAACAATGCACACAAAATGTTTATCAGTAATGGTCAATGCAGAAGCACAGCTAAATCCTCACATACTGTATCCATATATTAGCTTGACCAACATCTTTTTTCTTTCTCTTTCTTTCTTTCTTTCTTTCTTCTTTTAAACATTTTTAAGACTATTTTATTTATTCAGTTTACTCACTATTTTGCATTAGCAACATTTGCAGGCTTTAGCTAAACAAAGCCAAACAATAACAAAGCTGTCTGTAAGACACTGTGCTTTTAACAGCATGATATTAAAGCAACAAATCAGTACAATCCCTAAAAAGCCTTAAAGAAAACAGCACTGCAAACTCTTTTTATAGATGAACTTTGCTCACACCTCTATGACTGCATTCTTCATTCTGTCTTCATCAGTGTGAACTGTTAAATAAATTAAAAAAGATTTGTCTCATTCCAGGTGTTCATGGAAGAAAAGCAACCAACCTGCACAGCTTAAAGGGTGTTTGTTTTATGGCTTATGAATGACAGTGAAGTGACAAGTGACAGAGCTTCAGGAAAAGATTTGTTAGAAAATAAACCTCATTCATTCAGTCATCTTCAGTAACTGCAAAATGTAAGTCTGTGATTTTTATTCATATATATATATATATATATATATATATATATATACACAGTCAGGTCCATAAATATTGGGACAGTGACACAGTTTTGGTAATTTTGCCTCTGTACACCACCACAGTGGATTTGAAATGAAGCAGTCAAGATGTGACTGAAGCGTAGACTTTCAGCTTTAATTCAAGGGGTTTAACAAAAATATTGCATTAACTGTTTAGGAATTACAGCCATTTTTTACAGAGTTCCTCCATTTTCACAGGCTCAAAAGTAATGGGACAAACTAATATAATCATAAATATTAGGATTATTTTTATTACTTGGAGGTAAATCCTTTGCAGTCAATGACTACCTGAAGTCTGGACCCCGTGGACATCACCAAATGCTGAGTTTCCTCCCTTGAGATGATTTGACAGGTCTTTACTACAGCCATCTTCAGTTGCTGCTTGTGTGTGGGTCATTCTGCCTTCAGATTTGTCTTCAGTAAGTGAAAAGCAGCTAAGTTGGGTTGAGGTCAGGTGACTGACTCGGCCATTTAAGAACATTTAATTTCCAAGCTCTTGGGCTGCTTTCACAGTATGTTTTGGGTTGTTATCCATCTGTACTGTGAAGCGCTGTCCTATCAGTTTTGCAGCATTTGACTGAATCTGAGCAGAAAGTATAGCTCTGTACACTTCAGAATTCATCCTGCTACTTCTGTCAGCAGTCACATTATCAATAAACCCCAGTGACCCAGTTCCATTGGCAGCCAAACATGCCCATGCCATAACACTGCCTCCACATGTTGATGATGTGGTATGCTTTGGATCATGAGCCCTTCCTTTCCTTCTCCATACTTTTCTCTTCCCATCATTCTGGTACAAATTAATCTTGCATCAGAACTGGTCAGGCTTTTTTTAGAGGTTTTTTAGCAAAGTCTAATCTGGCCTTTGTGTTCTTGAGTGTTACCAGAGGTTTGCATCTTGAGGTAAACCGTCTGTATTTACATTCATGAAGGTGGCTCTTGATTGTAGACTTTGACAATGATAGGCCTACCTCCTCCAGAATGTTCCTGACTTGGCTAGATGTTGTGAAGGGGTTGTTCTTCAATAAGAAAAGAATTCTGCAATCATCCACTTTAGTTGTTTTCTGTGGTCTCCCAGGCCTTTTGGTGTTGCTGAGCTCGCCAGTGCATTCCTTCTTTTTAAGAATGTACCAAATTGTTGATTTGGCCCTCCTAAAGTTTCTGCTATCTCTCTGATAGGTCTGTTTTGGTTTTTCAGCCTAATGATGGCCTCCTTCACTTGCATCAACACCTCTTTGGACGGCATATTGAGAGTTCCCATGAACAGCTACCAAATGCAAATTCAACACTTGGAATCAGCTCCAGACCTTTTATCTCCTTAATTTATCATGATATAAGGAGGAAACAGGCCACAGCTGGCCATGAAACTGCTTATCAGTCAATTGTCCCATTACTTTTGAGCCTGTGAAAATGGAGGAAAAAAATGGCTGTAATTCCTAAACAGTTAATGCAATATTTTTGTTAAACCCCTTGAATTAAAGCTGAAAGTCTACGCTTCAGTCACATCTTGACTGCTTCATTTCAAATCCACTGTGGTGGTGTACAGAGGCAAAATTACCAAAACTGTGTCACTGTCCCAATATTTATGGACCTGACTGTATATATATATATATATATATATATATATATATATATATATATATATATATATATATATATATATATATATATATATATATCTCAGTATATATAAAACAATTACAGGTAACTAAAATTTTACTCCACTACATAGAGATTTATTCCTGTTTGAGTCCACTATATTTATCAACCACCTTGTTAAATTAGTTAATAAACAATATATATTAAACAGAAATAATTTGACACAATGCCAGTATTTTTTTAACCAGTAAAATTAAATGTCATTTTTGAGATGCTTTGATACACTGAATGAAGCTCCTTTCACATGTAAATTCACTCTCAGACCTCAGCAGAAACAGATATGCTGTTTTTTTTAATATCATACTTACATTTAAATCTTACTGTAAGTGCATTTTAGAACAAGTGCTTTAACACTCAACTGTGGATTTTTGCTTTTAAAATTGTAATACTGAATCAAATAATTTTTATTAAAAAAAAAATCAAAGTTAGTGTGCTCATTATGTGAAACATAGAGATGTACTGAAGAAGTTCTTACCTCAAGCTCTGCAACATTTGACCAGCAGAATGATGGTCACCAGCAGATACGGAGAGGCCGTCACTACACTACTGATCAGCATGAGCACTGAGAATGGAGCTTCTACAAGTGATGGACCTGACACAGAATGAAATAGTAATTAGAGTAACTCTTTATTCATGCTGAACTGTTTGTACTGTATGTTTTAGCTCAATCTGTAGTACAAATAAATCAGTTTTCACTAGTACACACACAACAGCACATGCACAAGTAACATAATTTACGTAGACTTACATAAACTAAGCACTATAGGTTATATTATATAAAGATACTGAGTTCAACACATTAAGTCACAGTTGTATTTAAATGAATATTTAAATGATTTCTCACCTCTGACTGAGAGCCAGCTTTTCAGTGACTCTCCTCTCTCTGGGTGTTTACAGTGGTAGAAACCTTCATCTGATTTTGAGACAGTTTGGATGATCATCTCTCCTGTAGTCTGTGTCTGGAGAACTGATCCATCTTTATAGAAATCAGCTCGGAGGTTTGAGGAATTTGTGTTGCGATATAAACAGCGTAGAGTCAGAGGATGTCCCTCAGTCACAGGATGGACAGGACTCTCCAGGATCACATCACCATCTAGAACAGAGAAATCAAATTATTTTAACTCCCTAGTCATTTTTATTGTGAAGGACTCCCAGCCATTCTCTACTGTTGATGACCCTGGCTTTAGAGAGTTTGTGGGAAAACTGGACCCCACATACACTCTCCCAACCCAGCAGATTGTTAAAACAATGGTGAATAAAATATGCAGAAGGAAAGGAAAAGGCCAAGACTGAAACAGAGAGGGCAGACAGTGTAAGCCTTACAGCAGATGTGGTCCTCCATTAATATGGATGCTTACCTTACCATTATAATGATGAGGCTGACAAGCTACCCACCATCCTTTTAGGAGTGCAGCCATTTCCCCAAAGTCACACTGCTAACAATATACACTATATGGACAAAAGTTTGTGGACACCTGACCATCACACCCATATGTGGTTCTTCCCCAAACTGTTACCAAAAAGTGGAAGCACACAATTTGTGTGCTGTATCATTACAATTTCCCTTCACTGGAACTAAGAGGCCCAAACCTGTTCCAGCATGACAATGCCCCTGTGCACAAAGTGAGCGCCCTGAAGACATGGTTTGCCAAAGTTGAGTGGAAGAAGCCCACAGAGCCCTGACCTCAACCCCAATGAACACTTTTGGGATGAACTGGAACACTGACTGTGTGTACTGGTTGAAAGCTGCAGAGGCTAACACCACTGTTTGATTTCACTGTGAACTCATTAGTATGTTTTGTGGTGTTGAATTGGAAGAAAACTCTTTAGTTAAGGAGTGTAAAACTAGAATTGTGTAGAGATGCTTTACAGCCTCATTCAGTGTTTTACCTGTAACAGTTTTTCCCAGTTGGAAACTCAGTTTTGAATATTCTGTGATTAAACATTTCCCTTTTCCTTTAACAGTAAACACACTACATGAAGACTCACTATGCACTGTGATGTTGACAGGATTACTGTTTTCTCCAGATTCAGACTCATACCAGTAAACACCAGTGTAGGATGTGTAGAGGGAGCTGATTTTACATGTAGATCCTGTAACTAATCCCCAGCCTAATGAACAATATGACACTGTCCCACCGTGTGTGTATCGTCTCACTGTCCATCCAGTAGAGTTACTCTGGTCCTCACAGCTCAGTGAGAGAGAGTCATTACTAAAGTGTTGAGTTCTGCTGGGATTGATGATCAGAGAGACTGGAGGAGATTAACCTTAAACATGCATAATTTTAATTCACATGTATTATTATGATTGTGTTTTTATGGTATAACTTTCATTGAACACATTTACACCTCATTTAATTAAACATTGCTATTTCTATGAATGCTCTTTCAAATGCTATTTCCCAGGACCTTCCCTAGGAACACTGGACATGACAACTGGATGGGACACCAGTCATCATCCATCCCAGGGCATCAAACACAAACATTCATTCATTCATTCATTCATTCATTCACTCACTCACAACTAAGGGCAATTTATCTTAGCCAGTGCATCTACTGGCATGTTTTTTGGGAGGTTAAAGGAAATCGGAGAACCTGGGGAAAACCCACAAAGACAGTAACCCAAGCTCAGAATTGAACCCTTGACCCTGGAGCTGGGAGGTACTCATACTACTCATTGCACCACTGTGTAATCAAAAAAGAATTACCATAGCTGTGATTTTCCATATTAAAAATAAATGCTGTGTTAATTTGATTACCCATACTCAACATTCCAACCAATAGTGTGTTGAGTATGGGTTGAGTATCGGTTCCTTGCTCAAGGGTCTCACCTCAGTCGTGGTATTGAGGGTGGAAGAGAGCGCTGGTCATTCACTCCCCCCACCCAAAATCCCTGCCGGACCCGAGACTCGAACCCACAACCTTCAGGTTCACCTTCGGGTTGCAAGTCCGACCCTCTATCCGTTAGGCCACGACTGCCCCAGGTGCTTAACTGTCATCACCTGGTGCTTAATTACTCAGATGTAATCATGTTACAGTTTTTACCATGTTATAATTAACATTTACATTACAGACCTTAACCCAACTGAGCATGCATTTCACCTCCTGAAAAAAAAAAATGCAAGAAGCTGTGCTACAAGCCTGGAAAAGCAACACAAAAGAAGAATGCAACAGTTTGATGATGTCAGTGGGTCGCCAGCTTGATGCAGTTATTGCAAGCAAGAGACATGCAACTAAATATTGTTATTTACTTTAATTTTTTTATTTTATTTTAAGACTATTCCAATACTTTTGCTCCCCTAAAAATTGGGTGGTCTGCCACCAAAGGTGTCATGTTCTAAATTGTTTAACACATCTAGGTGTATATATATCAGGAAATGGAAGCTGAAATTCTAATCTATCATGTCATATTCATCTTTTGATTGCAAACCCAAATGTCCTCAGTGTACAATAAACACAACAGTATTGGTCTTGCTGTTCCAATACTTTTTAAGTTATGTAATCTACATAGTATTTACAATGTTTCTTACAATGCATTCAAGTGAAATTGATTTCTTACAGTGTACATTTGAGGTGTCTTGTTCCAACCATACACTGTACATTTAAAAAAAAATTACCATAGTTTAATGTTTTATATTGAGTATATCTACACTTCTAACTATGTTTGCATACCGGGTATAAACACCTTTATCAGGCTGACAGACTTCAAGAATGTTTTCATTTTTCTTGTCATCATCACTGGGTGGTTTATTTTTGCTAAATCAGTGGGATCACCTGTATCCATTAGTCTGTATCTCAAATATGAGAGTGAATTTCTCCCTGATAAACACACATGCAATTGTCTTACTTTCACTTTAGCCTTTAATCTTGCCCTCCACAGATGACATACTTTTTCACAATTACATATTTCATGATTCATTCTAGAATAACATGGTACACTAAGTGGTGTGTAATATTTATATTCACAGGCCTCCTGCTTTCAAAGATTCAAAGTCTCAGTGTAATCCTGACTGAATCACTGAGCTCTGTGTAGTAGTCTGTGTCTCCCCATGGTTGGTATGCACTACATTATATATGCAATCAAAGACTCTGTTTGCTGATATTAGATAGTTTATGAACGTTGATTCAAATCATGCACCACCATCTACACAGATCTGCATTTTCTTAAAAATTCAGTAGTACTTTCTATAGTAAAGCCATTTCAGAGCACTTTTGCAGAAAAATCTACAGCCACTCAGCATTTGGACATAGTCATAATCTGAACTAAAAAAAGTAATGTTATAAATATGTTGTGTACATGCTGCTGTTAATATGTTAGGTTTTACCAAAATATTGCTCGAAAGTATAAAAAAATACAATATTGAAAAGGCGCATCTGCTTTGACTTTACTGATGGTCACAACTTTAAGGCTCAGTCTTTTAAAATGACCTTTAAAAACCTTAATAATTCCTCTGTGGTGGCGGAGGCATAGTCGAGCACCAGTTTTTTATGAATGGAGGGCAGATTCAGTGAGTGATGAGTGGTAATGAATGAGCACTGCCACCTGTGTGTTATTAATGTGACTATTTATTCTTTGTGTTTTTTTCAGGGAGCACTGAAAGGCCAGAACGAGGAAGCTAGTGCTGAGCTACAGGGAGCTTATCTGACAGCATATGTGTTTAAGTTGAATGTGTTTCTTTTTGTTGTTGCATTTTGAGGAGAGTGCTGTGCAAAAGCATGGAGGAAAGAAGTAAAATAGCACCACTCCTCCTCCATCTGCTTCCATCTCCTCTTTTCTGTCCTACCCACCAAAGTATCACATCTTTATAAAGGTCTCAAATTAGCTAATGAAACAGATAATGGCAGATGCAATACAAGGTGAGATTTACTGCCCTCTCCCTTATTTTTAGCCATATACTATTGATTGCACTGACTCACCACAACTATACTATAAGTGTAAAACTAAATCCAAAAATTCCAGATGTTGTTACCACAGACTCACCTGATACAGTCATTGTAACAGCATCACTGATCTCAGAGCTCTGAGAGTCATTGCTCTGTCCCCTGCAGGTGTAGTCACCATTATCAAAATCTCTTACAAACCAGATCCTTAACTCCTGCGTTGTGCTTTCTGGGTTGAGTCTGTGATTATTCTTATACCAGCTGTATGTCCACTCAGTGTCTCCTCCTCCCTGTATGTCACATCTGAGAGTAACTCTCTCATAAGTGAACACATGTGAATCAGGCTTTATGGACACCACAGCTTGTCTGTTGTTAATAAACTATACATAAAGTAATTCCCAAGTGTACAGAGGTGAACAGAGTCAAACAATACTAAAAATAATTAAAAAGAAGTAAACACAGAATTTGAAATACTACTGTATTTTAAATTAATAATACTGTAATTAAATACTGTTTTAATTGTGTAATTAATTAAGTTAAGTGTTATTAAGTATTATTTGTTAGTCATTCTTTATTTGTAGGTCATTCTTTTCTTATTTTATAATAGTGTTTGTTTATTACAAAGTGAAACTAAAAATGTGTTAAACTGATATGAGAAAAAAAGAAAGCAGTTAAACTAATATCCTTTCCCTCCAGCTATTAACTTGTATTGATAAAACAAATCAACGAACTCTGCATGGTAATGTACAATCACAACCTTCTCAGCTCCAATTCATATCAGACATGTATACATAAATAAACAAATAAATGTATAAGAATATAACTATACATAAATCACCTTGAGCATGGGTCACTTGGGTAAGTGAGATCAGTAGTAAAAGAAGAACAGAAACAGGGAATATCAGGTAGATTAAATTTTAAATTTAAATTTTAATAGACAAATCTAGCCATCTGAAAGAAATATGGTATATGTGTCAGTAACAAAGTAATTACAAATCTAGTGTACAAAAATGACCTCATTCCTCTTCTAAGTGTGTTACAGTAAGTAAGCAAATATTTGCTTACTTACTGTAACACACATAGCAGCACACATTTGGTCAGTTATGGTCTTGATGGACACATTAATCTGAACAGAAAGACATAAAACCAATGAACTCTCACTGTAACATTCAACACATGTCCTAATCACACAATAATCTCATAACTCATGATTTTAAAATGTCAGAATATCTTGAGATACATGCAAAAGAGTTAAAAGCACTATACAAATAAAATTGAATTGAATTGAATTGCTCTAAGGAATTAGTGATAGGAAATTTCTCAAATAGGAAATTTCTCAAATTTTAAAACTCAAATTTTAACAAAAAACAGTTTTTTTTAGGTCGATTAAACATGAAATTTGGAAGAAAGCATTGCGAGACCAACCAGAACAAAACCTGTTTCTCAGATTTTTGATATGATGGATAGTTTTTCCATAACTCTCAAATGAATTTGACAGTGACATCGTCAAACAGGAAGTGAGGGCATATCTCAGAAAAAGTGTAACATATTTTGACCAAATGTTGTAGATGAGTAAATAACCTTGTCCTAAGGGACTCCAAGAAATTTTTCTAAATCCCCTCTAGGGGGCCCTATAATTCACAAGTTAATAAAACTCCTCAGAACTTTTGAACTGTCTTGCTTCATTGCTAGCGAGTGGGGACAGAGAGTGCTTGCCCCCCTTAATTGCTTGTAGCTATATTTTAAACCCTGTGTTTTAAAGTTGCTCTATTCATACACTTTTCTGTTGAACTATCATAGTTACTGAGAGCAGTTACACATCAAACTAAACTCTTCTCATAACAGATATGGATACACTGATCCACCTGAGCAGTTATGCGGAAATAAACACAATGTCCTAATAACACAATAAGCTCATCACTCAGGACATTCAGACTGCAGATGAACAACTTTATACCCCACCACTCACTCTAATGAAGACACAAAGAGAACATTTACTCACAGAGCATCACAGGGAGTGGACTGAGCTCCATCCTGTCTCTCTAATGACTGACTGACTGACAGAGCAGAGGAGTGTGTTAAAGTCTTGGTGCTTCCTGTCACAAGAGAGACAGACAGACAGACAGACAGACAGAAGATGTGTATATTTAAGGTCTTTAACTTCTCTTTTAGAGGATGCAGACCTTATTGCTCCTGTTCCTTCCTCTTTCCAGGAAAAACACTTGCTGTTTCTCTTCATACCTCGATAGAAAAAGTGACAGCAGAGAAATATTGTTTTAGAAGTCCACAAGGGAGATCGTAAGCACATTTTGTGTTTTGGATGAGAGGAGAAGGGGAAACAGTGGTGCTATTGGTGCAGTTTGGCAGTTAAAAATACATATTTTTTATATGTGAGCCAGCCTGTAAATTTCTTTCGCTACAACTGAATTCTGGAAAAAAGAATGTGTGTTTAAACACCATGAGTCCCTTTTGATGTATATGATGCTGATAATCAAATTGAAAATACATTTTTTCCTCTGCGTTCTCTGTTTTTCTCTCACCTCCCGAAAACATTTCAGGAGGTGGATTGATTTTGCTAAATTGCCCCTAGGTGTGAATGAGTCTGTGATGGTGCCCCATCCAGGGTGTATTCCCACCTCATGCCCAGTGTTCTCGGTATAGGCTCTGGAACCACTGTGACCCTGATCAGGATAAAGCATTACACAGAGTGAGTGAATGAATATAAAGGTACTCAGGGCATCTTTCAGTGGAATTGGACTGGAATCAGACTTACTGACTAAATAGGAGTGGTGTGTGTTACAGCTGCAGTAGTTGAGGTTTTTATTTCTTACTAGTACAAATAACATGGAAAAATATGTAGATGTGTATGCGCAAAATACAATGCCTTCTAATCATCATGAGGTAAACTCAGAATCGCATTGAGTGTGTGTGAGTCTGGGCAACTTAAGTGTGCATGCTTGTTTGACTCCAGGTGTGTGTAAACAGTAGTCTACTGAATGAATGTGAACATGATAGTGGCTGTGAGTGATGGGAAATGGAGTCTGGATCGGCCATGTTGTGACTGTGGTGGATTCTGGGAATTGGAGTTCATTGACAGGATATGACGCTTGATGCTTGACTGTGGACACAGCCGCTTTGTAAGGGGCAATGTTCACATCCTCACCTGTGTACCTCCTCTGAAACATTTAGAGTGATATCTACATGCTGTAGTTCAGAACTGAAACATCCCTGTTCATCAGGTTTTCTTGTCAACCTGTAAAATGTTTATAAAAAATTACATGCAAACTATTCTGGGACTCATTTGATGCTGTGCAGTAATATGAAGATGCTAAATACATGATCTCTATTAGTTTCTCTTTCAACAATGTCATGGTTGTTGTTAGCTGCCTCCTTTGATTAATTTATATTTTTATATGGGGTGATCTAAGATATATTGGGACATCCTGTAAATTGGAAATTGTATTTTAAGGCTTTAAATTGTCATGACTAATATATTTCACATATTTATGATGAATATATACATAAGATGCAATACTGTAATAATAAAGTTAGTTCAAATCATATACAGATATTTATACTATAATCATTTTCAAAATGCCCCAAATTACATTAATCAGACGGTATTAAACACAATAAGTGGAAAAGTGAAGTGATATAATGCATGCATGAATGGATACATGAAACATCCCACAAGCATGGTTACATGATGCATTGACAGATTTATATACATTATTTTTTTATATGAAGCATCTTAATAAGCAGGGAATAAGATAGATTTAGAAATGTAACACATTAATTCAGCCTACTTCTGATTACTCAAATATTTTTACTTAGTTTACTATGCTCATATAATTTGAGAGATTGATGTTGATGTTTATTTCCTTAAAATCCTGTGTTTTTCTGCTAAAATGATATTTACCTTTATAAAATGCTGTTTACCTTTTAGTGGTGGTTTTCTACTGCGATTATTATTTCATCTGTTTACACCGAATTTTAGAAAAGATTGTCAAGCTGGCATGGACTTCAGCATTCACTCAAGCTGATGATCCATGTTAGATCGAATCCATTGCGGTGTCATCTGAACATATGCATCAATAGAAGGGATAAGGGATAACTCAGGGAAAATCTGACAGTTTGTACAAAGGAGTTAACATGGTCAGTATCACAAATTTGTTTAACTTTAAATAGTGATCTAGAAATAGTGCAGAATCTTGAATATTGAATATCCAAGGCATTGAACATTTTCCTGTCTTTGGTTCAAAATCTTATAAATTCTAAAATGGTTGATTTTTATTCAGTTTTAAATAAAAAAAAATCGCTCAGACTTTTGGACCCCACTGTATGTACATCCAGAGAAACCAGGAGAAAACCCACACAGACACTAGGAGAACATGCACAGAAACTCCGCAGTCACCAGTGTTTAGGATGATTAGGCTAACAGGTAAATAACATGTTCATTAATAATGTATATGCAGTTATTACTGTAATGAAATATACATAAACATCGTAGTTGGCAAATTGCAGTCATATAAGAGGAATAAAACACTTGGTAATATGCTGTTATAGGAAAATAATCAACTTTGAGGTGGTAAGAGTAACCCTGCCTCATCACACCAGCATCACACCATGTCCTTGATTTTTTTCCCTATAAAAGGTCACATTGGTACAGAAGGATTTGAATTTCTAATAGCAAAAATGACATTTAAAGTGCTGTATAGTGCATTTAGAACTGACAAATTTGGGCTAAGTATGTCCCAGTGGGAGATGTGTTTAATATATAATAAATGTAACTAGAAGGTTAAAGGAGTAATACAGCAAAAACAAACTGTACAGAATTTCCCTCTTACCCCAAATGCAGCTTTTTTTTTTTTGCGTATGCTCTCAGTGATACAGTTTGTACATAGAGTTCATAAAATGAGACATCACATCACATCACAACCACATCAGCAAGTCTGAGACCCTGAACACCTCCACAAAGCTGACTGAGGAGATGCCACTGTGTGATGATGTACCCAGATTATACAATGATAAACTGGAGGCCAGAAGCTTCCATTACTCTGTCCTTACCTTACAGTTTAGCAATGAGAGTCACAAGCCTTATATTCAGTCTTATTCCTCAGCCACATACTCCAGTTTCCATTCTTAGGGCTTGCTACAATCAACCCTTTCCTGTTAATGGACTCTAAATCCCACTCAGTGTTTCCTAAATCCCACTCTGTGTTTCCAGGGGGCTCAGGATGCAACCTTCTGAGGCTCCAGTGCTCAGGGTGATGGTAAACAAATTTAGACACACTATGGACTTAAGTAAAGGTAAGATTTTCACATAGACTGTATCATTACAGTTAGGTTAGATGAAAATACAGGCTCACAGAGTGAGGTTTCTCAGTTTTTCTCTCAGTTATGCTACAACCATAATCTAATGGCATCCAGTCACCAGGTTGTAGCTCAGATAAATATGAAGCCACATTACGGAAATTTTATCAGCCTATTCCTTTCACGTAAACTTGACTTAAAAATTCCATACACAAATGATTAGGTAACAAAAGTGAATAAATGCTAATTTATTTAAACATAAAATATGCTACAATTTTCCCTTGAAAGAAAGGTGTGAAGTTCAGCATTGCAGGCATGTACCAAACGTTCTCCTCATTGTGTAGACTGTGTTAGTGCTCATATACAACCTTGATGTAGATACAGCATTGAGTTACAAATCCCTAATCCTGACTGTCTTAATGTGTAGACATGCAGTAAGAATAATAACACTTCTGTTTGACTCCCATTTACTCTTGAACTTTACTGCACTGAGATCCTCTGCTTACACTAAATAGTACTGCAGGAACAAATTCTAAAAGCATAAATTGCTAAAAGCAATAGAAATAAAGGTACACATTGTCTTAATTAATTATTATTTTTTATTTTGAAAATTTTCAATATCAATGCATATTTTATATAAAAAAATACAATGGTAAAAATGTTTATATTTAAAAAGGCACAAGAGTATTTGTTCAGAGGTTTCCCAGTGTATTACTTGTACTTCATATGATTATACTTCACATTATTGCATATTACTTAATATTATTTCAAACAGGTTAAATAATTCAGTGAATTGATAATGATGAATTTATTTAATTGATCAAAACATTTCATTCACAAATCTCTGCAGACATCCACAATTAAAATACAAACAGCTGAAAACAAAATATAATAAAAATAAAAAACTCTTCAGTCTGCTCTTAACAATGAAAACCAAAATGATTATCAGTAATGTTACATGAAATATTTTGAGGTTTTAAAACCTAGACATTAAAACTCCAAAATATGTAAATGTGTCTATTGGAGTGATTTTAATCCTAAGGATTAATCCTTTTATTTTGTTAATTAATCCTTTTAATTTGTTAATTTTTACACAGTACTTTGTATTAGCAGCATTTACAGGCTTAAGCTAAAAGAATCCAGCCATACCAACAAAACTGTGCTATTAAGTTTGACAATAAAGTAATAAATCAGTATTATTTTAAAATCTCCCATATAACCTTAAAGAAATCAGCTTTGCATCCTGTTTTTTAGACGAACTTTGCTCAGTCCTCTATGACTGCAGTTTCAAGTCTTCAGTGCAAGCTGTTAAAGAAATTAAAAAGTCATTTGTTTCATTGCAAGTTTATTCCAGGTGTTCATGGCAGAAAAGCAACCAAACTGCATTTGTTATCACTTAAATACAACTTAAAAGGTGTTTGTTTTAATGCTGAAGAATGACAGTGAAGTGACAAGTGACAAAGCTCCAGGAAAAGATGTGTTAGAAAATGAACATCATTCATTCAGTCATCTTCAGTAACTGCAAAATGTAGATCAGAGATTCTTTATCAGTTACTGCAAGCAGTTTATTAGGGTGTCCTATTGCTCTATTAAATGCTACTTCTTCCTTTTAAAACCTAAATTATACAGATTATCTAATGCCTCATACTATGATGGATAAGTCAGTACATCTATTTATGCAATACACTTCTTCAATATTATTGGTGAATTTAAAGTTTAACTCCCCTACACTACAGAGAGATCTTTTCCTATTCCTATTCCTTCTATTTTAAATAGAAATCATCTGACAAGATTTTTTAAAAATTAACTTTTGAAAAAAATTAATTTAATTGTAAATTTTGAGATGCTTTGTCACACTGATTACATGTAAATTCACCCTCAGATCTAAACAGAAACAGATATGCTGATTTATATGATATCATAATGTGGCGGCGGGGGTGTGGTTGAGCATCAGCTGTGGACAGATGGAAGGCGGGTCAAACCAGCAGGTAATTTCTGTCCCTCCCACCCCAAAATAAAATAAAAAAAAAAAAACTAAATCTGGGATTTGAAGTGAAGTGAAGTGAAGTGTGGCCAAGTATGGTGACCCATACTAGGAATTTGTGCTCTGCATTTAACCCATCCAAGTGCACACACACAGTAGTGATCACACACACACAGTAGTGGGCAGCCTTTTTTTTTTTTTTTGCTGCGGCGCCTGGGGAGCAGTTGGGGGTTCGGTGCCTTGCTCAAGGGTCTCACCTCAGTCGTGGTATTGAGGGTGGAAGAGAGCGCTGGTCATTCACTCCCCCCACCTACAATCCCTGCCGGCCCCGAGACTCGAACCCACAACCTTCAGGTTCACCTTCGGGTTGCAAGTCCGACTCTCTATCCATTAGGCCACAACTGCCCCCCAAATTTGAGGAAGAGACGCCGTCATGGAGTCCCCCACCACTGGCCGAGATCGTCAAGTACCTTGCCAGCCTCCACCGGACCCAGCATCAAGCCCTCATCCAGTTGTGCCAAGAGCGGTGCATCCAGGCCCTGCTCGAAGCCCAGGTGGAGGATCGGCAGGTGTTCTTGGGCCTGGTCCAGTGGGCAGGTACTCCAGCAGCAGTCCCAGCGAGCACAGCCCACATCACCCTACAGCCCGGTGATGCAAGATGACCCGGAAGCGTTCCTGGAGCTGTTTGAGCTCCCAGTGCGCGGGCTGCTTACTGCCACTCCTGTCCAGGGAAGCCCAGCTCGTAGCTCAACAGCTCCCAGTTGTGAACCTGCAGTTCATAGTACCCAGACCTGAAGCAGGCGATATTGCAACAGGTCAGCCACACCCCCGAACAGCACTGTCAGTGTTTCCGCTCACTGACACTTAGTGGGCACCCATTCGCAAAGACAGCTACTGGCAGAGGGACGCGACACCAAAGAAGTAGTCGACTACTGGAGGGGACAGTGGAATGGTTCCAGTGCCACCATCCCAGTACCATGAAAATGGGGCCAGCTCCCCGGTCCCGGGGTTTCCCTAACCCTCCTTCTTCTTCATCACTGATGTCTCCCCTAACTCCCTCTCTTTCCACACAAGTAGGACCTTCCACACTCACTAGGACTGAGGCAAAGCCTGGGCAGTATTGCCTGCGTGGTGGCATTTCCAGGATCAGTACTCCCTCTGGGAAGCAGGAATACTGATCCATATTCCTGACGTGCCACAAGCTTTTACGACATGGCAGTGAGTATACAGGGAAGAACACATCAGGACTTGGTGGATACGGGGTGTAACGAGACCACCATCCATCGAGGCCTGATTCAGTGCGGGGCTTTGGAAAATGTACATGTGGTGAAGGTCAGGTGTGTGCACAGGGATGTTCTGTTCACAAATATCCACTGATGCCAGGCATTGTTCAATTCCGGGTGCAAAAGCATAGAGTGCAGGTGGCGGTTAGTCCTCGCCTCACCCACTAATTCTGGGGAAAAATTGGACAGATTTTCAGACATTAGTGAGAGAAATATGTGTGGATGGGTCCTACAGCAGTGCTGGCTGGGCAGGCATTGCCTGGGCTGTCAATGTCAGTTCCACATCACAAAGACACCAAGGGTGGGGATGGGCCCTTCCACCCTTCGGAGGACGTCCCTTCTGGGATTTCCCTCTGTAGCATACACGTGACGAAACTCTCAGGCACACCTTCAACCAAGTGAAAGTAATTGATGTTCAGTGAGTTCAGCCCAACGTTGCGCTCTTCTTCTCCTATTTAGAGATTATTAAAGATAGGTTATATCGAGTGATGCAGGACACTCAAACAAAAGAAGAAACAACCCAATTGTTGGTCCCAAAGAACTGTTAGGAATTGTTATTCCAGGCTGCTCACCATAATCCTATGGCTGGGCATTTGGGGCCAGGTAAACCACTGAACCATCTCATGGCTCATTTTTACTGGCAAGGCATTCAAGGCGATGTGCGCAGGTGGTGTGCGAATGTCAGCCGGGGAATCTGCCATCCACCACAAAAGCACCATTGTGCCCATTACCATTAATTGGGGTCCCCTTGAATTGGGAGATGGACACAAAGAATAGGGATGGACCTCGTCAGGCCAGTAGAAAGGTGCTCATGAGGCTATTGCTTTGTGTTAGTCCTGGTGGATTATGCAACGCAATATCCAGAAACAGTTCCTCTGCGCAACACATCAGCACGTAGTTTTACTGAGGTGCTCTTCCGTGTTATCTCTTGAAAGAGATCATGACTGACCAGGGCACTATGTTTATGTCACTGACACTTTGCGAGCCTTACAAATTGCAGGGGATTCAATTGATTTGCACCAGCGTTTACCATCCACAGACAGATGGGCTGGTAGAACAGTTTAATCAAATGCTCAAAACTGTGATTCGTAAGATCGTTTACACTGATGCACGGAATTGGGATAGGGGCTCAAGCCCTTGTTATTTGCAGTATGAGAGATCCTGCAAGTCTCTATGGTTTTCCCCATTCAAATTATTGTATGGGCGCAAGCCTCATGACGCCCATACATCTTAGATGTCATTAGGGAAAATTAGGAGAAGGGACCTGTCATGACTTGCATTTCTGGGTCAGTGGCCATTTTGGGAGGAGCACTTCCTGCGGTGGCCATTTTGTATCTCCAGCACTATATAAGGCCTCAACCTGCATGTGCTCATTGCCAGATGGTCTCCTCAGTTTACCTCATGTGCCTGAGCAGGTATCCTGCCCTGTTTCCCGTGTTAGTCTTCCTGGTTTTGACCCTGCCTGTCTTCAGTATTTCAGTTAAGTCTGCCCTGCATTATTGTTTATCTGTCTGCCAGGTTTTGGATTATTTGGAACTGTTGCACTTGGATTTCTGCCTGCTCCTTTGGATTTGTCTGCTTACGGAGATTTGCCCTGCTGCTGCTAGTGAGTCAGTCATTAGCATGTCTCCACCACTACAGGACTCTGTAATCTGTTTCATACAGTTCATATGGATATTGAGTTTCCTGTTTGTGAGTAAAGACTGTGAACCTACTATTGTTTATCTGCCTTTTGCTTCGTCCTTTGCATCAACTCCGCCGCCCTTGACCGTGTGTAAACCGTTGTGCTCATTAAAGACTCTTAAAGTTTAATTTCTGTCCGCATTCAGGTCAGACTCCGGCTTTCTGACAGGACCAGCAAGAATGAAATTCAATACTTGCTCTCAGATCAAGAAATACTCCACACATTGAGACATTTAACAGGGGAGAATTTGCTACAGGTGCAAGAACATCAATCCCAACTATATAACAGGAGTAATCAGCTATGGGAATTCGCACTGGGAGATAAAGTGCTTATTTTGCTACCCATGTCGAGCTCTAAATTACTCGTGAACTGGCAAGGACCCTTTGAGGTCACACGGTAGGTCGGATAATTCAACTATGAGGTCAGGCGTAGGATAGGGGCGATGCACTTCAAATATCTTCTCTGTCCTCTGCAGGTGTAGTTACCACTGTGATACTCTCTAACAGACCTGATACTGAACTCTTGCATTGAGCTCTCTGGTTTGAGTCTGTTATTATTCTTATACCAGCTGTATGTCCACTCAGCGTCTCCTCCCTGTATGTCACATCTCAGAGTAACTCTCTCTCCTTTGTACACGTGTTTATCAGGCTTTATGGACAACACAGCTTTTGGACTCTCCATAAAAGGTATACGTTATTGTTAAACTATACTTAAAGTTAAGTGTAGAAAGGTGGACACAGTCATTTCAAACAACACTATGAATGATTTAAATAGAAGTAAACATGCAAACTGAAATACTGACCAAAAAAAAACCCCGAAATACTCTAGTTGCCTGGATGGCTAATGTGGTTAAAGTAACGCAGTAAAACTGAAGTAAAATTATTAATTCATATCTGAAGTATAGATTTGTTGGTCATTCTTTGCTTATTTTTTAACACTATTTATCCTGAGCATGCGTCACTTGTGTACCTTGAGCATGTGTCACTCGCATAAGTGAAATCAGCACTAAAAATAGAACAGAAACAGAGAATAGGATGTAAAAATGGAAGTGAGTTAGTGTATGATTAAATAGTGTATTCAATAATGTATGACAGGATATTTTATTGTATGTCAGAGCATTTTACAGTTGATAAACTGAACTCATCTGAAAGGAATACAATATACTGAGCTCTCTCATTAATAAGTTAAAAAAAAAACAGAAAGGACAAAATTGACCTCATTCCTCCTCTGTGGGTGTGTTGCAGTAAGTAATCAAATATGCGTCAGCAGACATCATTACTTAAATATGAAATATGGACTCAATGGACACATTAATCTGAACAGTAGGACATGAAACCAATGGACTGTCACACTAACATACAGCACATGTACTAATCACACAATAACCTCAATGCTAAGGATTTTAAAATGCTAGAACTTCTGGCTGAGTTATATGCAAAAGAGAAACATATTTCAGTTCAGAAAAATCTATAGTTTTCACAATGACCCTGAGCTCAGGTTACTGTTGGAGTTTCCCATGTGCTCCCTGTATTCCTCCAGGTTTTATGGCTTCCCCCTGTTTCCCAAAAATCTTTTAGTAGCTGGAGTGTGTGAAGGTGTCCAGTCATGGACTGGTGGTGTATCTAGGGCACGTGTGTCAAACTCAAGGCCTGTGGGCCAAATACTGCCCAATGCCTTGTTTTATATGGCACTGCTACCCACTGCTCCTCATTTTGCTGCCCTGTGCAAACCCAAATATTTATTTATAAAATATATATTTTTTTAAAAAATTATGTTTTAATCAGTATAATATGTTATCACTATCATTAATAGTGCAAACAGTTGAATAGTTTCTTAGGCCTTCTTTTTCCTAGAATTGTAATATTCTACTTTCTGAGCTGTTATTGGTGTTAATCGATGAAATAAATAATAATAATATAAAAGGTAATAGACTTAGTTTATGGACTTTCAAACACTCACAAAAATGCTGATGTTGCCCAGGCAGAATTTGAGTTTGCCTAGGGTGAATTCCAGCTTCACACCTAATGTTCCCGCGATACACTCTGTATTCCATATCCCCAACCCATACCAGGATAAAGTGCTTACTGAAATTGAATGAAAGAATATATAGTAGTTAATGTAAAAATTTGATCATGTGAAGGGTTTAGCAGGAAAATCTTTTACATGGTCAGTTTCACATTGCTGAAAGGTGAAACCAAAATGTTTTTGGTGCTGTCTAGTGGCAACTGCAATGCATTTTGATCTTGAGCTTTTTAATATTGTAATGGGTTCAAACAGAACTATTAAACATACATCACCTTAGAGTTTGCTCATTAAGCTAATAGCGAGGACAGACTGTACACACCTGCATGTGGTGCAGTGATCTTGCAGTTAATAGACTTTAAAGAGACAGGGATGTATTTACTTATTTTTGGAATTTCATTTACCAAAGTTGTTTGCGTATAAAGATTTTTTATTTATAACAAATTGGTTTTCTCGTAATCACAAGATGCAAATGCATTTTTTTTTCCTTAGGTGGCAGCACTGCGCCTCCATGTAGAAGTGGTTCTTCTTCCCCCCTATTCTCTCCTCTGATGGTACAGTCCAGTCAGCCTGAAGCCAGGGCCACGAAAGAGAGAGGTAAGTTTGGTAGTCAGGAAACTTGCTAAATAATTGTGTAATTGTATTTATAAAACCTGAAATACAACACGGATTCACTGTATCCTAGTTAAAAGCCTTTGTAGCACTTCGGCAATTCAGACTAGTAGCATCTAATGTTTATGTGTTCAAAAATTAGTAAATAATAGTTACAGTATAAAGTTTTCAAGTGTTTTATGTTTTAAATTAATTTCTAACTCTTTAACCAAGGGTTTTTACACTGTACTAGAAAATGCAGTATGCTATGTAGATACTGTTGTTCGTCAAATGTACACCCTGTTTACACACGACTGTGCGCTAGCCACAGGTCAAACAGCATCATAAAGTTTGCTGACAACATCACTGTTGTGGGTCTGATTACAAACAGTGATGAGGCAGCCTACTGGGAGGAGGTGAAACTCCTTGCACCATGGTGCCAGGACAACAACCACTCTCTCAATGTCAGCAAAACTAATGAGCTGATCATTGACTACAGGAAACAGGGAGCACACACACTCCTAGGCAGTGGTGGTCAACGGTTAAGGCTCTTGTTACTGATCAGATGGTCAGGGGTTCAAGCCCCAAGCCCTCTCTTCTCCAGGGCTGCTGTATTATGGCTGACCCTGCACTCTGACCCCATTACATATGCAAAGAAAAGAATTTCACTTCTACATCGGAGGAGCCACTGTGGAGAGGGTCAACAGCTTTAAATTCCTTGGGGTAATCCTCACCTCTACTCTCAAGTGAACAGAGTACCTACACTTTCTGAGGTGCCTGAGGAAAGCCTGGCTGTACACTCCAGTCTTGACAGGTGTGCTGTAGAATCCATCCTCATCCTTCACCTCAACACAGGGTAGTGAAGACAGCACAAAAATAATCACATCACAAGGACATTTACTCTACACACTGTGTCAGAAAGGGGGATTGCATCATGAAAGACTCCAGCCATCCTTCACATTCACCTTTCTCAGGTAAAAGACTCAGATCCATCAGCACACACACTTCAAGACTTAGGGACTGCTTCGACCCCAATGCCATAAGACTTTTCAACTCTCCCATACAACACAAATAATACCTGTTGAATCTTCACTGATAATGCGCTGTCACTTTAACAAGCATTGTTATAATTCTATATGTTTATATATAGTTATAATGTTATATCAACAATCCTCCCCAAAAGTATTGGAATGGCAAGGCCAATTCTTTTGTTTTGGCTGTAGACTGAAGACATTTGGGTTTGAGATCAAAAGATGAATATGAGTTGATACACCAGAATTTCCACTTTAATTACATCTAGATGTGCTAAACAACTTAGAACATGGCACCTTTGATGGCAGACCACTGAATTTTTAGGTGAGCAAAAGTATAGGAACAGATAGGGAAAAATTTGCTTGTATTTATTTATACTCACTGTTCAGCGTGAGAGTTTTATCATAGAGGAGAGACTAATATTGTGAATATGTCTAAACTCAGATTATTACAGAATATTTATCATCTGTTTCTGTCAGGAGCTGTTTTAAGGTATATAGTGGACTACATATTATATTGTTTACACTTTATTGTTTACATTTTACTGTTTACACCTCAGACATATTACTCTGAATTTAACAATATTAATCTGAATTTAATTGGAAGAAATATCACACCATCTTATCAAACCATTTCCGTGTACACAATCAGAAACACCTCCCCAGCAAACAATCAGCTTCTTCCCGACGCATAGCACAGAAGAGAAGCACAATGCGTAGTTAGCTCGTGGGAGGACTGCATGCTAGCACCTCTCCGTGTGACACATTTACCCATGATCCCCCTCTGTGTCGTGACACAAACACGCATTAATACAGAGGTATAAATCGGCCTTAAGAAAAGGGCAGTGTCCCATGTTGGTTTAGACACAGGGACTGCCAGTGGGATGCTTCACAGCCAATAACATTGCTCACAGGCCTCAGTTTCACCAAAGGCCCCCCAACCTTTTCAACCTTTTCAAGAGCCCTCTGGAACAAGGCAGAGTGGTGCACAGAGTTAACGGCCTCCAGTACATGTTCCTAGATCCATCACTGACTCTGCCCATGCTATACAGCATTTGGCAATTAAACCCTGTGACCAACACAAGGCCTGAAAGGGCAAATGTAACCCTAGTTTGTTCTCACTAGTGGGAAGTTTTCCTGAGCCAGTCTCATTGTCACAGATGAGCGGAAAGGTGTGACACCTCCAACTAGAGACTGTCTGCATCTGTGGGGTTGGGCAGGCTGATGGTCATGTCATACACTGTATGGACAAAAGTTTATGGACACCTGACCATCACACCCATATGTGGGCTTTTTCTAAACTGTTGCCACAAAGTCGGAAGCACAGAATTGTATAGAATGTCTCTGTATGCTGTACAATTTCCCTTCACTGGAACCAAGAGGCCCAAACCTGTTCCAGCATGACAATGCCCCTGTGCACAAAGTGAGCTCCATGAAGACATGGTTTGCCAAGGTTGGTCTGGAAGAACTCGAGTGGCCTGCACAAAACCCTGACCTCAAGCCAACTGATCACCTTTGGGATGAACTGGAACAGTGAATAAGACCTGCTCATTCAACATCAGCGCCTGACCTCACTAATGCTCTTGTAGCTTAATGAACACAAATCCCCACAACCACGCTGCAAAATCTAGTAAGAGTGGAGCTTATAATAACAGCAAAGCGTGGACTAAATCTGGAATGGGATGTTCAGCAAGTGAATATGGGTGTAATGGTCAGGTGTCCACAAACTTTTGGCCATATAGTGTAGCACTGCACGAGTGAGCCAAACAGTGGCTAATTGGTCATAGAAACATTTGGCATTCATCTGGTATGAAGTCTGCCTAAGCAGAACTTTCGGACCGGTATTTTTGGAGATATGCCACTCCAGGAGGTCTGTGCTGCAGCTACCTGGGCATCACCATGCAACTCTCCAGGTCTTTTAAGATTAAAGGTGTTGCCCAGTAAAGTGCACATGACCTTCATATGCGAACACCCATCCAATCAGTCTGAGGGTGAGTAGGTTCCATGTGACCTATTTGGATAGGTTATCCAGATGTTGAAACAATGTCTCAGGGTGGTAAGGAGGGGTGAAATAGAAATAACCACCAGAAACAGCCTGTTTCAGATGTTAAACACCAGCACTGGGGGTTATCCAGAGTTCACAGAACATGGTTACATGCATAAACTAACATCTCTCTCACTGACTTTTTCATATCATGGATTAAAAAAAGAAGCAAAACCACAACAGCCAACTTTTCTCTGTTCCCACGCCTCTGAAACTGTCACTGCCTATTGTGTGTACAAGGCTATTGTAATGTGTTTGTTTATGTGATGTGTCTGGTGTTATTTTTGAGACCAATAAGTAAATAATCATTACTGATGGTTAAAATGTGCTGGACATTAATTGGGTTTTAGCATGTATTAGAGTGAACTTGCTGTACTGTGATGCTTTAACTGCACAGATCATAACACCTTCATGATTATTTGTTTAAAAAAAAAAAAAAAGTTAAAATTGAAACTAATTCCACACAAGCAAATTCTTAGTAGAAATTGGGGAAGTATAAAGAGAAACGACTTTGTCATCAAGAGAATGATGCAAATGACGTTGCCCACTGATAATAGTGAGAATATCTGAGATGATTACCAAATATTCTATAGAAGGTGTTAAAATGTGGTTTTATTCCATTTATGGTATGAAATTGCAGTAACATATCAATAGCTTGTCACACACACATACTAAAGCATGAGTTCTTCCATATTTTGAATTGGAAAGTAGTGCAGAATCCTCCTCCTCCCTCAGTGTTTCAACTCACACAGCTCAACTAGAACAGAAGGCAAAACACCAGATTTGTGTGACTTGGATGAACCATATTCTTGTATGTAAGTATATATATATATATATATATATATATATATATATATAAAAATGAAATAAACAGAAGGTTTTAGAATTTTGAAATCCATTGTAAATGTAACTAAATTTTGATATTGTTAACTGCTTTGTACAAAAGGTCAGATTTTCCCTCATGCCTAAGCCTCTCTCATTAAAGCAGAAAGGGGATGTACCAAATACTAAGAAAGTCTGAAATTCATGTAAATATTTTAAATATTCTACTTTTCACTCGAGTTGTTGTATTAAATTGAATTATATTAAATTAGAAAAGCATGCAAAATAGAAGCATTATACACACACACACACACACACACACACACACATACAATTTCTCAGTTCATTCATTAATCTTCGTGAACCATTTTATGCTGGTCAGGGTCACAGTGGATCCAGAGTCTACCCAGGGAATGCATACACATTCAAACACTCTCTTGTAATGGCATATTTTTGTTAGGTTGGAGGAAACCCAAGCAGACATGGGAGGTAACATGCACAAAAACACCACACAGGCAGTAACCCACACTCAGCCTCAAACCAGGGACCCAGGACCTGTGAGATGGCATCGTATTAAATACTATTAAATGTTAAACCCAGCATTCAATAAAAAACCTAAAATGATGCTGGGTTAAATGAATAAAAATCAACTCAACATCTCGGGTTAAATAAACATGGCATCTGGCTAGATTAGAATAGCCCAACCCAGTTCAATCTTTTGGCCAGAAGGTGTCAGTAAATCTTGACACCTTAAATGTCCCAAAAATTAAACCAACGTTCAGAAACCAGGTAGGGAAAAATAAGTACACCCTTCCCACTTCCACAATCATTAAGAGAGTAATTAGCAACCAGAAATGTACAAGATTAGTTAGTCATCAAGAAATGTAACTACCCCTATAAAAGCAGAACATCTGGCAGTTTGGTGTTCTGGAGCACTCAGGTGTGTGTCTACATCATGCCAAGAAGAAAGAACATCAGCCATGACCTCAGAGAAGCAACTGTTGCTGCTCATCAATCTGGGAAGGGTTATAAGGCCATCTCCAAGCAATTTGCAGTGTGATAAATAAAAAGATAGAATTGAAGGAGGGTATTTTACCAATGACTATATCTAACAGTAGAAAAGAGCTACTGTTTGTTTGTAACTTTAATATATTGCAAATTAAAATAATTGAATTTGCATACAATATATACACCCTATATGCACATAATACTCAAATCAACACATAGGCAATGGATGAATTATTTTTACTGGGACCCTTAGGATATAATAATCTGTAATATTAAATGTCTAATACTAAGGTCTAATATTACAAATGTCTTACATGACACTAGAACAGTCTAAACTGATTTTATCACCCTGAAAAATTGAGCTCAGTTTGTGATTTATTGACATTTATTGAAGATCCTTCATGTGTAAATGCTGCTGCGATGTGAAATGCTGATGTGTTAAATTTCTCCACAGATTGTCAGACTGTCATTGTGAATTCAAAAACCACCTTTCTAGAATGTTTTTATGCAAAATCATTTGACCTTAATTTTCTTGGACTGTGCATGTAGCTTGAAACTGATGAGAAAATGTTCTTCTACATAAACAAACTGAAATAAACACGTATGAAATGGTGCACTTTTTCTAATAGAGAACTTTAAATCAGTGACAGTGTGACATGAGTGACTGATTAAATTATTTTAATTAATGTATAAATTGAAAATACAGGGAACATTAAAAAAGGACACATGACAGAGGAATGGTAATGTTAAGAATGTAATGTAAAGCATTGAGAGTAAAATTTTTACCAAATAATTTCCCGAAAACTAGAATGTATAAATGCATATTTAAATTAAATAAGCAACTTGCAGGAGAAAACAAAGCAATTTTACATCATAGGACTTCATAAGGCATCTACTAGAAGCATTCAAACCACAGTGTGAAATCTGTACACCAATGAATTAAATTTTTTAAGTATATAATTTACTCTTTCAGTTTGCATAGCTGTGCTACTGAATCTGGCCAAACATTTCTTTTCAATGCTGCTGTACTGAAGTGGTGTCATCCCCCTCCAACACTGATCAAAATGGTCCCCAGCTTTGGGCCAACCTTACATGACCAAATTGGAAGTCCGGATAGTCAAGTTCAGTCCAGTCAATTCTGATGTTGCAGAGAAAGAAAGAGATCACATAAATACCGGTCAGGAATCCAGGTTCAGGTATGCAACACCAGCCATTACCCATCTGATTCCACACTAACCCCCCACCCCCTGCCACTCAGTTATAAAAAATCTGCATCTCTACTGCTCAGAGTGTGGAAGAATTCAGTGCTAAATAGCAGCATCCACAAATATGTGGGAAAAACTATCTAAAAAATGTAATGATAAATTTGGATGCAGAATTAGTTATATTTCTCCTGATACTGATGCTACAAACTAGTTACGTTTTTGAATCAATGGCTGCTGCAACAAATCAGTAAGTACTTTGAATGTTCATAGCCAAATATATCTACCTGGCTAAGTAAAATGAGATGATGGAAAGTTCTCTAGCTAGCTACAAAACTAAGATTCTGGGAGGTGGGGTGTTGTGTACAAAGAGTAAACCCAACCATTTTAATGTTTTTGTAATGCAACTTGTGTTTGGTTTGTCTTTTAAATTTTATAACAAACTGTTGTAATCAGTCTTACCTTCATGTTCAGCTTCAGTTCTGAGTATACAGTATCAGTACCCACACTGTTTTTTTCTAATTGAAGCAAGAAATCTTGAATTAATCTCCAGAAAAAAAAAATTCAGTCCATCTAAACATGTTATATAATGATTATATCTGTACCTTTTTTTCTCATAGATTTTTTCTTTGGTTTTATTTCAAGTTCAGCATAAGTCACATCATTACCACTGGGTTCAGCATCAACATCTGCAGCAGCAGAGAACAAAACCATCACACTGATCACCAGCCTTATAATACATTAGTCATTACAGCATCACGTCTACCACAGTGTGGCTGAATTCTCCATTCTCATTTCTACAGTAAGAATAATTCCTTTATCATTCAACATGTGGCATCTTTTCAGGACGAAGATTGTCAGTGTAATAGATGACTGAATATATTGGAGACTGTCCCACTTGTAGTTTACATGAAATGTTGTAGCATTAAAAATACTGTACCGTTGTTCCTCTTTGCCTTCTTTTTCTTTGTGACCTGTGCGTAAGTGGCTTCACTGCTTTCAGCTGCACCTTCACCTGAACACAGTGCAGTGTGTTAATCACTACAAGACACTTCTGTACTTTACTGTATAGAGTTAATCTATAGTTAAGTCTCCTAATACAAGAGGAAACGCTTGATATAAAGCTACCTGTTCCACTCGTATCTGCCTGATCCACAATGGCATAAATATTAGCACTTCCTACTGAAAACAGAGCAAAGATTCTCAGAAAAATGCTAAAAAACTTCTAAAAAGATATTTTATGAACAGATGTAGAAACAAAACAGTCACTGAGACAGTGTCTGACCAGCCTGAAGTGGTGTGTGTCCTGACTGAGAGTCTTCAGCTCCTGACCGGCTCTGATTCTGCTCTGATGTCTCATTGGTTTTCTGCTGCTTTCCTGTAGAGGGAGACAGATTCTACATCTGAACAGGGTGTAAATAGTTACAGAAACATTTTATTTTACACAGAACTGATTAAAGCATAATAAACAAAGAAACTCCAAAAAACTACTAAACAATGAGGAGTAGTTACAAATTTCCAATATGGATATAGTGCTAATAACAATGTAGTTAGACAATTCTAACTATATCTAACTATATTAGATATATAATACTGGAAAGCACTGTTTTATTTATTACACAATCTACATTTTAGTTACATTGTTTAATACTGTAGACTGTAATTAGGACTCTGGCCATATTAATTTCAATGTGTCAAATCTTCTAAACAAGCCCTTTTTCTCAAGTTAATATTCCCATATAAATCAATATTTTTTTTATACTCTATGCTCTATAGTCTAAGTATTGCCTTTTATATAACTTATCTAAAGCAGTTATCAGACCTTTGTTTATTTTCCAGAACCAAAGCAGGATCATAAAGATTAATAAAACGCTGAACAAGAAGGCCAAACTCAGTCCCACTGTCACTCCTACTTTTCCAATACTGAACCTAGAACCTGAGAATGAGGAAAGAAAGAGAGCAGGTTTTTACGCTTTTAAACACTGTACATCTAAACTGTGTTATTAAAAAGAGAATCAAATAAAAAGATTTCTCACAAGGTTTCTCACCTCTGACTGAGAGCCAGCTTTTCAGTGACTCTCCTCTCTCTGGGTGTTTACAGTGGTAGAAACCTTCATCTGACTTTGAGACAGTTTGGATGATCATCTCTCCTGTAGTCTGTGTCTGGAGAACTGATCCATCTTTATAGAAATCAGCTCGGAGGTTTGAGGAATTTGTGTTGCGATATAAACAGCGTAGACTCAGAGGATGTCCCTCAGTCACAGGATGGACAGGACTCTCCAGGATCACATCACCATCTAGAACAGAGAATTTACACTACTGCTTGATTTCACAGTGAAACTCATTAGTGTGTTTGTGTTTTGTGGTGTTGAATTGGATGAAAACTCTTTAGATAAGGAGTGTAAAACTAGAGTTGTGTAGCGCCGCATTACAGCCTCATTCAGTGTTTTACCTGCTCTACCGTAACTGATTCAGCTCATGAGAGAAACTCGACTGGGCCATTCTGTTGCTGTCTTCATGTAATATTAAATTCACAAAATATTCAGAACTTTCAAAACTTTACTGAAATAAACCAGGTAAGTGTCTCTTCTTGATCAGTTTTCCCAGTTGCAAACTCAGAGTTCTGAATATTCTGTAATAAATCATTTCCCCTTTCCTTTAACAATAAACACACTAAATGAAGACTCACCATGCACTGTGATGTTGACAGGATTACTGATGTCACCAGACTCAGACTCACACCAGTAAACTCCAGTGCGTGATGTGGAAAGGGAGCTGATTTTACATGTAGATCCTGTAACTGATCCCCACCGTGAACAATTCGACACACTTCTACTGTGTTTGTATCGTCTCACTGTCCATTCAGTAGAGTTACTCTGGTCCTCACAGCTGAGTGAGAGAGAGTCTTTAGTGAAGTGTTGAGTTCTGCTGGGATTGATGATCAGAGAGACTGGAGGAGATTCACCTTAAACACAGAACATTATAATTCACATGTATTATTATGATTGTGTTTTCATGGCATAACTTGTACTGAACACATTTACACCTCATTTAATTAAACAGTGCTATTTGAATGAGAATAATCGTCTACCAGTGCTTAGGGCTATTCAACTGACTTAAACATTCCTCACTCAGGAAAGTGAATATAAAGAGTTTTACACCAAACATTAGCGCAGCTGTGATTCTCCATTTTTAAAATCAATGCTATCATAATGTTTTTACTTTATTTATGAATATATATTCAACACTCCAACACACCAGTGTTGTTATTTTTCCTCACCAGTGATCCATAGTAGCTGTAGATTGCTGTAATTTGTGTAAGAGGGTCGTTCTTCTCTCTCTCCTCTGCACGCATAAACTCCTGTGTGGTTAAGAGCAGCAAGACTGAGAGTGTAGGAGCCTCCAGATCCTCTGCTGCTGTCTGAGAGAAGCTTTTTTTTAGCGCTGATATGACCATTATTGTCTCTGTAGAGAACAACTGTGTACCAGCTGAATGTCCAGTCTGTAGAGGAGTTTGTAACCTCACAGCTTAGAGTCACTGAGTCTCCTTCAGTCAGCCAGCTCTGTGGAGATACACTCAGTACTGCCCGTGGTCTCTCTGTTACACAGGAAATACAAAATTATACTTAAATTATATATATATATGTATGTATTTTATACACAACATATTTATTTATTTATTTATTTACTTTATACACAACAATCTTGCCATGTCTAAAAGATCATCTAAACAGGAATAGTAACAAATATTAAATATGGATATAACTCTAATTACATTAAGTCATTAGATTAGGCATTAGAAATGTGCTCATTCTTCTTGTCATCATCACTGGGTGGTTTATTTCTGCTAAATAAGTGGGATCATCTGTATCTACTAGTCTGTATGTCACATAGGAGAGTGAATCTCTCCCTGATAAACACAAACTCAACTGTTTTACATTGACATCTCTCCATCCACAAATACTTTTTAAAATTATATATTTCAAGATTTATTCTAGAATAACAGAAGAAACATGAATAGTTATGTAATGTATTTATTAACAGTCCTCCTGATTTCAGAACTGTGGTGAAAGAAGTGAAAATCCTGATCTACCTCTCACTGTAATCCTGACTGAATCACTGAACACTGTGTAGTAGTTTTTGTCTCCCCATCACTGGTATGCACTATATTGTCTAGGTCAAATCTAAGTTACTGAATTCCAAAATAAAACTTTATCATTTCTTAAGTTCTAAAATTATCATCTAATGAATGCCAGAAGCAAGACAAAATGAGATTTACTGCCTTCTGTCTTACTGTTTGCTGTGTATTATTAATCACACTGACTGACCACAATTATACTGTAAATGTAAAGCTATAAAATCCAGATATTGCCACAGACTCACCTGATACAGTCAGTGTAACAGCATCACCGATGTCTGAGCTCTGAGAGTCACGTCTCTGTCCTCGACAGGTGTAGTTACCATGGTCAGAGTCACTAACAGACCTGATACTGACCTCCTGCACTGTGTTTTCTGTATAGACTCTGTCTCCTCTCTTTGTGTAGAGTCTATCATTATTCTTATACCAGCTGTATGTCCACTCAGTGTCTCCTCCTTCCTGTACATCACATCTGAGAGTAACTCTCTCTCCAATGTACACATTTTTATCAGGTTTTATGGACACGACAGCTTTAGGACTCCCTACAAAAAATCTATTGTTAATAAACTACACATAAAGAAATTTGTTTGTAACTCAAATAATGAAGTTTACAGCAGGGGGCCGAGCTTTCTGCCCCACAGTTATGAAATAGCCTTCCAATCAGCGTTCGGGACACAGACACAGTCTCAGTGTTTAAGTCTAGGCTGAAAACCTATTTGTTTAGTCAAGCCTTTTTTTACTAAAAGTGTTTTGGTAAACTGGGATGTGTGGATGCTGTCGTCCCCCCACTCTCACGCGTTCACTAAGGTTTGTTGATGGTGGAGTACCTGGACACTTCATGTCCCAGGGCGCCCTCATGTCTGTGTTACCTTCTGACTCTCACTGTTAGTTATGCTGTCATAGCTAGTCTTGCTGGAGTCCCTGCTTGCACTGTGCACACAAAGTACATCTTCATAAACAATTATAGGACAATAGCATACCGAATAATCTGTGTTCTCTCTCTCTCTCTCTCTCTCTATTACTCCTGAAATACTGATGATACTGACTACTTTTGTCTTTCGAATCTGCCTGATCCATCCTGATGCCCAACTTCTGCTTGAAGCCTCCTTCACATGAAAATCATTTGCTTCTAGTGAGGAAGGCCTCACATGGACACCCTAAAGATCACCATGAGTTTACTGTGGATGTTACCACATGGATACCCTAAAGATCACCATGAGTTTACTGTGGATGGTACCACATGGATACCCTAAAGATCACCATGAGGTTACTGTGGATGGTACCACATGGATACCCTAAAGATCACCATGAGGTTACTGTGGATGGTACCACATGGACACCCTAAAGATCACCATGAGTTTACTGTGGATGGTACCACATGGATACCCTAAAGATCACCATGAGGTTACTGTGGATGGTACCACATGGACACCCTAAAGATCACCATGAGTTTACTGTGGATGGTACCACATGGATACCCTAAAGATCACCATGAGGTTACTGTGGATGGTACCACATGGACAGCCTGAAGATGGCTGTGGATGTTCTTCCTTGTTCAGCCTAAAGAATGCGAATGCTGAACAGTTGATAACTTCAGTTTGATAGGATGGACTTAAAGTTAAATCTTTAATGATGCTCATACTCAAGTTGCTTTTAACACAATTAGCAATACTTGACTCTATAGTATACAGTTACAGAAGAGTAATAATTTATAATTATTTATATCTGATGTCATCTAGATGAAGATGGGTTCCCTTTTGAGTCTGGTTCCTCTCAAGGTTTCTTCCTCATGTTGTCTCAGAGAGGTTTTCGTCACCACTATCACCTCTGGCTTGCTCATTGGGGATAAATTAGGATTTAAAATTTCAATTTCAATTTAATTTAAATTTTACATCAGCTAATTCTAAATCTACATTGTGACAACGACCATTGTTAAATGCGCTTTATAATGTTTATAATGTAGTGAAACTAAACATGAGAAACTGATATGAGAGAAAAGACTGAAAATGACTGAGTTAAAGTGACTTCCTAACTTTACACCTGTAAAAATTGTATTGAAATTGACAAACTTTGCATGGTAATGTACAAACTCGACCTTCTCAGTTCCAGTTAAAAACATGTACACATAAATAAACAAATAAATGTAAAATACAACTTTATATAATTACCTTGAGCATGTGGCAGGGGTACAAATGAAATCAGCACTGAAACAGAACAGAAACAGGGAAAATGATGTAAACATGGAAAAGAGACAGTGTACAATTGAAAGCAGGACGTATTAGCCACATTAAACTCATGTGTAAGGAATACAATATACTGAGCTCTATCATTTATAAATAAATTTTCTCCAGGAAAATCATCAGTCTAATCAATTATGCACCTTATTCATTTAGAATTTTCATTTAACTTCATATTACAAAGGCTTAAATATATTAAACATCAATTTGTAACTGACAGTAATAATTTATATGGTGTAAATTTTCCACAATGCCCATTTAAAGCTGTATTGACCATGAAAGTGTGACCTCATCACAGTGCACTAATAATTCTTCAAGAAGTCCAAGTGTAACTGATTTCAGTTAAAATATTGTGTTAATGAAGTGTGTGCAAGCCCATAATGAATAGAGGTGAGCATCAGACAAACATCCTGCTCCAATCTCTACTGCACACACTTTGTCTCCAACACTCCCTAATGCACAGACCCTGGCTTTAATTTTCCTTTAATGCTCAAACATGAACAAGATGACTGATTTTGTCCATCAGTAAGTACCACATAAGAAAGCACTACATAAATAAAACCATTAGTACCAGTAAAGTTATATTTATCCACCATAATTAGTCATTAGTTTCTAGACAGTTATAACACATTCACACCTCCGCCTCTTCTTCACAGCTGAACTCATGCTAGTTATTTTAACAAGAAGCAAAACCACAACAGCCAACAGCCTATCTCTGCTCTCAGGCCTCTAACTTATTGGTAAAAAAAAAAAAAATAATAATTACTAATAAAAAACAACAACTGTGCATTAGTTTGGTATTAGTGTGTATTAGACTGAACTTGCTGTACTGAGATGTTTCTCTGCAAAGACGACAATAGTAACAAAAATGGAAATGTAGGTTATAAGGCACTTTCTCAGTATGTCTAGTTAATGTTAACATTTTGTTAGGTTTTATTAAAACCTTTCTGTTGGCAGGAAAAACAACCAGCATTGTGTCTTCACTCTAATGAAGACACAAAGAGAACATTTACTCGCAGAGCATCACAGGGAGTGGACTGAGCTCCATCCTGTCTCTCTAATGACTGACTGACTGACAGAGAAGTGGTGTGTGTTAAAGCCTTACCACTTCCTGTGTTCTCACAGAGAAAGAGAGACAGACAGACAGACAGAGAGAGAGAGAGAGAGAGAAATAGAGGATGTACATGCAGTACACTGTATATGTATTTTCAATTGTAACATTTACAACAGGTTTGACTTTACAAAGATTAAAATGTTTCGTGTTAAATTATAACACAACAGCGTATAGGTGCTGCAAATAGGTGACATCTTTTAATGCCAATCATATATAATTTGTTGTATTTAGAGTAGTGTTTTTTTCTTTACACAATACCAGCGAGAGAGAGAGAGAGAGAGAGAGAGATGTATCTTCAACTTCTCTTTTAGTGGATACAGCCTTTGTTGTGCCTGTTCTTCTGATTTCATCTTGAATATTATAAAAATATTTTTAGACGGCCACAGTGTGGATAGTGAGCACATTTTCACTGGAATAGCATTGTAAAGTAAAGCCTGTAGTTTTCAGAGCACTTTTGAGCCTGGATTAGTGTCTGTGGCTTTACACATGTTCTCCTCATGCAAACATGGGTTTCCTCCCAGTTCTCTAATTTTTCTTCACCTCTCGAAAACATGTCAGTGGGTGGATTGGGGACTATAAATAGATGTGAATAAGTGTGTGAATTTGTGTGTGTGTGTGTGTGCATGTCCATGGACTGGTGTCCCATCCAGGATGTATTCTCGCCTCATACCCAGTGTTCTTGGGATAGATTCAAGATCCACAGTGACCCTGACCAGGATAAAGTGCTTGATGATAACACTTTGTAGCAAGAATTAGCAAGAATTTTTTTTGCTAATGACCGGGTTGCCAGATTAGACTAGTTTATGGGGAAGGGAGGGTAGTTTGCATTTCTACATTGGAAGTTTCTTGACACTGTTGTTCATATCAAAAGCAGTACAAAATTCCAAACTGTACTTTAAAACTACCAAAAATCAAAGATTTAACTGAATAATTTTAACAGTTAACAGAGCCAGGAGGCAAGTTGAACAACAGACCTCAGTTCATGTCTGTGGTAGCTGGTAATTTTCATTATCCAATGTAGTAAGGTTATGCTTCCTTGTCTCTCTTTCTTCTCATGGCTCTTTCTGTTCAGTTTTGCACTGCAAAGTATGACAAAGATGCCTTATTTATTCTCTTTTCTTTTTTCCATTGTTTAGCTAGCAAACATTTGCTAGTTCAGGTATATGGCATCAATGTCAATGACTTAAATCAGCACATGCAGGGATGAACTGCACAAGCACAAAAATACTTACACACTCACACAGATTCTAAACTCGAGAGCAGAAGGAACTACACACACCAGCAAATTGCTTCAGAGCCCTGCTGGGGACATTCTTACTTTAAAAACCATACTGTGTAGCCAAGACTTATCAAGATGTGGGAATGACATCCCAATGTGTGGCCACAACTTAGTAATGCGAGGGAACTAGAAAATGAATTTGTGGCCATGACTTGATCTTGGCCACATATTAATAAAGTGTGGTCATTGTGTTGTACTCCTCAGCTGGTGTACAGAGTTTCACAGTAATCAGCATGCTCTTGGAGGAAATGATCCGCCACTCATCTGTTTTAATTAAGATTTAGACACTATGAAAGTTTACATTCACAATTTATTATTAATTACTGAATAGTCATAAGTCTTTTTCAGTTTCACTTTAGTAAATGTTTGGCTCAGAACTTGGCTCAGAGTAATTTATATTCATTATAGTGGAACAAAATTTGTCTATTTCCATGTGTCTGTGCTCTTTTAAAAATGTCCAAAGTTGTATATGCTGTGTTTACCTGTTGTAATCCTGGGGTTAGTACGGAAACCTATTACCATAAAATAGTTCATACATTACCACATTTTAGCTCAACAGTACAACAGATGGTGGCATTAAACTGAGAAATAAAACTGAAAAAAACGAGACTGTTTTAATTAAACTGTGTGACGAGGAGGAGGGAGGGGCCAGGATGTGAGGATGCACGCGTGGCACTGAGTTGTCTAATCAGTGGGAGAGAGTAATAAAAGAGCGGCTGGAAACACCTGAGGGAGAGACGCACGCTTGTCATCTGGATAGGAGTGAAGATGTGAGCCAGTCTCCAGTCCATCCCTGCCCTCAAAACGACAAAAATAAGTTCGACTCGCATGAGCAAAGATGTCCTCTTGATAAACAAGGAGAAACAAAGTTATAACTGTGCCCAAACTCCCCTCCCCCATTATTTCTACTTATTTTGCTCTCGGATTTGGAATTTGCTAGCATACAGTTCCTTCTTTTGTGCTCCAGTTTGGAAAATTAAATAAAGTATAAACCTCTATTAATTGTAACAACTATTGAGGTATGCACTTCATTTTTGAAGAGAGCATGCTGCATGTACTGCATGATGCACTACTAATTTTTCAGGAAGCCCAAGTGTAGCTAATTTCAGTAAAAATATTGTGCTACTGAAGAGTGGGCCATAATGAATGTATACCTCTCATCTCTACTGCACACACTTTGTCTCCAGCGGTCTCAACTGCACAGACTCTGGCTTCAATTTTCCGTTTGTACTCAGACGGTTGATTTTAAATTTGATATAATACGTATTAATGTTGATATATTTGTCCACCATATTTATGGTCATTAGTTAAAAGTCAGTTATCGCTATCACACAGCACCTTCACACCTCCTCCTTCTGAGCCTGCATTGCTGAATTAACAAAAAAAGAAGCAAAACCACAACTGCCATCTTGTCTCTGCTCTCTCACCTCTAACACTGTCCCTGTGTGTGAAAAACGCTAGAGATGTGTTTGTTTCTGCATAACTTTTGCTGTTGTTTTTGATACTAATGGGTAAATAACAATTAATGATTATTAAAAAAAAAAAAAACACTGTGCATTAGTTTGGTATTAGTGTGTGTTAGAGTGAACTTGCTGTACTGAGATGTTTCCCTGCACAGCTCATAATAGTAACAAAAATGGAAATGTAGGTTATAAGACATTTTGTCTGTAAGTCTAGTTTCTTCCTTCTCTGTCACTAGTTTCTATCATTATTATGGTTATTACTTTGCTATAAGCCATTAACTAGTAATGTAAATTAATGCATATTTTTCACCATGCATTTCATTTATTACCATATTAAAATATCAGGATATTTGAAAAGCACTGAGACTAATGTAAAAAGGATCAAATTTGCAGGCACGATTTAAGAATAATTAAGCTCTATTGAGTATTCACGTCAATGGTCCCTCACGATGCACTAATAATTCTTTAAGAAGTGCAAATGTAAATAATTTCAGTGAAAATATTGTGTTAATGAAGTGTGACTAAGACCATAATGAGTATAGATGAGCATCAGACACACGCCCTGCTCCACCTCCCCTCTCTAATGCACACAATTTGTCTCCAGCACTCTCTACTGCACAGACCCTGGCTTAATTTTCCTTTAATGCTCAAATGTGAACAAGATGCTTTTCAGTTTAGCCAACAATAAGTACCACATAAGTAAACAATAAGTACCAGTGAAGTTATATTTATCCATCATAGCTACAGTCATTAATTTCGAGGCAGATATCACACATTCATGCCTCTTCCTCTTCGTCACAGCTAAACTCACACCAGTTATTGTAAAAAAAAAAAAAAGAAGCAAAGCCACAACAACATATCTCTGCTCTCAGGCCTCTAACTGATCAGTAAATAATAAGAGAACTACTAAAAGAAGTGCTTTGCATTAGTTTGGTATTAGTGTGTATTAGAGGTGCCTTGCTGTACTGAGATGTTTCCCTGCACAAACCATAATAGTAACAGAAATGGAAATCTAGGTTATAAGACATTTTCTCAGTAAGTCTAGTTAATGCTAACATGGTTTTTTTTGTTGAACCTTTTTGTTGACAGGAAAGACCACCAGAATCAAACCACAGCAGCTAAAGACATTTCAGATAGTCACAACCATGACTTCCACTGGTGAAAGTACAAACACCATCCATTTTTTAGCAGATCAAATGATCATGAGAGGTTGTCACTGAGCAGCAGATGACAGCAGGACACAGAAGATCAGCTACAGATTCCAACAATATAGACTCGTTTACACTCATTAGATTATTTAAACCCTGTGTTTTAAACTTGCTCTACTTGTACTCTTACCTGTTGAACTATCATAGTTACTGAGAGTAGTTACACATCAAACTAAACCCTTCTCATAACAGATATGGATACACTGATCCACCTGAGCAGTCATGCAGAAATACACACAATGTCCTAATCACACAATAAGCTCATCACTCAGGACATTCAGACTGCAGATCAACAACTTTATACCCCACCACTCACTCTAATGAAGACACAAAGAGAACATTTACTCACAGAGCATCACAGGGAGTGGACTGAGCGCCATCCTGTCTCTCTAATGACTGATTGACAGATTGAGCTGTGGTGTGTGTTAAAGCTTCTACACTTCCTGTGTTCTTACACAGAGAGAGAGAGAGAATGCATATATATTGCCCATTCTATTTTATTGTACATAGACTTAGACATAGGCAGCTCCTGCTCGATTTTCCACATCAAAACTTTTTTTAGGCTCACATTGTAGAATCTTTAACAGGTTTGACTCTACAAGCATTAAAATTAAAATGTAACGCAAAATAATATGCTGCAAATAGATGTAATACCTAAATGTTGTGTGACGGCAGGCAGACAGCCCGCGCACATAAAGCGCACAGCGCTCCTCGCATGACTGCCGGTGGGGTGCTGAAAGGACAGTGCCACTTCAGAACCCCCAATGTTTTGGATAGCCGGAGTGGCGGTGGACGGAAGGAGCCCATGGCGGTAAGGAGCCCAAGGAGGTAAGGGATGACGGCACTTTTGCTAATGTTTCTCTTTCTTTTTCCTCTCGCAGAAGGCGATATCAGCGGGGAAGATGAGCCGTTTCAGGCGCCGGTCATTCCCGTGTCGCTGTCAACTCTGCTGCAGGGAAAGCTCCGACTCCCCAGAGTGCCACTACTTGGAGACTGCCGTGTCAGCCTTCAGCCTCACTTCCTTCTCCTCACCTTGCACGCCTAAAATTTTTTTCACATTTCCCCTGTCACTGTAAATAAAGAGCGCATCCCCCTTGATTCAAGGACTCTCTGTGCAGTGTTTGTGATGGAGTTCAGGTCACGCACGTCACACTGGTGGAGGATGTGGGCAACACAGCACCCAGAGAGCAACGTGGACAGCTTCTTCCAGCAGTTTCTGCGAATGAGCCTGCAGCACCAAGCCAGCACCGAGGAGCTGGCCCGGGGCCTCCAAGCTATCGCCCGTGAGCTCTTGGAACTGAAGAAAATGACCAGTAGTGCTGCAGTATTCCCCTTCCCCAACCCCTGACGGGAGGCCCAGCATCTTCTAACTAAACTGACATCCGATGAGGACGTCGAGGCATTCTTGCTGACTTCTGAGCATGTGGCTCAGCGGGAAAGGTGGCCTCGAGAGGAATGGGCCTCAACCCTCGCGCCACTCCTCATGGGAGAGGCCCAGCTGGCCTACCACGCCTTGACGCTGGATGAAGCTGCATGCTATGAGACTGTTAAGAGTGAGATCCTCCTTCGCTGTGGTCTCTCCCCAACCAACGCAGCAGCAGAGCACCACAGGTGGACCTATGACGCCCAGGATGTGTCCATGCCCACAGAGCCAGATCAGGCCGCCCCACGATCTCTCAACAAACCCTGGCTGTCCGGATGTGCCCTTCATATGCCTTCTGTGCCCCGGTTACCCACTGTTAGCGTGAGGGTGAACGGACACCCGGTCACAGCTCTCCTGGAGTCCAGAAGTTCCATCACCCTGGTCCGGCCCTCTAGATGTCCGGGAAGTTCCCGCGGCTCAAGTAAGGGTGAGACACAGGGATGCAGAAAGCCCCCTCACAGTGGGTCTTGTACTGGAACTCCCCGTGCCATTGCTATTGGGCCATGACTGGCCAGGGTTTGTGTCAGCCAGGGCACCATGGATGAAGAAGAAGACCAGGATGACGTGGCCTAGGATCCGGCTGGCCTGCTTGGCCCAGGACGAGGGGGATTAACCCTGTTTCTATTGTGTCTACCCAGGTCGCTCGGTAGGGGAACTTCAGCCGGGAACAGAAAGAGGATCCCCGGTTAAAGAACTGCTGGAGCCAGGTGCGAGTCATCAAGGGTGTTCTACAACAGCCAGACCAATGCCTGCGTGACACACACTTCATGGTACGGGAGGACTTCTCTACCAAAGAATGGAGCAATGAGGAGAACTCTGGGCGCTACTGGTCATCCCCCAAAGCCCCCAAAACTAAAGGACCGCTTTGTGTGGCCTGGCATGGAGGCAGATGTCCAGGCCTTCTGTCATTGGTGTCCCCAGTGCTAAAAGATGAGCCCCTACAAGCCTGCTCCTGCGCCACTCATTCCCCTCCCCATTATTTGCGTGCCCTTTGAAAGAACTGGCATGGACCTCGTAGGGCCACTGCCGAAGTCTGCCCGGGGTCATGAATACATCCTAGTCATCGTGGACTACTCCACCAGATACCCCAAGGCAGTACCTCTCCAAAAAGCCACCTCCCGAAACATCGCCTGTGAGCTCCTGCTCTTCTTCAGTCGTGTGGGCATCGCGAAGGACATCCTGACTGACCAAGGTACGCAATTTATGTCCAAACTAATGATGGATCTCTTTCGGTTGTTGCAAGTGAACCACCTGAGGAGGTCCGTCTACCACCCCTGATGGATGGGCTGGTGGAGTGCTTTAACCAGACCCCGAAGAGGATGCTTCGCAGGGTGGCAGACGAGGAGGGCAGAAACTGGGACCTGCTCCTCCCCTTAGTCCTCTTTGCCGTCCAGAAGACTCCACAAGCCTTCATTGGATTTACAGCGTTGTTCATCTGCTACTCTTCGTACAGTGACCTTGGGGACTGCTGGACATGGCCCAAGAAGCTTGGGAAGAACAGCCTTCCCCCTTCCGCTCCCTCATCGAATATGTCCAGGAAGTGCAGGAGTGGATAGATTGAGTTATCCCGATCGTACGAGAGCATCTGGAAGTGGCCCAACAGGAGCAGAGGAGGGCCTACGACCGACCTGCCCAACCCCGAGAATTTAAAAAATTCCTGGCATGGTGGCAGGGCCCGTGCATGGTCCTCGAGAGGGTGAGTCCTGTTAATTACAGACTGCAGCAACCAGGTAAGTGAGCCGACACCCAAATATATCATGTTAACCTGCTAAAGAGATGGTTGCAACCTAACCCCTAAGTATCTGCTCTCGCTATACCTCACACAAATCCCTCAGAGCATACCTTGGTCCACCAGGGAGAGGAGCTCACACCAGCTCAGTCCCAGGAGCTTCTTTCTTTATTTATTTCTTTCTTGTGGGCGATTTTATGACTGTGAGGCAGTGGTTTCGCAGACTCCAGAAAAAACCCCACCCCATGGGAAAAGGGGAAGTATGATGACAATACTCGCCAAGATGTTATAGTGCAAAGTGATGATTTATTTACAGTGCTCGAGAGGTGATCCAGTAGGGAAAAAAAAAACCAAAGCTATATACAAAGTTACAAACAAACAAACAAACAAACAAACAAAAAAAATACTTTAATTCTATATACAATAATTTAAACTCCAACAAATATTGCTCACGGCACCACACTCGCTCAAAAACAACCAACCGACCAACCACCCCACACTCTGGTTTGGGGCTCTGTTTTAAACTCTAAGCCCCGCCCCTCTTTGAATTAAACCAACTAGCTAGGAAGGTACAGGGTAAGTAGGCACATAGGATATCATCTACTACATAATATTTATATATCTTTGCACTATAAAATAAAACATTATACACAATAATAGCCAATAAAGATATAATGTAAACATAAAAACATTTCACGATTGCCCTATGGGACACACAGTGGACTAGTCTGTTTCCGGTTGCTTCGCGCCAATTCTGGCAGTATATAGCCAGGCCCCGGGTGGCGCCCAGGTTTGGCCGGCCAATGGAGGAAACGCCACACGAAGAACCCACGACACAAACAATACCAAGCACAAACCACCGGTGTGTATTTAAGACATGAAACAAAGAAAAAGAAAGCAAAACACCATAAACCATTAACTCAAATATATGTATGTGTGTTTGTGTTGCCATGCGCCGCGTGGATATGTTTGTGTGTATGAAAGTCCAGTATGCTAATAGCGTGCGTGTGCACCCACATCGCCTCAGCAGGGGTTTACGGAGGAAAAATGAGGTAAGTTGCGGTGTGTGTGTGTGTGTGTGTGTGTGCATTAACCAGTAGGGCCAGGTCACTTCCTCACAATGAACTCAACCTATACCATCTTGTGGGTATGCGGCAATAAGGCCTATACTAACATACCTCGCCATTGGAACTGGACGGGATGCTGTTATCCTGCCTTTGTTGTCCCTAGTGTTTGTGCGTAATGTGTAATGTGAACAAGATGGCTGATTTTGGTTAACAGTAAGTACCACATAAGTAAACGCAACATAAATAAAACAATAAGTACCAGTGAAGTTATATTTATCCAAAAATAATTACAGCCATTAGTTTCTAGACAGTTGCTAAACATTCACACCTCCTCCTCTTTTTCACAGCTGAACTCATGCCAGTTATTTTAACAAGAAGCAAAACCACAACAGCCAACAGCCTACTGCACACATCTGCTCTCAGGCCTCTAACTAATCAGTAAATAATAATTACTAATTTAAAAAAGAACTATGCATTAGATGGTATTAGTGTGTATTAGAGCGAACTTGCTGTTTACCTGCACACATCATAATAGTAACAAAAATGGTAATGTAGGTTATAAGGCATTTTCTCAGTATGTCTAGTTAATACTAACATGGTTTTGTTAGAAACTTTTTGTTGACAGGAAAGACCACCAGAGTCTCACCACAGCAGCTAAAGACATTTCAGTTAGTCACAACCATGACTTCCATTGGTCAAAATACAAACAACTTCTAGTCATTTTCTTTTAGCAGGTCAAATGATCAGGAGAGGTTGTCACTGAGCAGCAGATGACAGCAGGCAGAGGCAGCTGACAGAGCAGTGGTGTGAGTTAAAGCTTTACCACTTCCTGTGTTCTCTTAAAGGGGAGGGGCATGGGGTGGCACGCTTCTATTTTAGTGGACACAGACAACTTCCTGTGTTCTTTCAGAGAGAGAGAGAGAGAAAGAATGCATATATATTGTCCCCTATATTTTACTGTATATAGGCTTAGACATAGGCACCTCCTGTTCCTTCATTTTTCACATCAAAACTGTTTCTAGACTCACATTGTAAAACTTTTAACAGGCTTGACTCTACAAGCATTAAAATGTATTTTGTTTGAAAATATCACACCCTGAATTAAGATGCTGTAAATAGGTGAAATATCTACAAATGTTGATTATATATAAGCAATGATTTTTTTACACTATATCTGTTGAACTAGACTAGAACTAGGCCTTGGGTCCAGAGTCTATCCCAGGAATGCACATGAATGGTACACCAGTCTATCTCTCACACACATTCACACACTCATGGAGGAGACCCAAGCAGACACAGGGAGAACATGCACAAAAACTCACACAGACAGTAACCCGAGCTCAGGATCAAACCAGGGACCCAGGAGCTGTGAGGTGGCAGCACATTAAATGGGTTTCTGGGTATTACTGTAAGGGAACTGAATATAACAATACAACACATATAAAGTGAAACTGACCCAGCATTCTGAGTTTGAATAGTAAACCTAAGTGTTAATAACAATAGCCATTAATTACAATCAACTTAACATACTGGGTTAAATGAACAGCTTTTTATAGGTTTAAGTAACTGCTCATACTTCAGCCTCCTGTTCCAGAAACATCCCTTTTAATATCTCTGACAAAAAATAAAAAATAAAAAATCCAGAAACAATTCTCTCCTTTGGACAGAAGGTGTCAGCAAAGCATCATTTTCAAGCAGAAATCTAGTCAAGTTGAAACAGTCAGCTTTTAGAAAATCTTAAACTGTCATTTTTTTTCTCCCATTTGAGTGAGTTGTAGTTTGAATAACAAAACTCACTCACATTATATTATGCTTCCAGTGGATGAAATCTGGAGAAGTAAAAGAACCCAGACATTTTAAACACCTATAACATATAAAATGCACAAAGAAACAATTTGGTCATTTAAGCACAGATCAGAAGCCTGTATGTCCAGATTGTTAAACATGAATGAAATTAAAAGGATGGTACATGAATTTGAGTTAATGTTATTTCTGCTCCAACATATTTTATTCAACGTATCAGTTAATTGTGGAGTCATTCGTGAAAGAAATTGTGTCTCTTTGAGCAGGAAAACAATAAACTAATGAACATTAAACGAATGGAATATGGTTCATCCAAGAGGTACTTAAGAAATTAAAAAAAAACCGAGACTCCAGCTCTTCTTTATTTTCCAGTGGTCTTGCTGACATCACACTCATCACCCTCTTTTATTTTGCCTGGTACATAGAACCATAAAGACATTTTTAAATTATCAACAACTACACTTTCATACTGAAGGGTCAAGTCCAGAGTCATATGAATTTATGAACAGGATTTTTCAGAAAACTGTGAAAGGTCTGTGAAAATCAAAGCATGTCCACCATGACAAAGTATATGATCTATTGGTAAAATAAAACTGCGGTGTGTTTGCAACCTTTAATATTAAGCATTACTCAGTGGCAGAAGCTGCTCATGATGGATCATTGTGATACAATTACTTTTATCCCAGACCCTCACAGTTTTAAAATTAGAGTCAGAAAGGTGTTCAGTCTATACTGAGTGGCAGGCAGGGCTGCAGAGAGAACGTCTCGGTCGCACTTCAACATCTCACAGAGTAACTACAGCCTATATACCCATCATACTATAGGACCTGTAAGTTTTTATGTATCATGTGTGAATTAGAATACAGGTTTATACATTTCTAACAATAAAACAGTGAAAAATTGAGCTCATTTTTTTAGAGCCTTCATGTATGAATGATGCGACGATGAGAAACGCTAAAGTATTAAATTTCTCTGTGTGTTGTAAGACTGTCATTTTGAAATCAGTGGCCTTCTTTACAGAACTTTTTTTTTTTTACACAATCTGATTTAATAAGATTGATTAACTTTCTTGGACTGTCAAAGTTTTTGTGTCGAAGTTACTTGTACCTAACTTGAAACTGATGAGAAATGTGTATGAAATGGTGCACTTTCTCTAATGGAGGTCTTTAAATAAGTGACAGTGTGACATGAGTGACTGGTTAAATGATTTTAATTAATGAATAAATTGAAAAAGCACAACCAACATTACAAATGACAGATGGCAGAGGAATAACAATGTAAAAAATGAAATGTAAAAAAAAATACAGAATCGTTTCCTAATAACTAATTAGGAACTAATTTATAACTAATGCATAAATGCATACTTAAATTAAATAAGCAATTTCCTGCAAAACACACTGCATTTTTGTTATCATTTCAATGTGTGCTACACAACACAGCCTCACAATGCTAAAAATAAGCCATTAAAAATGGCCCTTGTAAAATTAAAAGGACATTGCAGTATACAGTGATATATACCTGTACATTGAGAATTTTAAGCTATGTATATAATGATATAAACAATGGGCTTTACTACTATCGAACCCAGATATGAGTTTTAAATGTCAAATGTCATGTCACAACTTAGTAGTCAATGTGGAATTTAATAGGCAGCCGATTTAGACTGAATAAGAATGGAGGTAATATGCTCTGACTTTACTGGTGCTATAGACAAGCTGAAACTTGCTTAAAGATACAGCATGACAGTCAGCCTTGAGACAGATTGCAATAGTCCAGTCAAGGACGTATGATGGAATTCACTAGAGCATTTAAAACACAGCGTTAAATCTATAGCCCAAGAGAGGGTTCTGTTCATTAAACTCTATATGTATTTAATAAAGTCTTTTTTTTGCCTAGCTGTGCTTCTGTATCTGGCTAAACATTTGGTATCTGTCAGACAACCATGGATCCATCAGTATCCGTAGACACATGGCTCACTGCAGAGAGAGAAAGAGATCACATAAATACAAGTCAGGAAACCAGGTTCAGGTGTGCAACATCAGCCATTACCCCTCTGCCCTGCCCTCCACACAGTGTCATCTGACAGAATTAGTTCTATTTCTCCTCATATTGAAGTCAGAAACTAGTTAACCTTTTGAATCAACAGCTGCTGAAACAAATCTGTAAGTTATTTGGTGCCAGTACTTTGAATGTTCATAGCCAACTATTTCTTACTTCATGGTGTTTGGTTTGTCTTTTAAGCTTCATAAGATGCTGTTTATAATCAGTCTTACCTTCCTGTTCAGCTTCACCTCTGAGTATACAGTATCAGCACACACACTGACTTTTTCTAATTGAAGCAAGAAATCTTGAATTAATCTCCAGAAAAAAAAAAATTCAATCCATCTAAACATATCATGATTTTCTGTACCTTTTTTTCTCATAGATTTTTTCTTTGGTGTTACTTCAAGTTCAGCATAAGTCACATCACCACCACTGGGTTCAGCATCAACATCTGCAGCATAAAACCAGAACAAAACCATCACACTGATCACCAGCCTTATAATACATTAGTCATTACAGCATCACGTCTACCACAGTGTGGCTGAATTCTCCATTCTCATTTCTACAGTAAGAATAATTCCTTTATCATTCAACATGTGGCATCTTTTCAGGACAGAGATTGTGAGTGTAATAGACGACTGAATATATTGGAAACTGTCCTACTTGTAGTTTACATGAAATGTTGTAGCATTAAAAATACTCTACCGTTGTTCCTCTTTGTCTTCTTTTTCTTTGTGACCTGTGCGTAAGTGGCATCACTGCTTTCAGCTGCAGTTTCACCTGAACACAATGCAGTGTGTTAATCACTACAAGACACTTCTATACTTTACTCTATACCATTAATCTATAGTTAAGTCTCCTAATGCAAGAGGAAATGCTTGATATAAAGCTACCTGTTCCACTCGTATCTGCCTGATCCACAATGGCATAAATATTAGCACTTCCTACTGAAAACATGAACAGATGTAGAAACGAAACAGTCATTGAGACAGTGTCTGACCAGCTTGAAGTGGTGTGTGTCCTGACTGAGAGTCTTCAGCTCCTGACTGGCTCTGATTCTGCTCTGATGTCTGATTAGTTTTCTGCTGCTTTCCTGTAGAGGGTGACAGATTCTACATCTGAACAGGGTGTAAATAGTTACAGAAACATTTTATTTTACACAGAACTGATTAAAGCATAATAAACAGAGAAACTCCAAAAACTACTAAACAATGAAGAGTAGTTACAAATTTCCAATATGGATATAGTGATAATAACAATGTAGTTAGACAACTATAACTATATCTAACTATATTAAATACTGGCAAGTACTTTTTTATTAATTAAACAATCTACATTTTATTTACATTGTTTAATACTGTACACTGTAATCAGGACTCTGGCCATATTAATTTCAATGTGTCCAATCTTCTAAACAAGCCCTTTTTATCAAGTTAATATTCCCATATAAATCAATATTTGCTTTATACTCTATGCTCTATACTCTAAGTATTACATTTTATATAACTTATCTAAACCAATAAATCAGACCTTTCTTTATTTTGCAGAACCACAGCAGGATTATAAAGATTAATAAAACGATGAACAAGAAGGCCAAACTCAGTCCCACTGCCACTCCTACTGTTCCAATACTGAACCTTGAACCTGAGAATGAGGAAAGAAAGAGAGCAGGTTTTTATGCTTTTAAACACTGTACATCTAAACTGTGTTATTAAAAATAGAATCAAATAAAAAGATTTCTCACAAGGTTTCTCACCTCTGACTGAGACCCAGCTTTTCGGTGACTCTCCTCTCTCTGGGTGTTTACAGTGATAGAAACCTTCATCTGACTTTGAGACAGTTTGGATGATCATCTCTCGAGTAGTCTGTGTCTGGAGAACTGATCCATCTCTATAGAAATCAGCTCGGAGGTTTGAGGAATTTGTGTTGCGATATAAACAGCGTAGAGTCAGAGGATGTCCCTCAGTCACAGGATGGACAGGACTCTCCAGGATCACATCACCATCTAGAACAGAGAATTTTTACACTGATTTCACTGTAAAACTCATTAGTGTGTGTGTGTTTTGTGGTATTGAATTGGATGAAAACTCTTTAGATAAGGAGTGTAAAACTAGAGTTTTGTAGAGCCACATTACAGCCTCATTCAGTGTTTTACCTGCTCTACCGTAACTGATTCAGCTCATGAGAGAAACTCGACTGTGCCGTTCTGTTGCTGTCTTTAGGTAACAATAAAATTACAAAATGTGGTAATGTAGAACAGTTTGCCCAATAGTGGGCAGGGTAGGAAAAGTTTACTGATTAATTAGGAATTTGTCACCGGTGTGTCGGCGCATATGAAGTTCTAACAAGGAAAAGGTTATAAATAGTTAGTTTAAAGCGTTTATTGTGTTTATAGTGTTTATTGAGTGATGCATGTGCACCTGTTTTTTCTGCTGTTTCCTTCGCAGATCAGATTATTGTGTTTTATTTCAAGGAACTCACGGATGCCATTGAATGCATGGCTTTGTTAGGAACGCTGTTGATGGTACTCTGTTTTAAATTGTTTTAAATGAAGATTATGTAGACTATGATTTTGGCCTGTCTTCATGTTATTTTTGCTATTTAAATATTTCATGTGTGGCGTGTGGGTGTGCTTAAAGGCCTATTGAAAAGTATAGTCTTGTTTTTTTTTTTTGCGCATCTTGTTTACCATCATTTTGTTATCCATGTGAACTTTGATCTTTAGGTTTGATGGCCGGGAGACTGGAACAAGGACATGAGGTTTTATTTGCCATTGCTCTGTATGTAAATTGTTTTTGTTGTGTTGTATTTCTATTTTTCATTCTGTTTAAGTGTGATTTGTTTTCAAAAGGATGGTTTTCTCCTTTAGATGGTGCTAATGCTGGCCACTATTTCCCAGTTTATTATTAGTGTTTTCATTTTTTTTGCTGGGCTTTGTTAATTGATATCTCCATGTAAACAGGGGAAGAGCTTTGCTAAATTCTGTGCTGATGTGTACTGTTTGGAACTTCCTGTTTAAAGATTGTGAAGCTGAGGAGTTTGGAAGCCATCAGCTGTTGTTTTAAATTGTTCTTTTTATTATAGGACTCTGTCTTGGGGATCTGGTCAGTGGTGCCTTCTTGGGGGTCTGAGGTTAGGCTAGATCTGCTGCTATCCCTGCCAAGGTGGTGTGGGTTTCAGGAGTTTCTGCACATGGTGCAACTTAAGCTAAGTTGATTTTGATCCACTGGTGATTTGATGCGCAGGGGAGCTATTATTTGGGGATTTGGTGTTTGCGCTGTCTCTTGTTTTTCACTTTTTCACTTCTTTTTCTGGCCCATGCTGGTGGGGTTGGGAGAGTGAGGTGGCATGTATCCCATTCCTGGGACCAGCTGAGGAGAACTGCAGCTGGCCCTCTAGGGGGAGTCTTTCTGTGGATTAATAATTGCTTTTATTATTGTTGCAAGTGCTATGCTAATAAATTTTGGTAATTTGCCTTTTTCACAACTCATTCCTCTGTGGTGATTCTGTAAATGGGTAGCCGTAAATGTAGAGGTCCTTCACCTCCGCAAACTGAAGATGGTGTAGTCAGTTTACATTTTGTGGCTGCCTCAAGGTTACCACAAAAACATTCAGAACTTTCAAAACATTACTGAGATAAACCAGTTAAGTGTCTCTTGTTGATCAGTTTTCCCAGTTCTGAATATTCTGTAATAAATCATTTCCCCTTTCCTTTAACAATAAACACACTAAATGAAGACTCACCATGCACTGTGATGTTGACAGGATTACTGATGCCTCCAGATTCAGACTCATACCAGTAAACTCCAGTGTGGGATGTGAAGAGGAAGCTGATTTTACATGTTGATCCTGTAACTGATCCCCACCATGAACAATCTAACACTCCCTCACTGTGTGTGTATTGTCTCACTGTCCATCCAGTAGAGTTACTCTGGTCCTCACAGCTCAGTGAGAGAGAGTCATTAGTAAAGTGTTGAGTTCTGCTGGGATTGATGATCAGAGAGACTGGAAAAGATTCAGCTTAAACACAGAAAATTATAATTCATATGTGTTATTATTATTGTGTTTTCATGGCATAACTTGCTCTGAACATATTTACACCTCATTTAATTAAACAGTGCTATTTGAATGAGAATAATCCTCTACCAGTGCTTAGGGCTATTCAACTGCCTTAAACATTCCTCACTCAGGAGGGTGAATATTAAAATCTTGATCCCACTTTATATTAGGTGTCTTTAAAAACTATGTACTTACATAACAAATTAAGCACTTGATACACTGTACTAACTCTGTCCCTAAATCTTCTTACATTGTACTTTTAAAGTACCTGCACGATCAATCTGTAGTTACAGTATTGTACTTACGTTTAGAAGTACAATCTTGTAAGTACACACCATAATTGCAATTTTGTAACTACAATTGTAACTACTCTGCAGTTAAATATATTAATATATTTTACTGCATGTAAAATATTTTTTCATAATTTTATGATTTTAAGTGTGTAACATAGCACAATGTATTTAAATATGAGTATGAGAGTACTTATTATTCAAAACATTTAATAGTCAAGCTACGGTTTGTCACAGGAACACCAGGCTCTGTCACCAACAGTCAGCGCCCTCTCTCCCCAGAGTTCTAATCAGCACCACCTGTCTCCAATCACCACACTCATCAGGACTCCATATAAGCACACACCTCACATGCAATCTTTGTCTGGCCTCAACAAGGAATAGACCTGTTCTCTGTGAGTACCTGTGTTCATCTGAAGCTCCTCTATGTCTCCCTACATTTTCTCCAGCGTTTCTCTTCCAAGACACATGAGATGTGTGCTCCTTTCCCTCAGTCATTTACCTAGTGTCTCTATCGGTGTTACCCACCAGCCTGCAGTACTTATCTTTGTGTTTACCCTGTCTTTGCATACCCATTGTTTGTCAAATCCTTTAATAAATTCGTGTTGGGTTTTCACCTTTGTCTCAGAGTCTGGTATATCCTGACAGAAGGCCAGACCTAGACAACATCATGAACCCAACCACGTTAGATCCAGTTGCAGTGCTGGTGGATAATCTCCGCCAAGTTCTCGCCGCTTCCGGATCCACACCAGTCACGTCCCCCAGGTCTTCCTTGTCACCAACCGTCATCACCAGTCCCATGGTCAATCCAGCGCCCTACTCTGGCCTGACGGAAGACTGAGATGCAGCCACACCGGTTCCTGATCGATCTAAAATCCTGTTTCTACTCACTGGCAGAGCGCTGCAATGGGCAGATACCCTGTGGCATCAAGCGGGACCAGCAACGCAATCCTTCCAGAGCTTCATGGATCACTTCCGGGAGGTGTTTGGACATCCTGAAGGCAACTCATCTGTAAGTGAACAATTATATCACCTCAAACAAGGAAATAATTCTGTCTGACTATGGGCTGCAATTTCATATCCAGAGGACTCTGCCATCAACTCCAACTCAGGAAAAGCCCAACCCCAGCAAGCTATCAAGCACACTCCATAACAGGAACTCCCCTCAGTCAGAGAGCCATCAGACACCAGGTCGGGCCAATACAATTACAAGTGGGCTGTTTGCACTCAGAGTCCATTGAACTCCTGGTTCTGGAAAAAGCCACCTCTGATCTCCTGCTGGGACAGCCTTGGTTAGTAAGACACAATCCTATAATTTCGTGGTCCACAAGCGAAGTTCTACGGTGGGGCAATCAATGCTTCCCTGAATGTTTCCCTCTCCGTCCTCAGCCCCTCCCGGTCTGTACCACATCCATAGAAAGCCCTATAGAGCAACAGTCGGTGGATATTTCTGCCTGTTATAACCAGTACAAGGATGTCTTCTGCCCAAAACAAGCCTCCCAGCTACCACCCCATAGGCCTTGGGACTGTGCCATAGACCTCATACCGGGTGAGCCAGTGCCTAAAAGTAAAATTTACCCTTTGTCAATTCAAAAACATTTGAATTGGCTACAACAAGGCTATATCGTCCCATCTACTTCCCCTGCTGCTTTCAGCTTCTTGTTTGTGGCTAAAAAAGATGGAGGTCTCCGGCCTTGCATAGATTACCGGACACTCAACAAGATCACCGTTAAATACCGTTACCCACTTCCCCTTGTCCCAGCAGCATTGGAACAACTCCGGGGTGCCCGGATATTCACCAAGTTGGACCTTCGCAGTGCATACAACCTCATCCGGATATGAGAGAGGGATGAGAGGAAAACTGCGTTCATTACCCCCACTGGCCACTACGAGTACCGAGTTATGCCCTATGGTCTTGTCAATGCCCCCTCTGTGTTCCAGGGATTCATAAATGAGGTATTCTTGGAGTACATTAACCACTTTGTCCTTGTGTATATCGAGGACATCCTAGTCTACTCCCAGGATATGGCCGAACATCTCCAGCAGGTGTTGAAGGTCCTCCAGAGACTCCGGGACCATCAGCTCTACCTTAAGGCCCCACGACTACCTTCCTTGGTTACCAGATTAGTGCCAGAGGCATCCAGATGGGTGAGGGGAAGGTCCAAGCCGTCAAGACCTGGCCAATACACACAACTCTTAAAGAGCTTCAGAGGTTCTTAGGCTTCTTTAATTTCTACCGTCAGTTTATCAAAAATTACAGTTCTATCACCTCTCCACTTACCTCCCTCCTCAAGCAAAAGCCCAAATCCCTGTCCTGGACCCAAGAAGCTACCAAGGTCTTTGAAGCCCTGAAAGAGGTCTTTACGATGGCACCCCTCCTGCACCACCCAGACCCTAGTAAGCCCTTCGTGGTAGAGGTTGATGCCTCGACCTCTGGAGTGGGTGCCGTATTGTCTCAGCAGCAGGGGAATCCCTCACATCTCCACCCATGTGCCTATTTTTCCAAAAAACTCACCCCAGCAGAGCACAACTACAACATCGGGAACCGTGAGTTGCTGGCCATCAAGTTGGCATTGGAAGAGTGGAGGCACTGGTTGGAGGGGGCTCAGCATCCCTTCCTTGTCCTCACTGACCACCGAAACCTTGAGTATCTGCATGAGGCCAAAATACCTAAATCGCAGGTATGTCCCCAGTTCCTTACAAAAGAGACTAATCAAATCCGTGCACGACTCCCTAGGCACTGTCCACCCTGGAACTGAGATGACCCTCACGCTACATCAAGATCGATTCTGGTGGCCCAGGATGGAACAGGACATCAAGCGGTTTGTCCAGGGATGCCAGGAATGCGCTACAGTCAGATCCATAAATATTGGGACATTGACACAATTCTAACATTTTTGGCTCTATACACCACCACAATGGATTTCAAATGAAACGAACAAGATGTGCTTTAACTGCAGACTGTCAGCTTTAATTTGAGAGTATTTACATCCAAATCAGGTGAACGGTGTAGGAATTACAACAGTTTGCATATGTGCCTCCCACTTGTTAAGGGACCAAAAGTGATGGGACAATTGGCTTCTCAGCTGTTCCATGGCCAGGTGTGTGTTATTCCCTCATTATCCCAATTACAATGAGCAGATAAAAGGTCCAGATTTCATTTCAAGTGTGCTATTTGCATTTGGAATCTGTTGCTATCAACTCTCAAGATGAGATCCAAAGAGCTGTCACTATCAGTGAAGCAAGCCATCATTAGGCTGAAAAAACAAAACAAACCCATCAGAGAGATAGCAAAAACATTAGGCGTGGGCAAAACAACTGTTTGGAACATTCTTAAAAAGAAGGAACGCACCGGTGAGCTCAGCAACACCAAAAGACCCGGAAGACCACAGAAAACAACTGTGGTGGATGACCGAAGAATTCTTTCCCTGGTGAAGAAAACACCCTTCACAACAGTTGGCCAGATCAAGAACACTCTCCAGGAGGTAGGTGTATGTGTGTCAAAGTCAACAATCAAGAGAAGACTTCACCAGAGTGAATACAGAGGGTTCACCACAAGATGTAAACCATTGGTGAGCCTCAAAAACAGGAAGGCCAGATTAGAGTTTGTCAAATGACATCTAAAAAACCCTTCACAGTTCTGGAACAACATCCTATGGACAGATGAGACCAAGATCAACTTGTACCAGAGTGATGGGAAGAGAAGAGTATGGAGAAGGAACGGAACTGCTCATGATCCTAAGCATACCACCTCATCATTGAAGCATGGTGGTGGTAGTGTCATGGCGTGGGCATGTACGGCTGCCAATGGAACTGGTTCTCTTGTATTTACTGATGATGTGACTGCTGACAAAAGCAGCAGAATGAATTCTGAAGTGTTTCGGGCAATATTATCTGCTCATATTCAGCCAAATGCTTCAGAACTCATTGGACGGCGCTTCACAGTGCAGATGGACAATGACCCAAAGCATACTGCAAAAGCAACCAAAGAGTTTTTGAAGGGAAAGAAGTGGACTGTTATGCAATGGCCAAGTCAATCACCTGACCTGAATCCGATTGAGCATGCATTTCACTTGCTGAAGACAAAACTGAAGGGAAAATGCCCCAAGAACAAGCAGGAACTGAAGACAGTTGCAGTAGAGGCCTGGCAGAGCATCACCAGGGATGAAACCCAGCGTCTGGTGATGTCTATGCGTTCCAGACTTCGGGCTGTAATTGACTGCAAAGGATTTGCAACCAAGTATTAAAAAGTGAAAGTTTGATTTATGATTATTATTCTGTCCCATTACTTTTGGTCCCTTAACAAGTGGGAGGCACATATGCAAACTGTTGTAATTCCTACACCGTTCACCTGATTTGGATGTAAATACCCTCAAATTAAAGCTGACAGTCTGCAGTTAAAGCACATCTTGTTTGTTTCATTTGAAATCCATTGTGGTGGTGTATAGAGCCAAAAATGTTAGAATTGTGTCGATGTCCCAATATTTATGGACCTGACTGTATGTCCAAGACCCCACAACATCTGCCGTCAGGTAAACTCCTTCCCCTTCCGGTTCCGCATCGTCTATAGGAGTAGACTTTATAATTGACTTACCTCCTTCCAATGATTACATCTGTATCCTGGTAGTTGTTGACCGATTCTCCAAAGCCTGTCGACTTCTTCCCTTAAAAGGCCTCCCTTCCGTGTCTCTCTTCTTAAATCATATCACCCTCCTGTGTCTGATTCCTCCACAGAGCCTGATCCTGTGAACGATCCTCCTCTCCCGATGATCCTGGATGACCAGCTAGTATATGCCATCAGACAAATACTGAGCTCCCGACACTGCAGAGGTCGCCTCAAACACCTCATAGACTGGGAAGGTTACGGTCCCGAAGAACAATCTTGGGTATCCAGGGAGGATATCCTAGACCAGGCCCTCCTGGCAAAATTCCACCGTTCACACTCCCAGTGCCCAGCTCCACATCAGAGGGCTCGGCTGCAGCGTCGAGGTCAACGGTCCCCAGGAGCGAAGCGTGAAGGGGGGGTTGGGGGCTGGGCATGAAACCAAAATTTACAAATGACTTTACTACCGCATTGGAATATATTTCCGAGTGAAACAGCTTATCAAACAAGAAAACACATAGGACGGGCCTTGATTTTATCCATAGGTTGTTGATTGGATTGTGAAAAGTGAGATCTGAATATGATTGCCTTAACTGCAGCGCAGTGCGCCCTTGCATACGTCAGCAGAGATGTATGAGGGAAAGTTTATAATTTGGTTTATTTTTTAAAGCTTTGCGATTATATGATACATTTCCATCAAACTTAATAAGAATAATCTTTAACTGTACTAATCATAACATTAACCTAATATTAAATTTCTTACAAATGAAACAGCTTTGACTTATTTTGAATTTCATTCAGCGTATAAGTGATAAAAGTAAAATTGAGAATAAAAAAGCAAATTTGATGTATATGTATTTAAATTGTTACCCTTAATTTTGTCTGGTTCACACTTAAAAGTAAATAATGTGTTGAAATTCAGAATTTTTTATGCTTGGCTTATGCTTGTTTATTTGTTTGAATTTGCTTTATTTCAGAATGTGCAGAAGAAAGAGTCATCACAAAGTTTCACCATTAATAGAGTACATCTCGTGAAACGGATAGAATTTACCGGTGGGTGATTATAAAACAAGAAAGGTTTATTTAGTCTGTCCAGTGTTTTACACATAATGATTTACCACAATAATAAAATGTTTGTACAGCCTGTAGACAGAGCAAGCACTAGTGATGGTGCTCCTCAGATTTTTCCTCAGATTTTCGCAAGGTCTCCAACTCAGGCAAACTGACCTGTTAGAGGATCAGATAGCTAGAAGTTCAAGAACTTTATCGTGAATGACAAATGTACTAAGGAAGGTGAGTTACTTCTCTGTAATGAATACAAAAAAAATGCAATTAATATGCAATTGCCTAACATTCATTAATGTTTCTATTCTGTTATTCAGATAAAAGGAAGGTAAATGGGCCATGGGCAAATGAGGTTGTCCGATGTGAAAAAATGAGATACCTTTTTAAAAATATAGATCTTAGAAATCAAGATCTTAGGAATGTAGTCTTTGTGTCTATGCTGGTTTCATAAGTTTTCTTATTGGTTCTCCATTTTACCCGAACATTTGAAAATCTGGACATTTCTTAAAAAATTCACATACTGTCATGAGGGATCAAAGCGGTGTTCTCTGGCAGAGAAATGGGTACCTGCATGTTTCACTGTTTTTGTTTCTTTCTTTTTTCAAAAATCTCTGGAATTTTTTAACATAGGGTATCTTTGACAATTTGGGATGATTTTGAATTAAAGTGGGATGGCCACATTCTTGTTTGAACTGTAGAAATTCCTAAAATATTTGGTGACATTTTGGGTAGTTTAGTTTCATTGTATCTAAAGTTGCATTCTTTTCTTTTCATATAACCATGGTCACTTTCAAACTACATGGAGGAGAAACAACTTGGTGTTTGGAATGCTGGAAATCAAGGGCTGTAGACGTTTGCCTGTTTTGAAGACTGTCAAAAACTGCTCAAGACAGACTATCATAATTTCATAGATCTGCATACTACAGGAGAAGAATATATTCATGTAAACAGGATGATTAAATGCAATGTACTAGCCACCTAAGATGTCACACTGTATTACAAATTTACAGGCTTTATCAATTTTGCATGTAACATAGTAAATAAAATCGGTGGTTTTGTGTATTTTCAATGTAAGAGCATGTTACTTCCTTGGTACTAACACAGGCTCCACATTTTAATTTTGGTGGGCTGTTTTTGTGTATTTTCGATGTAAGTACACATTAGTTGCTGGGTACCAATACAGGCTCCATACTTTTTCAAGTAGACAGTTTTTACATATAATCTTTTATAGCATGTGAGATGCACAACAAAATAATATCAAACTTAATGAATCCAGAGAAGCCGTAATGTGCTAAATGAGATGATTGACTATGTAAATTGGTGCATTCTGTTACTAACTTTTTGCAAGATAAGCAGGGTTATGAAAAAATTAAGCTATGAGAATGTGGTATTGGTCAAATCTCCAACCATTTGTTTAACAGAGCTTGACTGTTAAATGTTTTGAATAAGTAGTACCCTCATACTCATTAAACACATTGTGGAACATGTTGCTGTAATGTGTCATGTGTTGTTACACACGTAAAAACATAAAATTATAAAAAAAATATTTTACATAATCTCCAGAGTAGTTACAATTGTAGTTACAAAATTGGAATTATGGTGTGTACTTACAAGATTGTACTTCTAAACATAAGTATAATGCTGTAACTACAGATTGATCATGCAGGTACTTTAAAAGTAAGTACAATGTAAGAAGATTTAGGGACAGAGTAAGTACAGTGTATGAAGTGCTAATTTGTTATGTAAGTACATAGTTTTTAAAGACACCTAATATAAAGTGGGACCAAGATTTTTAGATGAAACATTAGCACAGCTATGATTCTCCATACTTAAAATCAGTGCTGTTAAATGTTTACATTTTATTTACGCATCCATATTCAACTGTTATTTTTCCTCACCAGTGATCAGTAGTGGCTGTGTAAAGCTGTAATGTGTGTAAAAGTGTTCTTCTCTCTCTGCACCGCACACATAAAATCCTGTGTGATGAAAAGCAACAGGACTGAGAGTGTAGGAGCCTCCAGATCCTCTGCTGCTGTCTGAGAGGAGCACTACATTATATCTGATATGACCATTATTGTCTCTGTAGAGAACCTCTCTGTACCAGCTGAATGTCCAGTCTTTAGAGGAGTCTGTAACCTCACAGCTTAGAGTCACTGAGTCTCCTTCAGTCAGCCAGCTCTGTGGAGATACACTCAGTACTGCCCGTGGTCTCTCTGTTACACAGGAAATACAAAATTATACTTAAATCTGTACATTTACTTTATACACAACAATCTTGCCATGTCTAAAATATCATCTAGGCAGTATGGAATAGTACCAAATACTAAATATGGATATAAAACTAATTACACTAAGTCATTAGATTAGGCATTAGAAATGTGTTCATTCTTCTTGTCATCATCACTGGGTGGTTTATTTCTGCTAAATAAGTGGGATCATCTGTATCCACTAGTCTGTATGTCACACAGGAGAGTGAATCTCTCCCTGATAAACACACACTCAACTGTTTAACATTGACATCTCTCCATCCACAAATACTTTTTAAAATTATATATTTCAAGATTTATTCTAGAATAACAGAAGAAACATGAATAGTTATGTAATATATTTATTAACAGTCCTCTTGATTTCAGAACTGTGGTGAAAGAAGTGAAAATCCTGATCTACCTCTCACTGTAATCCTGACTGAATCACTGAACACTGTGTAGTAGTTTTTGTCTCCCCATCATTGGTATGCACTATATTGTCTAGGTCAAATCTAAGTTACTGAATTCCAAAATAAAACTTTATAATTTCTAAATTTCTCACGTTATCATCTAATGAATGCCAGAGGCAAGACAAAATGAGATTTACTGCCTTCTGTCTTACTGTTTTACAGTGACATCTCTCCACAGTTGACAAATACTTTTTAAAATTATATATTTCAAGATTCATTTTAGAATTACAGAAGAAACATGAATAGTTATGTTTCTTCTGTAATTCTAAAATGAATCTTGAAATATATCATTTTAAAAAGTAAAATGATTTCAAAGCTGTGGTGAAAGAAGTGCAAATCCTGATCTACCTCTCACTGTCAAAAAATATTGATCAGGAGACAGGTACAAAAGAATTTCCAAAACATTACATGCACCATGGAACACTTTGAAAACCAGCATCCAGAAGTGGAGAAACTGGGGCACCGCAGAGATATTACCAAGAACAGGACACCTCTCAAAAATTGATGAAAGGACAAGAAGAAAACTTATTAGGGAGGCTGCAATGCGACCTACGGCAATATGAAAGGAGCTGCAGGAATATCTGGCAAGTACTGGTCACTCCCTGCATGTGACAATGCTCATTTCTTTTTTGTGGAATAGCCCTCTCTCACAAAAAAGAAAAGGAAAAAAAAATATTTAAGCCTGCATAAACTATCCCACACCATGTGGCAACTTTTTGGGCATAATTCTAAAAGATATTTTAGAAGACAGCTTATTAGCCAAAGAACACCATACCCACAGTGAAGCATGGTGGTGGCAGCATCGTGCTATGCGGCTGCTTTTCATTTGGTGAGACTGATAGAAGAAATCATGGATAGCTCCAAATACCAATCTCTTTTGGCACCAAAACTGCAGGTCTCTTTTGCACAGCTGAAGATGAAGAAAATGTTCACCTTGCAGCACAACCACAATCCAATTCAACAAAAAAAAATGGCTTCAGAAGATGATGATCAATGACCTTGAAAGTGACCTCAAGAGCATCACTAATTTTAATTTTCTTTAATTTTCTTTAATTTAATTCTAAAATTAGCTTTAATTTTCCTTTAATGCTCAAATGTGAATACGAAGGCTGATTTTGGTTAACAGTAGGTACCACAGAAGTAAGCACCTAAAACCATAAGTACCAGTGAAGCTATATTTATCCAAAATAATTACAGTCATTAGTTTCTAGACAGTTATTAAACATTCACACCTCCTCCTCTTTTTGACAGCTGAACTCATGCCAGTTATTTTAACAAGAAGCAAAACCACAACAGCCAACAGCCTGTCTCTGCTCTCAGGCCTCTAACTAATCAGTAAATAATAATTACTAATAAAAAATAAATAAATAAATAAATAAATAAAAACTCTGTGCATTAATTTGGTATTAGTGTGTATTAGAGTTTCCCTGCACAGACCATAATAGTAAGAAAAATGGTACTGTAGGTTATAAGACATTTTCTCAGTTAATGCTAACATGGTTTTGTTAAAACCTTTCTGTTCACAGGAAACACCACCAGAGTCTCACCACAGCAGCTAAAAACATTTCAGTTAGTCACAACCATGACTTCCATTAGTGAAAGTACAAACACCATCCAGTCATTTTCTTTTAGCAGATCAAATGATCATGAGAGGTTGTCACTGAGCAGCAGATGACAGCAGGACACAGAAGATCAGCTACAGATTCCAACAATACAGACTCGTTTACATTCAATAGATTATTTAAACCCTGTGTTTTAAACTTGCTCTACTTGTACTCTTACCTGTTGAACTATCATAGTTACTGAGAGTAGTTACACATCAAACTAAACCCTTCTCCTAACAGATATGGATACACTGATCCACCTGAGCAATCATGCAGAAGTACACACAATGTCCTAATCACACAATAAGCTCATCACTCAGGACATTCAGACTGCAGATGAACAACTTTATACCCCACCACTCATTCTAATGAAGACACAAAGAGAACATTTACTCACAGAGCATCACAGGGAGTGGACTGAACTCCATCCTGTCTCTCTAATGACTGACTGACTGACTGACAGAGAAGTGGGGTGTGTTACAGTCTCTACACTTCCTGTATTCTTATGGGTGTTGAGGGGATGCAAGCTTCTATTTTTAGTGGACACGGACACAGACACAGACTTGGCAGTTTCTGTTCTTCATTTTCGGTAGAAGGACAGTTGCTCTCAAATTAGATAAATACGTCCTCAGGTGCGTGAAGTAAAAAGAAATACAAAATGCAAGGCAGAGGCTGTCGGCACACTGAACCAGACCAGACCACTGAGGTCTTATCAGGATGAATATTTATTGCTTTAAACTTCCATAGTGTAAAAAAGTGCAGAGATCAGTGAATAAAACAGACCACTGAGCAAACGTTTCAGCCCATAGCTTTCTTCAGCGCTCACCTAGCAAACAAAGGTTCATCACTTTTATCGACACATAATTGAAGATTGAGACCATCTGAGCTTAATCAGAAAAAAAGAAAGAAAGAAAAATCCTTCAAATCATTGCAAAGAGAGTTTTTTTGATCTTTGAGCTTAACTCTTTAAACCCTAATGGCTTGAATGAAGAGATGGTGTGTGTGGTTTTTGTAAGTTTGTGGTGTTAATCAAGGGTTTCTCTTGATTAAGCTCAGCTGGTCTCAATTATGTGACACATGCTGTGGTGATGCTTGATGGTTGATGGGGACGCAGCAGCTTCATAAGTGACATTGTTCACATTCTCACCTGTGTACCTCCTCTAAGGCATGAAGAGCCAGAAGACACATAAAACAGACTTTTCATTAGGTTTGAGGCTTCTTAAGACACATCTCGCTGAACCGCCCCCACAATTTACACTGATATTGCACTACATACATTGTCATGTTAATTGCATGCACATAGTTATAAAAAGTATAACCCTGTCCTCAGAGTTAGAGAAGAGGGAGGTTAAAATGTGATTAGTGTTAGAACTTGTTTGGACAAATCACATTCCACCTTTTCCAAGTGGGATCTGCTATTCTGTGTGTACAAACCCTAGCTACTCGTAGATGAGTTCTTATCAATTTCTCTGTTTGTGTTCATCATTGGGAAAGCAGAGGACATTGCTCTGAGGGACACAGTAGGGCAGCTACAGGTGAGTTAGCTGAAAAGGTTAGACACTTGCTTACTGGATTTTTATGGGATGTGTATTGTGCTTAGAAATTGTGATTAGAAGTGATAAATGCAAGGTTATAAAATGTAAAATGTTGGCCTTATTTTTTATGACTTTGAAGCACTAGAACTAAATACAATTAGCATCAGTTAGCATTCATGATTTTTTTTTTTTGAGTTGTGAATCATCTTTTGATATCATTTTATGTGAATGTGTGTGTGCATGGTGTGCTGCAATGAACTGGTGTCTCTCATCCAGCATGTATTCCCACCTCATGCTCAGTGTTCCTGGGATCCACCGCCAGATTAACTGCCACCAGAATAACGCATTTACTGAAGATGAATTAAAGAAGGTATTGCATTAAGCATCATTTCTCTTTGACCACAAGGTGGAGCCCATGTACAAAAGAAATCCAGCTCAGTTTCAACCTGACAGTAGTGGTCTGGTACATGAGCTGGTACATTTATGAACCCTGGCCATATTATTTGAACCATAAACACTTAGTCTCACTAATTCTCACTGCAGGCTTTGAGGGCCATCACACTGCCAGTGTCCATTAGTTTGGTTTTGTACTAAAATCCCATGAATACATTCGATTCAAATAATGGGAATTCTTGAAATTTTTCTTTTTTTTGTAAGAATTTTCCAAGAGTATAAACAAAACAATATGTAATGGTTAACAAAAGTAGAGTGTGTGTTCTTTATGTATCAAATGATAGTAATGTTAAGATTAAAATAATTTCTAATGCATAAACTAAATAACACAGAAGGCATTGTGTGAAAACCACTTAACGTTCAGCATTAATTTTGTAAACATGCAAAAAGAAAACCTGCTGATTATTTCCTGAATATGAATCATTTTGCCCACATGAATTAAAATAAAAATATTAGGTTTACAAACCCCTAAGCCTGACTATCTTAATCCCTCTGCCAAGAGTGTGAAGAAATGCACTTATGAGGAAGTTATCTAGCAGGGTTTAACAGTGAAACCTTGTATTTCACTTTATAAGTAGCTTTTGATTGTCTGAATCACTGCCACTGCTGTAATGTTAATTTCCTGTGTTGTGTTTTGGACATTTTCAGTGTTATGTTAGTCCTGTACATCAGTGTACCAGTGTGTAGACATGCAGTAAGAGTAATAACACTTCTGTTTGTTTCCTCATTTACTCCTGAACTTGACTGCACTGAGATCCTCTACTTACACTGAATAATACTGCAGGATTGAGTTATCTGATTTTAACAATAGAAATAAAGTACACATCTTCTTGGTTATTTTTTTTATTTAGGCTCAATAAATGGTTTAATACCAATATATGATTGTATAAAAATATAAAATAAAAATGCTGATATTTAAAAAGGAACAGAAGTAGTTGTTAAGAGTTTACTTGTACTTCATATGATATATTACTGCAACCAGGTTAAATTCAGTGAATTGATAATGATGCATTTATTAAAAAAAAAAATCACAACTACAACTAAAATTCACAGAGCTGAAAAGAAAAATTCAAACATAATATAAAACACTTTTTTTTTCAGAAGCACAGCTCTATCCTCACACACTGCATCAAAATATTAGCTTATTTCTTCTCTTTATTATTATTATTATTATTATTATTATTATTATTATTATAAAATTCCCAAAATAACCTTATAGAAAACAGCATTGTATCCTCTTTTTGTTAGATGAACTTCACTCCTCTGTGACTGTATTCTCCATTCTCTTTTCATCAGTGTGAGCTGTTAAAGAAATTAAAAAGTTATTTGTTTCATTTCAGTGTTTATTCCAGGTGTTTATGGCAGAAAAGCAACCAAACTGCATTTGATCTCATCCTAAACACAGTTTAAAGGGTGTTTGTTTTAATGCTTATGAATGACCGTGAAATGACAAGTGACAGAGCTTCAGGAAAAGATGTGTTAGAAAATGAACATCATTCATTCAGTCATCTTCAGTAACTGCAAAATGTAGGTCAGAGATTCTTAATCAATTATTACAAACAGTTTATTAGGGTGTCCTATTGCTCTATTAAATGCTACCTCCTCCTTTTAAAACCTTGTAAATTATTTTGAATATCTAATGCCTGTTACGATGATGGATAAGAATTTCCATCATATAAGTTACAATATATTTTTAAATAGAGATAATGTGACAAGATGTTTATTTTTTTTAAATGAGTAAAGTTAATTGTAATTTTTTTGATATGCTTTGACACACTGACTGAACCGTCTGTCACGTGTAAATTCACCCTCAGACCTCAGCAGAAACAGATATGCTGTGTTTCATATCATTTACATTTAAATCTTACTGTAAATGCAGTTTAAAAAAAGTTCTACAAGACTCATATTTTTAGATTTTAAAATGAGAATAGTGAGTCAAATGCTTTCTACCTTTCCTAAGGTGAAAATGTTTTTCTCACACTAAGTAAAGTTAGTATGCTCATTATGAGAAACGTACAGAAAGAGTTCTTACCTCGAGCTCTGTAACATTTGACCAGCAGAATGATGGTCACCAGCAGATACGGAGAGGCCGTCACTACACTACTGATCAGCATGAGCACGGAGAATGGAGCTTCTACATGCAGAATATAATAATAATTATAATAAGTCTTTATTCATGCTGAAGTGTTTGTAAGTTTTAGCTCAACCTGTTGTACAAATAAAGTCATTTACACTTGTGTGCACAAATGTAACAGCATACAGTACACAGAGTTACATAAACTAAGGACTATAGCTTGCATTGTGTAAAGCTACAGAGTTCAAGTCACAGTTGTATTTAAATGAATATTTAAATGGTTTCTCACCTCTGACTGAGACCCAGCTTTTCAGTGACTCTCCTCTCTCTGGGTGTTTACAGTGGTAGAAACCTTCATCTGACTTTGAGACAGTTCGGATGATCATCTCTCCTGTAGTCTGTGTCTGGAGAACTGATCCATCTTTATAGAAATCAGCTCGGAGGTTTGAGGAATTTGTGTTGCGATATAAACAGCGTAGAGTCAGAGGATGTCCCTCAGTCACAGGATGGACAGGACTCTCCAGGATCACATCACCATCTAGAACAGAGAATTTACACTACTGCTTGATTTCACTGTGAAACTCATTAGTGTGTTTGTGTTTTGTGGTGTTGAACTTGATGAAAACTCTTCAGATAAGGAGTGTAAAACTAGAGTTGTGTAGCGCCGTATTACAGCCTCATTCAGTGTTTTACCTGCTCTACCGTAGCTGATTCAGCTCATGAGAGAAACTCAACTGTGCCGTTCTGTTGCTGTCTTCATGTAACATTAAATTCACAAAATATTCAGAACTTTAAAAACTTTACTGAAATAAACCAGTTAATTGTCTCTTGTTGATAAGTTCACCGAGTTGCAAAATCAGAGTTCTGAATATTGTATGATTAAACATTTCCCTTTTCCTTTAACAGTAAACAAACTACATGAAGACTCACCATGCACTGTGATGTTGACAGGATTACTGTTCTCTCCAGATTCAGACTCACACCAGTAAACTCCAGTGCGTGATGTGGAAAGGGAGCTGATTTTACATGTAGATCCTGTAACTGATCCCCACCGTGAACAATCTAACACTCCCTCACTGTGTGTGTATCGTCTCACTGTCCATTCAGTAGAGTTACTCTGGTCCTCACAGCTGAGTGAGAGAGAGTCTTTAGTAAAGTGTTGAGTTCTGCTGGGATTGATGATCAGAGAGACTGGAGGAGATTCACCTTAAACACAGAACATTATAATTCACATGTGTTATTATGATTGTGTTTTCATGGCGTAACTTGCACTGAAGACATTTAAACCTCATTTAATTAAACAATGCTATCTGAATGAGAATAATCCTCTACCAGTGCTTAGGGCTATTCAACTGCCTTAAACATTCCTCACTGAGGAGAGTGAATATGAAGATTTTTACACCAAACATTAGCACAGCTGTGATTCTCCATATTTAAAATCAATGCTATGATAATGTTTTACTTTATTTATGAATATATATTCAACACTCCAACACACCAGTGTTGTTATTTTTCCTCACCAGTGATCCATAGTAGCAGTAGATTGCTGTAATTTGTGTAAGAGGGTCGTTCTTCTCTCTCTCCTCTGCACGCATAAACTCCTGTGTGGTTAAGAGCAGCAGGACTGAGAGTGTAGGAGCCTCTGGATCCTCTGCTGCTGTCTGAGAGAAGCTTTTTTTTAGCACTGATATGACCATTATTGTTTCTGTAGAGAACAACTGTGTACCAGCTGAATGTCCAGTTTGTAGAGGAGTTTGTAACCTCACAGCTTAGAGTCGCTGAGTCTCCTTCAGTCAGCCAGCTCTGTGGAGATACACTCAGTACTGCCCGTGGTCTCTCTGTTACACAGGAAACACAAAATTATACTTAAATTATATATATATATATATTTTATACACAACATATTTATTTATTTATTTATTTACTTTATACACAACAATCTTGCCATGTCTAAAAGATCATCTAAACAGGAATAGTAACAAATATTAAATATGGATATAAAACTAATTACACTAAGTCATTAGATGAGGCAATAGAAATGTGTTCATTCTTCTTGTCATCATCACTGGGTGGTTTATTTCTGCTAAATAAGTGGGATCATCTGTATCCACTAGTCTGTATGTCACATAGGAGAGTGAATCTCTCCCTGATAAACACACACTCAACTGTTTTACATTGACATCTCTCCATCCACAAATACTTTTTAAAATTATATATTTCAAGATTTATTCTAGAATAACAGAAGAAACATGAATAGTTATGTAATGTTATTTATTAACAGTCCTCCTGATTTCAGAACTGTGGTGAAAGAAGTGAAAATCCTGATCTACCTCTCACTGTAATCCTGACTGAATCACTGAACACTGTGTAGTAGTTTTTGTCTCCCCATCATTGGTATGCACTATATTGTCTAGGTCAAATCTAAGTTACTGAATTCCAAAATAAAACTTTATCATTTCTTAAGTTCTAAAATTATCATCTAATGAATGCCAGAAGCAAGACAAAATGAGATTTACTGCCTTCTGTCTTACTGTTTGCTGTGTATTATTAATCACACTGACTGACCACAATTATACTGTAAATGTAAAGCTATAAAATCCAGATATTGCCACAGACTCACCTGATACAGTCAGTGTAACAGCATCACCGATGTCTGAGCTCTGAGAGTCACGTCTCTGTCCTCGACAGGTGTAGTTACCATGGTCAGAGTCACTAACAGACCTGATACTGACCTCCTGCACTGTGTTTTCTGTATAGACTCTGTCTCCTCTCTTTGTGTAGACTCTGTCATTATTCTTATACCAGCTGTATGTCCACTCAGTGTCTCCTCCTTCCTGTACATCACATCTGAGAGTAACTCTCTCTCCAATGTACACATTTTTATCAGGTTTTATGGACACGACAGCTTTAGGACTCCCTACAAAAAATCTATTGTTAATAAACTACACATAAAGAAATTTGTTTGTAACTCAAATAATGAAGTTTACAGCAGGGGGCCGAGCTTTCTGCCCCACAGTTATGAAATAGCCTTCCAATCAGCGTTCGGGACACAGACACAGTCTCAGTGTTTAAGTCTAGGCTGAAAACCTATTTGTTTAGTCAAGCCTTTTTTTACTAAAAGTGTTTTGGTAAACTGGGATGTGTGGATACTGTCGTCCCCCCACTCTCACGCGTTCACTAAGGTTTGTTGATGGTGGAGTACCTGGACACTTCATGTCCCAGGGCGCCCTCATGTCTGTGTTACCTTCTGACTCTCACTGTTAGTTATGCTGTCATAGCTAGTCTTGCTGGAGTCCCTGCTTGCACTGTGCACACAAAGTACATCTTCATAAACAATTATAGGACAATAGCATACCGAATAATCTGTGTTCTCTCTCTCTCTCTCTCTCTCTATTACTCCTGAAATACTGATGATACTGACTACTTTTGTCTTTCGAATCTGCCTGATCCATCCTGATGCCCCACTTCTGCTTGAAGCCTCCTTCACATGAAAATCATTTGCTTCTAGTGAGGAAGGCCTCACATGGACACCCTAAAGATCACCATGAGTTTACTGTGGATGTTACCACATGGATACCCTAAAGATCACCATGAGTTTACTGTGGATGGTACCACATGGATACCCTAAAGATCACCATGAGGTTACTGTGGATTGTACCACATGGATACCCTAAAGATCACCATGAGGTTACTGTGGATGGTACCACATGGACACCCTAAAGATCACCATGAGTTTACTGTGGATGGTACCACATGGATACCCTAAAGATCACCATGAGGTTACTGTGGATGGTACCACATGGACACCCTAAAGATCACCATGAGTTTACTGTGGATGGTACCACATGGATACCCTAAAGATCACCATGAGGTTACTGTGGATGGTACCACATGGACAGCCTGAAGATGGCTGTGGATGTTCTTCCTTGTTCAGCCTAAAGAATGCGAATGCTGAACAGTTGATAACTTCAGTTTGATAGGATGGACTTAAAGTTAAATCTTTAATGATGCTCATACTCAAGTTGCTTTTAACACAATTAGCAATACTTGACTCTATAGTATACAGTTACAGAAGAGTAATAATTTATAATTATTTATATCTGATGTCATCTAGATGAAGATGGGTTCCCTTTTGAGTCTGGTTCCTCTCAAGGTTTCTTCCTCATGTTGTCTCAGAGAGGTTTTCGTCACCACTATCACCTCTGGCTTGCTCATTGGGGATAAATTAGGATTTAAAATTTCAATTTCAATTTAATTTAAATTTTACATCAGCTAATTCTAAATCTACATTGTGACAACGACCATTGTTAAATGCGCTTTATAATGTTTATAATGTAGTGAAACTAAACATGAGAAACTGATATGAGAGAAAAGACTGAAAATGACTGAGTTAAAGTGACTTCCTAACTTTACACCTGTAAAAATTGTATTGAAATTGACAAACTTTGCATGGTAATGTACAAACTCGACCTTCTCAGTTCCAGTTAAAAACATGTACACATAAATAAACAAATAAATGTAAAATACAACTTTATATAATTACCTTGAGCATGTGGCAGGGGTACAAATGAAATCAGCACTGAAACAGAACAGAAACAGGGAAAATGATGTAAACATGGAAAAGAGACAGTGTACAATTGAAAGCAGGACGTATTAGCCACATTAAACTCATGTGTAAGGAATACAATATACTGAGCTCTATCATTTATAAATAAATTTTCTCCAGGAAAATCATCAGTCTAATCAATTATGCACCTTATTCATTTAGAATTTTCATTTAACTTCATATTACAAAGGCTTAAATATATTAAACATCAATTTGTAACTGACAGTAATAATTTATATGGTGTAAATTTTCCACAATGCCCATTTAAAGCTGTATTGACCATGAAAGTGTGACCTCATCACAGTGCACTAATAATTCTTCAAGAAGTCCAAGTGTAACTGATTTCAGTTAAAATATTGTGTTAATGAAGTGTGTACAAGCCCATAATGAATAGAGGTGAGCATCAGACAAACATCCTGCTCCAATCTCTACTGCACACACTTTGTCTCCAACACTCCCTAATGCACAGACCCTGGCTTTAATTTTCCTTTAATGCTCAAACATGAACAAGATGACTGATTTTGTCCATCAGTAAGTACCACATAAGAAAGCACTACATAAATAAAACCATTAGTACCAGTAAAGTTATATTTATCCACCATAATTAGTCATTAGTTTCTAGACAGTTATAACACATTCACACCTCCGCCTCTTCTTCACAGCTGAACTCATGCTAGTTATTTTAACAAGAAGCAAAACCACAACAGCCAACAGCCTATCTCTGCTCTCAGGCCTCTAACTTATTGGTAAAAAAAAAAAAAATAATAATTACTAATAAAAAACAACAACTGTGCATTAGTTTGGTATTAGTGTGTATTAGACTGAACTTGCTGTACTGAGATGTTTCTCTGCAAAGACGACAATAGTAACAAAAATGGAAATGTAGGTTATAAGGCACTTTCTCAGTATGTCTAGTTAATGTTAACATTTTGTTAGGTTTTATTAAAACCTTTCTGTTGACAGGAAAAACAACCAGCATTGTGTCTTCACTCTAATGAAGACACAAAGAGAACATTTACTCGCAGAGCATCACAGGGAGTGGACTGAGCTCCATCCTGTCTCTCTAATGACTGACTGACTGACAGAGAAGTGGTGTGTGTTAAAGCCTTACCACTTCCTGTGTTCTCACAGAGAAAGAGAGACAGACAGACAGACAGACAGACAGAGAGAGAGAGAGAGAGAGAGAAATAGAGGATGTACATGCAGTACACTGTATATGTATTTTCAATTGTAACATTTACAACAGGTTTGACTTTACAAAGATTAAAATGTTTCGTGTTAAATTATAACACAACAGCGTATAGGTGCTGCAAATAGGTGACATCTTTTAATGCCAATCATATATAATTTGTTGTATTTAGAGTAGTGTTTTTTTCTTTACACAATACCAGCGAGAGAGAGAGAGAGAGAGAGAGAGATGTATCTTCAACTTCTCTTTTAGTGGATACAGCCTTTGTTGTGCCTGTTCTTCTGATTTCATCTTGAATATTATAAAAATATTTTAGACGGCCACAGTGTGGATAGTGAGCACATTTTCACTGGAATAGCATTGTAAAGTAAAGCCTGTAGTTTTCAGAGCACTTTTGAGCCTGGATTAGTGTCTGTGGCTTTACACATGTTCTCCTCATGCAAACATGGGTTTCCTCCCAGTTCTCTAATTTTTCTTCACCTCTCGAAAACATGTCAGTGGGTGGACTGGGGACTATAAATAGATGTGAATAAGTGTGTGAATTTGTGTGTGTGTGTGTGTGCATGTCCATGGACTGGTGTCCCATCCAGGATGTATTCTCGCCTCATACCCAGTGTTCTTGGGATAGATTCAAGATCCACAGTGACCCTGACCAGGATAAAGTGCTTGATGATAACACTTTGTAGCAAGAATTAGCAAGAATTTTTTTTGCTAATGACCGGGTTGCCAGATTAGACTAGTTTATGGGGAAGGGAGGGTAGTTTGCATTTCTACATTGGAAGTTTCTTGACACTGTTGTTCATATCAAAAGCAGTACAAAATTCCAAACTGTACTTTAAAACTACCAAAAATCAAAGATTTAACTGAATAATTTTAACAGTTAACAGAGCCAGGAGGCAAGTTGAACAACAGACCTCAGTTCATGTCTGTGGTAGCTGGTAATTTTCATTATCCAATGTAGTAAGGTTATGCTTCCTTGTCTCTCTTTCTTCTCATGGCTCTTTCTGTTCAGTTTTGCACTGCAAAGTATGACAAAGATGCCTTATTTATTCTCTTTTCTTTTTTCCATTGTTTAGCTAGCAAACATTTGCTAGTTCAGGTATATGGCATCAATGTCAATGACTTAAATCAGCACATGCAGGGATGAACTGCACAAGCACAAAAATACTTACACACTCACACAGATTCTAAACTCGAGAGCAGAAGGAACTACACACACCAGCAAATTGCTTCAGAGCCCTGCTGGGGACATTCTTACTTTAAAAACCATACTGTGTAGCCAAGACTTATCAAGATGTGGGAATGACATCCCAATGTGTGGCCACAACTTAGTAATGCGAGGGAACTAGAAAATGAATTTGTGGCCATGACTTGATCTTGGCCACATATTAATAAAGTGTGGTCATTGTGTTGTGCTCCTCAGCTGGTGTACAGAGTTTCACAGTAATCAGCATGCTCTTGGAGGAAATGATCCGCCACTCATCTGTTTTAATTAAGATTTAGACACTATGAAAGTTTACATTCACAATTTATTATTAATTACTGAATAGTCATAAGTCTTTTTCAGTTTCACTTTAGTAAATGTTTGGCTCAGAACTTGGCTCAGAGTAATTTATATTCATTATAGTGGAACAAAATTTGTCTATTTCCATGTGTCTGTGCTCTTTTAAAAATGTCCAAAGTTGTATATGCTGTGTTTACCTGTTGTAATCCTGGGGTTAGTACGGAAACCTATTACCATAAAATAGTTCATACATTACCACATTTTAGCTCAACAGTACAACAGATGGTGGCATTAAACTGAGAAATAAAACTGAAAAAAACGAGACTGTTTTAATTAAACTGTGTGACGAGGAGGAGGGAGGGGCCAGGATGTGAGGATGCACGCGTGGCACTGAGTTGTCTAATCAGTGGGAGAGAGTAATAAAAGAGCGGCTGGAAACACCTGAGGGAGAGACGCACGCTTGTCATCTGGATAGGAGTGAAGATGTGAGCCAGTCTCCAGTCCATCCCTGCCCTCAAAACGACAAAAATAAGTTCGACTCGCATGAGCAAAGATGTCCTCTTGATAAACAAGGAGAAACAAAGTTATAACTGTGCCCAAACTCCCCTCCCCCATTATTTCTACTTATTTTGCTCTCGGATTTGGAATTTGCTAGCATACAGTTCCTTCTTTTGTGCTCCAGTTTGGAAAATTAAATAAAGTATAAACCTCTATTAATTGTAACAACTATTGAGGTATGCACTTCATTTTTGAAGAGAGCATGCTGCATGTACTGCATGATGCACTACTAATTTTTCAGGAAGCCCAAGTGTAGCTAATTTCAGTAAAAATATTGTGCTACTGAAGAGTGGGCCATAATGAATGTATACCTCCCATCTCTACTGCACACACTTTGTCTCCAGCGGTCTCAACTGCACAGACTCTGGCTTCAATTTTCCGTTTGTACTCAGACGGTTGATTTTAAATTTGATATAATACGTATTAATGTTGATATATTTGTCCACCATATTTATGGTCATTAGTTAAAAGTCAGTTATCGCTATCACACAGCACCTTCACCCCTCCTCCTTCTGAGCTTGCACTGTGTATTAACACAAAAGAAGCAAAACCACAACTGCCATCTTGTCTCTGCTCTCTCACCTCTAACACTGTCCCTGTGTGTGAAAAACGCTAGAGATGTGTTTGTTTCTGCATAACTTTTGCTGTTGTTTTTGATACTAATGGGTAAATAACAATTAATGATTATTAAAAAAAAAAAAAACACTGTGCATTAGTTTGGTATTAGTGTGTGTTAAAGTGAACTTGCTGTACTGAGATGTTTCCCTGCACAGCTCATAATAGTAACAAAAATGGAAATGTAGGTTATAAGACATTTTGTCTGTAAGTCTAGTTTCTTCCTTCTCTGTCACTAGTTTCTATCATTATTATGGTTATTACTTTGCTATAAGCCATTAACTAGTAATGTAAATTAATGCATATTTTTCACCATGCATTTCATTTATTACCATATTAAAATATCAGGATATTTGAAAAGCACTGAGACTAATGTAAAAAGGATCAAATTTGCAGGCACGATTTAAGAATAATTAAGCTCTATTGAGTATTCACGTCAATGGTCCCTCACGATGCACTAATAATTCTTTAAGAAGTGCAAATGTAAATAATTTCAGTGAAAATATTGTGTTAATGAAGTGTGACTAAGACCATAATGAGTATAGATGAGCATCAGACACACGCCCTGCTCCACCTCCCCTCTCTAATGCACACAATTTGTCTCCAGCACTCTCTACTGCACAGACCCTGGCTTAATTTTCCTTTAATGCTCAAATGTGAACAAGATGCTTTTCAGTTTAGCCAACAATAAGTACCACATAAGTAAACAATAAGTACCAGTGAAGTTATATTTATCCATCATAGCTACAGTCATTAATTTCGAGGCAGATATCACACATTCATGCCTCTTCCTCTTCGTCACAGCTAAACTCACACCAGTTATTGTAAAAAAAAAAAAAAAGAAGCAAAGCCACAACAACATATCTCTGCTCTCAGGCCTCTAACTGATCAGTATATAATAAGAGAACTACTAAAAGAAGTGCTTTGCATTAGTTTGGTATTAGTGTGTATTAGAGGTGCCTTGCTGTACTGAGATGTTTCCCTGCACAAACCATAATAGTAACAGAAATGGAAATCTAGGTTATAAGACATTTTCTCAGTAAGTCTAGTTAATGCTAACATGGTTTTTTTTGTTGAACCTTTTTGTTGACAGGAAAGACCACCAGAATCAAACCACAGCAGCTAAAGACATTTCAGATAGTCACAACCATGACTTCCACTGGTGAAAGTACAAACACCATCCATTTTTTAGCAGATCAAATGATCATGAGAGGTTGTCACTGAGCAGCAGATGACAGCAGGACACAGAAGATCAGCTACAGATTCCAACAATATAGACTCGTTTACACTCATTAGATTATTTAAACCCTGTGTTTTAAACTTGCTCTACTTGTACTCTTACCTGTTGAACTATCATAGTTACTGAGAGTAGTTACACATCAAACTAAACCCTTCTCATAACAGATATGGATACACTGATCCACCTGAGCAGTCATGCAGAAATACACACAATGTCCTAATCACACAATAAGCTCATCACTCAGGACATTCAGACTGCAGATCAACAACTTTATACCCCACCACTCACTCTAATGAAGACACAAAGAGAACATTTACTCACAGAGCATCACAGGGAGTGGACTGAGCGCCATCCTGTCTCTCTAATGACTGATTGACAGATTGAGCTGTGGTGTGTTTTAAAGCTTCTACACTTCCTGTGTTCTTACACAGAGAGAGAGAGAGAATGCATATATATTGCCCATTCTATTTTATTGTACATAGACTTAGACATAGGCAGCTCCTGCTCGATTTTCCACATCAAAACTTTTTTTAGGCTCACATTGTAGAATCTTTAACAGGTTTGACTCTACAAGCATTAAAATTAAAATGTAACGCAAAATAATATGCTGCAAATAGATGTAATACCTAAATGTTGTGTGACGGCAGGCAGACAGCCCGCGCACATAAAGCACACAGCGCTCCTCGCATGACTGCCGGTGGGGTGCTGAAAGGACAGTGCCACTTCAGAACCCCCAATGTTTTGGATAGCCGGAGTGGCGGTGGACGGAAGGAGCCCATGGCGGTAAGGAGCCCAAGGAGGTAAGGGATGACGGCACTTTTGCTAATGTTTCTCTTTCTTTTTCCTCTCGCAGAAGGCGATATCAGCGGGGAAGATGAGCCGTTTCAGGCGCCGGTCATTCCCGTGTCGCTGTCAACTCTGCTGCAGGGAAAGCTCCGACTCCCCAGAGTGCCACTACTTGGAGACTGCCGTGTCAGCCTTCAGCCTCACTTCCTTCTCCTCACCTTGCACGCCTAAAATTTTTTTCACATTTCCCCTGTCACTGTAAATAAAGAGCGCATCCCCCTTGATTCAAGGACTCTCTGTGCAGTGTTTGTGATGGAGTTCAGGTCACGCACGTCACACTGGTGGAGGATGTGGGCAACACAGCACCCAGAGAGCAACGTGGACAGCTTCTTCCAGCAGTTTCTGCGAATGAGCCTGCAGCACCAAGCCAGCACCGAGGAGCTGGCCCGGGGCCTCCAAGCTATCGCCCGTGAGCTCTTGGAACTGAAGAAAATGACCAGTAGTGCTGCAGTATTCCCCTTCCCCAACCCCTGACGGGAGGCCCAGCATCTTCTAACTAAACTGACATCCGATGAGGACGTCGAGGCATTCTTGCTGACTTCTGAGCATGTGGCTCAGCGGGAAAGGTGGCCTCGAGAGGAATGGGCCTCAACCCTCGCGCCACTCCTCATGGGAGAGGCCCAGCTGGCCTACCACGCCTTGACGCTGGATGAAGCTGCATGCTATGAGACTGTTAAGAGTGAGATCCTCCTTCGCTGTGGTCTCTCCCCAACCAACGCAGCAGCAGAGCACCACAGGTGGACCTATGACGCCCAGGATGTGTCCATGCCCACAGAGCCAGATCAGGCCGCCCCACGATCTCTCAACAAACCCTGGCTGTCCGGATGTGCCCTTCATATGCCTTCTGTGCCCCGGTTACCCACTGTTAGCGTGAGGGTGAACGGACACCCGGTCACAGCTCTCCTGGAGTCCAGAAGTTCCATCACCCTGGTCCGGCCCTCTAGATGTCCGGGAAGTTCCCGCGGCTCAAGTAAGGGTGAGACACAGGGATGCAGAAAGCCCCCTCACAGTGGGTCTTGTACTGGAACTCCCCGTGCCATTGCTATTGGGCCATGACTGGCCAGGGTTTGCGTCAGCCAGGGCACCATGGATGAAGAAGAAGACCAGGATGACGTGGCCTAGGATCCGGCTGGCCTGCTTGGCCCAGGACGAGGGGGATTAACCCTGTTTCTATTGTGTCTACCCAGGTCGCTCGGTAGGGGAACTTCAGCCGGGAACAGAAAGAGGATCCCCGGTTAAAGAACTGCTGGAGCCAGGTGCGAGTCATCAAGGGTGTTCTACAACAGCCAGACCAATGCCTGCGTGACACACACTTCATGGTACGGGAGGACTTCTCTACCAAAGAATGGAGCAATGAGGAGAACTCTGGGCGCTACTGGTCATCCCCCAAAGCCCCCAAAACTAAAGGACCGCTTTGTGTGGCCTGGCATGGAGGCAGATGTCCAGGCCTTCTGTCATTGGTGTCCCCAGTGCTAAAAGATGAGCCCCTACAAGCCTGCTCCTGCGCCACTCATTCCCCTCCCCATTATTTGCGTGCCCTTTGAAAGAACTGGCATGGACCTCGTAGGGCCACTGCCGAAGTCTGCCCGGGGTCATGAATACATCCTAGTCATCGTGGACTACTCCACCAGATACCCCAAGGCAGTACCTCTCCAAAAAGCCACCTCCCGAAACATCGCCTGTGAGCTCCTGCTCTTCTTCAGTCGTGTGGGCATCGCGAAGGACATCCTGACTGACCAAGGTACGCAATTTATGTCCAAACTAATGATGGATCTCTTTCGGTTGTTGCAAGTGAACCACCTGAGGAGGTCCGTCTACCACCCCTGATGGATGGGCTGGTGGAGTGCTTTAACCAGACCCCGAAGAGGATGCTTCGCAGGGTGGCAGACGAGGAGGGCAGAAACTGGGACCTGCTCCTCCCCTTAGTCCTCTTTGCCGTCCAGAAGACTCCACAAGCCTTCATTGGATTTACAGCGTTGTTCATCTGCTACTCTTCGTACAGTGACCTTGGGGACTGCTGGACATGGCCCAAGAAGCTTGGGAAGAACAGCCTTCCCCCTTCCGCTCCCTCATCGAATATGTCCAGGAAGTGCAGGAGTGGATAGATTGAGTTATCCCGATCGTACGAGAGCATCTGGAAGTGGCCCAACAGGAGCAGAGGAGGGCCTACGACCGACCTGCCCAACCCCGAGAATTAAAAAAATTCCTGGCATGGTGGCAGGGCCCGTGCATGGTCCTCGAGAGGGTGAGTCCTGTTAATTACAGACTGCAGCAACCAGGTAAGTGAGCCGACACCCAAATATATCATGTTAACCTGCTAAAGAGATGGTTGCAACCTAACCCCTAAGTATCTGCTCTCGCTATACCTCACACAAATCCCTCAGAGCATACCTTGGTCCACCAGGGAGAGGAGCTCACACCAGCTCAGTCCCAGGAGCTTCTTTCTTTATTTATTTCTTTCTTGTGGGCGATTTTATGACTGTGAGGCAGTGGTTTCGCAGACTCCAGAAAAAACCCCACCCCATGGGAAAAGGGGAAGTATGATGACAATACTCGCCAAGATGTTATAGTGCAAAGTGATGATTTATTTACAGTGCTCGAGAGGTGATCCAGTAGGGAAAAAAAAAACCAAAGCTATATACAAAGTTACAAACAAACAAACAAACAAACAAACAAAAAAATACTTTAATTCTATATACAATAATTTAAACTCCAACAAATATTGCTCACGGCACCACACTCGCTCAAAAACAACCAACCGACCAACCACCCCACACTCTGGTTTGGGGCTCTGTTTTAAACTCTAAGCCCCGCCCCTCTTTGAATTAAACCAACTAGCTAGGAAGGTACAGGGTAAGTAGGCACATAGGATATCATCTACTACATAATATTTATATATCTTTGCACTATAAAATAAAACATTATACACAATAATAGCCAATAAAGATATAATGTAAACATAAAAACATTTCACGATTGCCCTATGGGACACACAGTGGACTAGTCTGTTTCCGGTTGCTTCGCGCCAATTCTGGCAGTATATAGCCAGGCCCCGGGTGGCGCCCAGGTTTGGCCGGCCAATGGAGGAAACGCCACACGAAGAACCCACGACACAAACAATACCAAGCACAAACCACCGGTGTGTATTTAAGACATGAAACAAAGAAAAAGAAAGCAAAACACCATAAACCATTAACTCAAATATATGTATGTGTGTTTGTGTTGCCATGCGCCGCGTGGATATGTTTGTGTGTATGAAAGTCCAGTATGCTAATAGCGTGCGTGTGCACCCACATCGCCTCAGCAGGGGTTTACGGAGGAAAAATGAGGTAAGTTGCGGTGTGTGTGTGTGTGTGTGTGTGTGCATTAACCAGTAGGGCCAGGTCACTTCCTCACAATGAACTCAACCTATACCATCTTGTGGGTATGCGGCAATAAGGCCTATACTAACATACCTCGCCATTGGAACTGGACGGGATGCTGTTATCCTGCCTTTGTTGTCCCTAGTGTTTGTGCGTAATGTGTAATGTGAACAAGATGGCTGATTTTGGTTAACAGTAAGTACCACATAAGTAAACGCAACATAAATAAAACAATAAGTACCAGTGAAGTTATATTTATCCAAAAATAATTACAGCCATTAGTTTCTAGACAGTTGCTAAACATTCACACCTCCTCCTCTTTTTCACAGCTGAACTCATGCCAGTTATTTTAACAAGAAGCAAAACCACAACAGCCAACAGCCTACTGCACACATCTGCTCTCAGGCCTCTAACTAATCAGTAAATAATAATTACTAATTTAAAAAAGAACTATGCATTAGATGGTATTAGTGTGTATTAGAGCGAACTTGCTGTTTACCTGCACACATCATAATAGTAACAAAAATGGTAATGTAGGTTATAAGGCATTTTCTCAGTATGTCTAGTTAATACTAACATGGTTTTGTTAGAAACTTTTTGTTGACAGGAAAGACCACCAGAGTCTCACCACAGCAGCTAAAGACATTTAAGTTAGTCACAACCATGACTTCCATTGGTCAAAATACAAACAACTTCTAGTCATTTTCTTTTAGCAGGTCAAATGATCAGGAGAGGTTGTCACTGAGCAACAGATGACAGCAGGCAGAGGCAGCTGACAGAGCAGTGGTGTGAGTTAAAGCTTTACCACTTCCTGTGTTCTCTTAAAGGGGAGGGGCATGGGGTGGCACGCTTCTATTTTAGTGGACACAGACAACTTCCTGTGTTCTTTCAGAGAGAGAGAGAGAAAGAATGCATATATATTGTCCCCTATATTTTACTGTATATAGGCTTAGACATAGGCACCTCCTGTTCCTTCATTTTTCACATCAAAACTGTTTCTAGACTCACATTGTAAAACTTTTAACAGGCTTGACTCTACAAGCATTAAAATGTATTTTGTTTGAAAATATCACACCCTGAATTAAGATGCTGTAAATAGGTGAAATATCTACAAATGTTGATTATATATAAGCAATGATTTTTTTACACTATATCTGTTGAACTAGACTAGAACTAGGCCTTGGGTCCAGAGTCTATCCCAGGAATGCACATGAATGGTACACCAGTCTATCTCTCACACACATTCACACACTCATGGAGGAGACCCAAGCAGACACAGGGAGAACATGCACAAAAACTCACACAGACAGTAACCCGAGCTCAGGATCAAACCAGGGACCCAGGAGCTGTGAGGTGGCATCATATTAAATGGGTTTCTGGGTATTACTGTAAGGGAACTGAATATAACAATACAACACATATAAAGTGAAACTGACCCAGCATTCTGAGTTTGAATAGTAAACCTAAGTGTTAATAACAATAACCATTAATTACAATCAACTTAACATACTGGGTTAAATGAACAGCTTTTTATAGGTTTAAGTAACTGCTCATACTTCAGCCTCCTGTTCCAGAAACATCCCTTTTAATATCTCTGACAAAAAATAAAAAATAAAAAATCCAGAAACAATTCTCTCCTTTGGACAGAAGGTGTCAGCAAAGCATCATTTTCAAGCAGAAATCTAGTCAACTTGAAACAGTCAGCTTTTAGAAAATCTCCCATTTGAGTGAGTTGTAGTTTGAATAACAAAACTCACTCACATTATATTTTGATGTCACTAAGTATCCAGCTTCCATCCTCGGAGCTGCTTCCAGTGGATGAAATCTGGAGAAGTAAAAGAACCCAGACATTTTAAACACCTATAACATATAAAATGCACAAAGAAACAATTTGGTCATTTAAGCACAGATCAGAAGCCTGTATGTCCAGATTGTTAAACATGAATGAAATTAAAAGGATGGTACATGAATTCGAGTTCATGTTATTTCTGCTCCAACACATTTTATTCAACGTATCAGTTAATTGTGGAGTCATTCGTGAAAGAAATTGTGTCTCTTTGAGCAGGAAAACAATAAACTAATGAACATTAAACGAATGGAATATGGTTCATCCAAGAGTTACTTAAGAAATTTAAAAAAAAATCGAGACTCCAGCTCTTCTTTATTTTCCAGTGGTGTTGCTGACATCACACTCATCACCCTCTTTTATTTTGCCTGATACATAGAACCATAAAGACATTTTTAAATTATCAACAACTACACTTTCATACTGAAGGGTCAAGTCCAGAGTCATATGAATTTATGAACAGGATTTTTCAGAAAACTGTGAAAGGTCTGTGAAAATCAAAGCATGTCCACCATGACAAAGTATATGATCTATTGGTAAAATAAAACTGCGGTGTGTTTGCAACCTTTAATATTAAGCATTACTCAGTGGCAGAAGCTGCTCATGATGGATCATTGTGATACAATTACTTTTATCCCAGACCCTCACAGTTTTAAAATTAGAGTCAGAAAGGTGTTCAGTCTATACTGAGTGGCAGGCAGGGCTGCAGAGAGAACGTCTCGGTCGCACTTCAACATCTCACAGAGTAACTACAGCCTATATACCCATCATACTATAGGACCTGTAAGTTTTTATGTATCATGTGTGAATTAGAATACAGGTTTATACATTTCTAACAATAAAACAGTGAAAAATTGAGCTCATTTTTTTAGAGCCTTCATGTATGAATGATGCGACGATGAGAAACGCTAAAGTATTAAATTTCTCTGTGTGTTGTAAGACTGTCATTTTGAAATCAGTGGCCTTCTTTACAGAACTTTTTTTTTTTTACACAATCTGATTTAATAAGATTGATTAACTTTCTTGGACTGTCAAAGTTTTTGTGTCGAAGTTACTTGTACCTAACTTGAAACTGATGAGAAATGTGTATGAAATGGTGCACTTTCTCTAATGGAGGTCTTTAAATAAGTGACAGTGTGACATGAGTGACTGGTTAAATGATTTTAATTAATGAATAAATTGAAAAAGCACAACCAACATTACAAATGACAGATGGCAGAGGAATGATTATGTAAAAAATGAAATGTAAAAAAATACAGAATCATTTCCTAATAACTAATTAGGAACTAATTTATAACTAATGCATAAATGCATACTTAAATTAAATAAGCAATTTCCTGCAAAACACACTGCATTTTTGTTATCATTTCAATGTGTGCTACACAACACGGCCTCACAATGCTAAAAATAAGCCATTAAAAATGGCCCTTGTAAAATTAAAAGGACATTGCAGTATACAGTGATATATACCTATACATTGAGAATTTTAAGCTATGTATATAATGATATAAACAATGGGCTTTACTACTATCGAACCCAGATATGAGTTTTAAATGTCAAATGTCATGTCACAACTTAGTAGTGAATGTGGAATTTAATAGGTAGCCGATTTAAACTGAATAATAATGGAGGTAATATGCTCTGACTTTACTGGTGCTATAGACAAGCTGAAACTTGCTTAAAGATACAGCATGACAGTCAGCCTTGAGACAGATTGCAATAGTCCAGTCAAGGACGTATGATGGAATTCACTAGAGCATTTAAAACACAGTGTTAAATCTATAGCCCAAGAGAGGGTTCTGTTCATTAAACTCTATATGTATTTAATATAGTCTTTTATTTTGCATAGCTGTGCTTCTGTATCTGGCTAAACATTTGGTATCTGTCAGACAACCATGGCTCCATCAGTATCCGTAGACACATGGCTCACTGCAGAGAGAGAAAGAGATCACATAAATACAAGTCAGGAAACCAGGTTCAGGTGTGCAACATCAGCCATTACCCCTCTGCCCTGCCCTCCACACAGTGTCATCTGACAGAATTAGTTCTATTTCTCCTCATATTGAAGTCAGAAACTAGTTAACCTTTTGAATCAACAGCTGCTGAAACAAATCTGTAAGTTATTTGGTGCCAGTACTTTGAATGTTCATAGCCAACTATTTCTTACTTCATGGTGTTTGGTTTGTCTTTTAAGCTTCATAAGATGCTGTTTATAATCAGTCTTACCTTCCTGTTCAGCTTCACCTCTGAGTATACAGTATCAGCACACACACTGACTTTTTCTAATTGAAGCAAGAAATCTTGAATTAATCTCCAGAAAAAAAAAAATTCAATCCATCTAAACATATCATGATTTTCTGTACCTTTTTTTCTCATAGATTTTTTCTTTGGTGTTACTTCAAGTTCAGCATAAGTCACATCACCACCACTGGGTTCAGCATCAACATCTGCAGCATAAAACCAGAACAAAACCATCACACTGATCACCAGCCTTATAATACATTAGTCATTACAGCATCACGTCTACCACAGTGTGGCTGAATTCTCCATTCTCATTTCTACAGTAAGAATAATTCCTTTATCTTTCAACATGTGGCATCTTTTCAGGACAGAGATTGTGAGTGTAATAGACGACTGAATATATTGGAAACTGTCCTACTTGTAGTTTACATGAAATGTTGTAGCATTAAAAATACTCTACCATTGTTCCTCTTTGTCTTCTTTTTCTTTGTGACCTGTGCGTAAGTGGCTTCACTGCTTTCAGCTGCAGTTTCACCTGAACACAATGCAGTGTGTTAATCACTACAAGACACTTCTATACTTTACTCTATACCATTAATCTATAGTTAAGTCTCCTAATGCAAGAGGAAATGCTTGATATAAAGCTACCTGTTCCACTCGTATCTGCCTGATCCACAATGGCATAAATATTAGCACTTCCTACTGAAAACATGAACAGATGTAGAAACGAAACAGTCATTGAGACAGTGTCTGACCAGCTTGAAGTGGTGTGTGTCCTGACTGAGAGTCTTCAGCTCCTGACCGGCTCTGATTCTGCTCTGATGTCTGATTAGTTTTCTGCTGCTTTCCTGTAGAGGGAGACAGATTCTACATCTGAACAGGGTGTAAATAGTTACAGAAACATTTTATTTTACACAGAACTGATTAAAGCATAATAAACAGAGAAACTCCAAAAACTACTAAACAATGAAGAGTAGTTACAAATTTCCAATATGGATATAGTGATAATAACAATGTAGTTAGACAACTATAACTATATCTAACTATATTAAATACTGGCAAGTACTTTTTTATTAATTAAACAATCTACATTTTATTTACATTGTTTAATACTGTACACTGTAATCAGGACTCTGGCCATATTAATTTCAATGTGTCCAATCTTCTAAACAAGCCCTTTTTATCAAGTTAATATTCCCATATAAATCAATATTTGCTTTATACTCTATGCTCTATACTCTAAGTATTACATTTTATATAACTTATCTAAACCAATAAATCAGACCTTTCTTTATTTTGCAGAACCACAGCAGGATTATAAAGATTAATAAAACGATGAACAAGAAGGCCAAACTCAGTCCCACTGCCACTCCTACTGTTCCAATACTGAACCTTGAACCTGAGAATGAGGAAAGAAAGAGAGCAGGTTTTTATGCTTTTAAACACTGTACATCTAAACTGTGTTATTAAAAATAGAATCAAATAAAAAGATTTCTCACAAGGTTTCTCACCTCTGACTGAGACCCAGCTTTTCGGTGACTCTCCTCTCTCTGGGTGTTTACAGTGATAGAAACCTTCATCTGACTTTGAGACAGTTTGGATGATCATCTCTCGAGTAGTCTGTGTCTGGAGAACTGATCCATCTCTATAGAAATCAGCTCGGAGGTTTGAGGAATTTGTGTTGCGATATAAACAGCGTAGAGTCAGAGGATGTCCCTCAGTCACAGGATGGACAGGACTCTCCAGGATCACATCACCATCTAGAACAGAGAATTTTTACACTGATTTCACTGTAAAACTCATTAGTGTGTTTGTGTTTTGTGGTATTGAATTGGATGAAAACTCTTTAGATAAGGAGTGTAAAACTAGAGTTTTGTAGAGCCACATTACAGCCTCATTCAGTGTTTTACCTGCTCTACCGTAACTGATTCAGCTCATGAGAGAAACTCGACTGTGCCGTTCTGTTGCTGTCTTCATGTAATACTAAAATTACAAAATGTGGTAATGTAGAACAGTTTGCCCAATAGTGGGCAGGGTAGGAAAAGTTTACTGATTAATTAGGAATTTGTCACCGGTGTGTCGGCGCATATGAAGTTCTAACAAGGAAAAGGTTATAAATAGTTAGTTTAAAGCGTTTATTGTGTTTATAGTGTTTATTGAGTGATGCATGTGTACCTGTTTTTTCTGCTGTTTCCTTCGCAGATCAGATTATTGTGTTTTATTTCAAGGAACTCACGGATGCCATTGAATGCATGGCTTTGTTAGGAACGCTGTTGATGGTACTCTGTTTTAAATTGTTTTAAATGAAGATTATGTAGACTATGATTTTGGCCTGTCTTCATGTTATTTTTGCTATTTAAATATTTCATGTGCGGCGTGTGGGTGTGCTTAAAGGCCTATTGAAAAGTATAGTCTTGTTTTTTTTTTTTGCGCATCTTGTTTACCATCATTTTGTTATCCATGTGAACTTTGATCTTTAGGTTTGATGGCCAGGAGACTGGAACAAGGACATGAGGTTTTATTTGCCATTGCTCTGTATGTAAATTGTTTTTGTTGTGTTGTATTTCTATTTTTCATTCTGTTTAAGTGTGATTTGTTTTCAAAAGGATGGTTTTCTCCTTTAGATGGTGCTAATGCTGGCCACTATTTCCCAGTTTATTATTAGTGTTTTCATTTTTTTTGCTGGGCTTTGTTAATTGATATCTCCATGTAAACAGGGGAAGAGCTTTGCTAAATTCTGTGCTGATGTGTACTGTTTGGAACTTCCTGTTTAAAGATTGTGAAGCTGAGGAGTTTGGAAGCCATCAGCTGTTGTTTTAAATTGTTCTTTTTATTATAGGACTCTGTCTTGGGGATCTGGTCAGTGGTGCATTCTTGGGGGTCTGAGGTCAGGTTAGATCTGCTGCTATCCCTGCCATGGTGGTGTGGATTTGAGGGAGTTTCTGCACATGGTGCAACTTAAGTTGATTTTGATCCACTGGTGATTTGATGCGCAGGGGTGCTATTATTTGGGGATTTGGTGTTTGCTCTGTCTCTTCTTTTTCACTTTTTCACTTCTTTTTCTGGCCCATGCTGGTGGGGTTGGGAGAATGAGGTGGCGTGTATCCCATTCCTGGGACCAGCTGAGGAGAACTGCAGCTGGCCCTGTAGGGGGAGTCTTTCTGTGGATCAATAATTGCTTTTATTATTGTTGCAAGTGCTAAGCTAATAAATTTTGGTAATTTGCCTTTTTCACAACTCATTCCTCTGTGGTGATTCTGTAAATGGGTAGCCGTAAATGTAGAGGTCCTTCACCTCCGCAAACTGAAGATGGTGTAGTCAGTTTACATTTTGTGGCTGCCTCAAGGTTACCACAAAAACATTCAGAACTTTCAAAACATTACTGAGATAAACCAGTTAAGTGTCTCTTGTTGATCAGTTTTCCCAGTTGCAAACTCAGAGTTCTGAATATTCTGTAATAAATCATTTCCCCTTTCCTTTAACAATAAACACACTAAATGAAGACTCACCATGCACTGTGATGTTGACAGGATTACTGATGTCTCCAGATTCAGACTCATACCAGTAAACTCCAGTGTGGGATGTGAAGAGGAAGCTGATTTTACATGTTGATCCTGTAACTGATCCCCACCATGAACAATCTAACACTCCCTCACTGTGTGTGTATCGTCTCACTGTCCATCCAGTAGAGTTACTCTGGTCCTCACAGCTCAGTGAGAGAGAGTCATTAGTAAAGTGTTGAGTTCTGCTGGGATTGATGATCAGAGAGACTGGAAAAGATTCACCTTAAACACAGAAAATTATAATTCATATGTGTTATTATTATTGTGTTTTCATGGCATAACTTGCTCTGAACATATTTACACCTCATTTAATTAAACAGTGCTATTTGAATGAGAATAATCGTCTACCAGTGCTTAGGGCTATTCAACTGCCTTAAACATTCCTCACTCAGGAGGGTGAATATTAAAATCTTGATCCCACTTTATATTAGGTGTCTTTAAAAACTATGTACTTACATAACAAATTAAGCACTTCATACACTGTACTAACTCTGTCCCTAAATCTTCTTACATTGTACTTTTAAAGTACCTGCATGATCAATCTGTAGTTACAGTATTGTACTTACGTTTAGAAGTACAATCTTGTAAGTACACACCATAATTGCAATTTTGTAACTACAATTGTAACTACGCTGCAGTTTATGTAAAATATGTTTTCATAATTTTATGATTTTAAGTGTGTAACATAGCACAATGTATTTAAATATGAGTATGAGAGTACTTATTATTCAAAACATTTAATAGTCAAGCTACGGTTTGTCACAGGAACACCAGGCTCTGTCACCAACAGTCAGCGCCCTCTCTCCCCAGAGTTCTAATCAGCACCACTTGTCTCCAATCACCACACTCATCAGGACTCCATATAAGCACACACCTCACATGCACTCTTTGTCTGGCCTCAACAAGGAATAGACCTCTTCTCTGTGAGTACCTGTGTTCATCTGAAGCTCCTCTACGTCTCCCTACGTTTTCTCCAGCGTTTCTCTTCCAAGACACATGAGATGTGTGCTCCTTTCCCTCAGTCGTTTACCTAGTGTCTCTATCTGTGTTACCCACCAGCCTGCAGTACTTATCTTTGTGTTTACCCTGTCTTTGCATACCCATTATTTGTCAAATCCTTTAATAAATTTGTGTTGGGTTTTCACCTTTGTCTCAGAGTCTGGTATATCCTGACAGAAGGCCAGACCTAGACAACATCATGAACCCAACCACATTAGATCCTGTTGCAGTGCTGGTGGATAATCTCCGCCAAGTTCTCGCCGCTTCCGGATCGACACCAGTCATGTCCCCCAGGTCTTCCTTGTCACCAACCGTCATCACTAGTCCTATGGTCAATCCAGCGCCCTACTCTGGCCTGATGGAAGACTGAGATGCAGCCACACCGGTTCCTGATCGATCTAAAATCCTGTCTCTACTCACTGGCAGAGCGCTGCAATGGGCAGATACCCTGTGGCATCAAGCGGGACCAGTAACGCAATCCTTCCAGAGCTTCATGGATCACTTCCGGGAGGTGTTTGGACATCCTGAAGGCAACTCATCTGTAAGTGAACAATTATATCACCTCAAACAAGGAAATAATTCTGTCTGACTATGGGCTGCAGTTCCGCACCCTAGCCGCTGCCAGTGGGTGGAATGAACGAGCCCTCATAACCACCTACAGACAGGGACTCGACCTCTTCCTTCATCTACACCTATCCACGTTTGATGACACCATAGGGCTCAAGCGCTTCATACAACTATCCATCTGAGTGGCTCACCGCTTAGCCAGCTGCTCCTAGGAAAGCAGCACCATGCTGTCTCCCCAGGTCCCTCCTCCATCCTCAACTCCCTCTCTTCCAGAACCAGGAGTGGAACCCATGCACGTTGACTCCACGTGCCTCACTCAGGCGGAACGACATCGTCGGCTGACCCAGAGGCTCTGCTTATATTGTGCAGCCAGTGAGCACGTAATTGCCAAGTCCCCCACTCGCCCTGTTTGACCGCTGGTGGGTTATATAACTTGTCCACAAGTTTGTGTGTCACCTCTCACCACGGTCGTAACTCTGAGTACTGCTAATTACGCTGTCTCTGTTACAGCCCTCATCAACTCTGGGTCAGCCGGCAATTTCATATCCAGAGGACTCTGCCATCAACTCCAACTCAGGAAAAGCCCAAACCCAGCAAGCTATCAAGCACACTCCATAATGGGAACTCCCCTCAGTCAGAGAGCCATCAGACACCAGGTCGGGCCAATACAATTACAAGTGGGCTGTTTGCACTCAGAGTCCATTGAACTCCTGGTTCTGGAAAAAGCCACCTCTGATATCCTGCTGGGACAGCCTTGGTTAGTAAGACACAATCCTATAATTTCGTGGTCCACAAGCAAAGTTCTACGGTGGGGCAATCAATGCTTCCCTGAATGTTTCCCTCTCCGTCCTCAGCCCCTCCCGGTCTGTACCACATCCATAGAAAGCCCTATAGAGCAACAGTCGGTGGATATTTCTGCCTGTTATAACCAGTACAAGGATGTCTTCTGCCCAAAACAAGCCTCCCAGCTACCACCCCATAGGCCTTGGGACTGTGCCATAGACCTCATACCGGGTGAGCCAGTGCCTAAAGGTAAAATTTACCCTTTGTCAATTCAGAAACATTTGAATTGGCTACAACAAGGCTATATCGTCCCATCTACTTCCCCTGCTGCTTTCAGCTTCTTATTTGTGGCTAAAAAAGATGGAGGTCTCCGGCCTTGCATAGATTACCGGACACTCAACAAGATCACCGTTAAATACCGTTACCCACTTCCCCTTGTCCCAGCAGCATTGGAACAACTCCGGGATATTCACCAAGTTGGACCTTCGCAGTGCATACAACCTCATCCGGATATGAGAGAGGGATGAGTGGAAGACTGCGTTCATTACCCCCACTGGCCACTACGAGTACCGAGTTATGCCCTATGGTCTTGTCAATGCCCCCTCTGTGTTCCAGGGATTCATAAATGAGGTATTCTTGGAGTACATTAACCACTTTGTCCTTGTGTATATCGATGACATCCTAGTCTACTCCCAGGATATGGCCGAACATCTCCAGCACGTGTTGAAGGTCCTCCAGAGACTCCCGGACCATCAGCTCTACCTTAAGGCCCCACGACTACCTTCCTTGGTTACCAGATTAGTCCCAGAGGCATCCGGATGGGTGAGGGGAAGGTCCAAGCCGTCAAGACCTGGCCAATACCCACAACTGTTAAAGAGCTTCAGAGGTTCTTAGGCTTCTTTAATTTCTACCATCGGTTTATCAAAAATTACAGTTCTATCACCTCTCCACTTACCTCCCTCCTCAAGCAAAAGCCCAAATCCCTGTCCTGGACCCAAGAAGCTACCAAGGCCTTTGAAGCCCTGAAAGAGGTCTTTACGATGGCACCCCTCCTGCGCCACCCAGAACCTAGTAAGCCCTTCGTGGTAGAGGTTGATGCCTCGACCTCTGGAGTGGGTGCCGTATTGTATCAGCAGCAGGGGAATCCCTCACATCTCCACCCATGTGCCTATTTTTCCAAAAAATTCACCCCAGCAGAGCAGAACTACAACATCGGGAACCGTGAATTGCTGGCCATCAAGTTGGCATTGGAAGAGTGGAGGCACTGGTTGGAGGGGGCTCAGCATCCCTTCCTTGTCCTCACTGACCACCGAAACCTTGAGTATCTGCATGAGGCCAAAATACCTAAATCGCAGGTATGTCCCCAGTTCCTTACAAAAGAGACTAATCAAATCCGTGCACGACTCCCTAGGCACTGTCCACCCTGGGACTGAGATGACCCTGACGCTGCATCAAGATCGATTCTGGTGGCCCAGGATGGCACAGGACATCAAGCGGTTTGTCCAGGGATGCCAGGAACGCGCTACAGTCAGATCCATAAATATTGGGATATCGACACAATTCTAACATTTTTGGCTCTATACACCACAACATTGGATTTCAAATGAAACAAACAAGATGTTCTTTAACTGCAGACTGTCAGCTTTAATTTGAGAGTATTTACATCCAAATCAGGTGAACGGTGTAGGAATTACAACAGTTTGCATATGTGCCTCCCACTTGTTAAGGGACCAAAAGTGATGGGACAATTGGCTTCTCAGCTGTTCCATGGCCAGGTGTGTGTTATTCCCTCATTATCCCAATTACAATGAGCAGATAAAAGGTACAGAGTTCATTTCAAGTGTGCTATTTGCATTTGGAATCTGTTGCTGTCAACTCTCAAGATGAGATCCAAAGAGCTGTCACTATCAGTGAAGCAAGCCATCATTAGGCTGAAAAAATAAAACAAACCCATCAGAGAGATAGCAAAAACATTAAGCATGGCCAAAACAACTGTTTGGAACATTCTTAAAAAGAAGGAATGCACCGGTGAGCTCAGCAACACCAAAAGACCCGGAAGACCATGGAAAACAACTGTGGTGGATGACCGAAGAATTCTTTCCTGGTGAAGAAAACACCCTTCACAACAGTTGGCCAGATCAAGAACACTCTCCAGGAGGGTGGTGTATGTGTGTCAAAGTCAACAATCAAGAGAAGACTTCACCAGAGTGAATACAGAAGGTTCACCACAAGATGTAAACCATTGGTGAGCCTCAAAAACAGGAAGGCCAGATTAGAGTTTGTCAAATGACATCTAAAAAAGCCTTCACAGTTCTGGAACAACATCCTATGGAAAGATGAGACCAAGATCAACTTGTACCAGAGTGATGGGAAGAGAAGAGTATGGAGAAGGAACGGAACTGCTCATGATCCTAAGCATACCACCTCATCAGTGAAGCATGGTGGTGGTAGTGTCATGGCGTGGGCATGTATGGCTGCCAATGGAACTGGTTCTCTTGTATTTATTGATGATGTGACTGCTGACAAAAGCAGCAGGGTGAAGTGTTTCGGGCAATATTATCTGCTCATATTCAGCCAAATGCTTCAGAACTCATTGGATGGCGCTTCACAGTGCAGATGGACAATGACCCAAAGCATACTGCAAAAGCAACCAAAGAGTTTTTGAAGGGAAAGAAGTGGACTGTTATGCAATGGCCAAGTCAATCACCTGACCTGAATCCGATTGAGCATGCATTTCACTTGCTGAAGACAAAACTGAAGGGAAAATGCCCCAAGAACAAGCAGGAACTGAAGACAGTTGCAGTAGAGGCCTGGCAGAGCATCACCAGGGATGAAACCCAGCGTCTGGTGATGTCTATGCGTTCCAGACTTCGGGCTGTAATTGACTGCAAAGGATTTGCAACCAAGTATTAAAAAGTGAAAGTTTGATTTATGATTATTATTCTGTCCCATTACTTTTGGTCCCTTAACAAGTGGGAGGCACATATGTGGTGGTGTATAGAGCCAAAAATGTTAGAATTTTGTCGATGTCCCAATATTTATGGACCTGACTGTATGTCCAAGACCCCACAACGTCTGCCATCAGGTAAACTCCTTCCCCTTCCGGTTCCGCATCGTCTATAGGAGTAGACTTTATAATTGACTTACCTCCTTCCAATGATTACATCTGTATCCTGGTAGTTGTTGAACGATTCTCCAAAGCCTGTCGACTTCTTCCCTTAAAAAGCCTCCCTTCCGCCTCGGAGACAGCAGAGCTCTTGTTTAACCATGTTTTCATGAACTTCGGCCTCCCTGAAGATATTGTTTCTGACCGAGGCCCCCAGTTTATCTCCAGGGTGTGGAGGGCCTTTTTCAATCTCTTAGGTGTGACCGTGAGCCTGTCCTCTGGCTACCATCCCCAGTGCAACGGCCAAACCAGGAAAAAGATCCGCCGCTTCCTGCAAACATTCTGTCACAGCCACCAGACCTCCTGGAGTCGGTTCCTCGCTTGGGCCAAGTACGCACAGAACTCCCTGTCTCTCCCATGTCTCTCTTCTTAAATCATATCACCCTCCTGTGTCTAATTCCTCCACAGAGCCTGATCCTGTGAACGATCCTCCTCTCCCGATGATCCTGGATGACCAGCTAGTATATGCCATCAGAGAAATACTAAGCTCCCGACACTGCAGAGGTCGCCTCAAACACCTCATAGACTGGGAAGGTTACGGTCCCGAAGAACAATCTTGGGTATCCAGGGAGGATATCCTAGACCAGGCCCTCCTGGCAAAATTCCACCGTTCACACTCCCAGTGCCCAGCTCCACATCAGAGGGCTCGGCTGCAGTGTCGAGGTCAACGGTCCCCAGGAGCAAAGCGTGAAGGGGGGGGTGGGGGGTGGGGGGGGGGGTGGGGGGGGGGGTGGTCATGAAACCGAAATTTACAAATGACTTTACTACCGCATTGGAATATATTTCCGAGTGAAACAGCTTATCAAACAAGAAAACACATAGGACGGGCCTTGATTTTATCCATACGTTGTTGACTGGATTGTGAAAAGTGAGATCTGAATATGATTGCCTTAACTGCAGCGCAGTGCGCCCTTGCATATGTCAGCAGAGATGTATGAGGGAAAGTTTATAATTTGGTTTATTTTTTAAAGCTTTGCGATTATATGATACATTTCCATCAAACTTAATAAGAATAATCTTTAACTGTACTAATCATAACATTAACCTAATATTAAATTTCTTACAAATGAAACAGCTTTGACTTATTTTGAATTTCATTCAGCGTATAAGTGATAAAAGTAAAATTGAGAATAAAAAAGCAAATTTGATGTATATGTATTTAAATTGTTACCCTTAATTTTGTCTGGTTCACACTTAAAAGTAAATAATGTGTTGAAATTCAGAATTTTTTTATGCTTGGCTTATGCTTGTTTATTTGTTTGAATTTGCTTTATTTCAGAATGTGCAGAAGAAAGAGTCATCACAAAGTTTCACCATTAATAGAGTACATCTCGTGAAACGGATAGAATTTACCGGTGGGTGATTATAAAACAAGAAAGGTTTATTTAGTCTGTCCAGTGTTTTACACGTAATGATTTACCACAATAATAAAATGTTTGTACAGCCTGTAGACAGAGCAAGCACTAGTGATGGTGCTCCTCAGATTTTTCCTCAGATTTTCGCAAGGTCTCCAACTCAGGCAAACTGACCTGTTAGAGGATCAGATAGCTAGAAGTTCAAGAACTTTATCGTGAATGACAAATGTACTAAGGAAGGTGCGTTACTTCTCTGTAATGAATACAAAAAAAATGCAATTAATATGCAATTGCCTAACATTCATTAATGTTTCTATTCTGTTATTCAGATAAAAGGAAGGTAAATGGGCCATGGGCAAATGAGGTTGTCCGATGTGAAAAAATGAGATACCTTTTTAAAAATATAGATCTTAGAAATCAAGATCTTAGGAATGTAGTCTTTGTGTCTATGCTGGTTTCATAAGTTTTCTTATTGGTTCTCCATTTTACCCGAACATTTGAAAATCTGGACATTTCTTAAAAAATTCACATACTGTCATGAGGGATCAAAGCGGTGTTCTCTGGCAGAGAAATGGGTACCTGCATGTTTCACTGTTTTTGTTTCTTTCTTTTTTCAAAAATCTCTGGAATTTTTTAACATAGGGTATCTTTGACAATTTGGGATGATTTTGAATTAAAGTGGGATGGCCACATTCTTGTTTGAACTGTAGAAATTCCTAAAATATTTGGTGACATTTTGGGTAGTTTAGTTTCATTGTATCTAAAGTTGCATTCTTTTCTTTTCATATAACCATGGTCACTTTCAAACTACATGGAGGAGAAACAACTTGGTGTTTGGAATGCTGGAAATCAAGGGCTGTAGACGTTTGCCTGTTTTGAAGATTGTCAAAAACTGCTCAAGACAGACTATCATAATTTCATAGATCTGCATACTACAGGAGAAGAATATATTCATGTAAACAGGATGATTAAATGCAATGTACTAGCCACCTAAGATGTCACACTGTATTACAAATTTACAGGCTTTATCAATTTTGCATGTAACATAGTAAATAAAATCGGTGGTTTTGTGTATTTTCAATGTAAGAGCATGTTACTTCCTTGGTACTAACACAGGCTCCACATTTTAATTTTGGTGGGCTGTTTTTGTGTATTTTCGATGTAAGTACACATTAGTTGCTGGGTACCAATACAGGCTCCATACTTAGACAGTTTTTACATATAATCTTTTATAGCATGTGAGATGCACAACAAAATAATATCAAACTTAATGAATCCAGAGAAGCCGTAATGTGCTAAATGAGATGATTGACTATGTAAATTGGTGCATTCTGTTACTAACTTTTTGCAAGATAAGCAGGGTTATGAAAAAATTAAGCTATGAGAATGTGGTATTGGTCAAATCTCCAACCATTTGTTTAACAGAGCTTGACTGTTAAATGTTTTGAATAAGTAGTACCCTCATACTCATTAAACACATTGTGGAACATGTTGCTGTAATGTGTCATGTGTTGTTACACACGTAAAAACATAAAATTATAAAAAAAATATTTTACATAATCTCCAGAGTAGTTACAATTGTAGTTACAAAATTGGAATTATGGTGTGTACTTACAAGATTGTACTTCTAAACATAAGTATAATGCTGTAACTACAGATTGATCATGCAGGTACTTTAAAAGTAAGTACAATGTAAGAAGATTTAGGGACAGAGTAAGTACAGTGTATGAAGTGCTAATTTGTTATGTAAGTACATAGTTTTTAAAGACACCTAATATAAAGTGGGACCAAGATTTTTAGATGAAACATTAGCACAGCTATGATTCTCCATACTTAAAATCAGTGCTGTTAAATGTTTACATTTTATTTAAGCATCCATATTCAACTGTTATTTTTCCTCACCAGTGATCAGTAGTGGCTGTGTAAAGCTGTAATGTGTGTAAAAGTGTTCTTCTCTCTCTGCACCGCACACATAAAATCCTGTGTGATGAAAAGCAACAGGACTGAGAGTGTAGGAGCCTCCAGATCCTCTGCTGCTGTCTGAGAGGAGCACTACATTATATCTGATATGACCATTATTGTCTCTGTAGAGAACCTCTCTGTACCAGCTGAATGTCCAGTCTGTAGAGGAGTCTGTAACCTCACAGCTTAGAGTCACTGAGTCTCCTTCAGTCAGCCAGCTCTGTGGAGATACACTCAGTACTGCCCGTGGTCTCTCTGTTACACAGGAGATACAAAATTATACTTAAATCTGTACATTTACTTTATACACACCAATCTTGCCATGTCTAAAATATCATCTAGGCAGTATGGAATAGTACCAAATACTAAGTATGGATATAAAACTAATTACACTAAGTCATTAGATGAGGCATTAGAAATGTGTTCATTCTTCTTGTCATCATCACTGGGTGGTTTATTTCTGCTAAATAAGTGGGATCATCTGTATCTACTAGTCTGTATGTCACATAGGAGAGTGAATCTCTCCCTGATAAACACACACTCAACTGTTTTACATTGACATCTCTCCACAGTTGACAAATACTTTTTAAAATTATATATTTCAAGATTCATTTTAGAATTACAGAAGAAACATGAATAGTTATGTTTCTTCTGTAATTCTAAAATGAATCTTGAAATATATAATTTTAAAAAGTAAAATGATTTCAAAGCTGTGGTGAAAGAAGTGCAAATCCTGATCTACCTCTCACTGTAATCCTGACTGAATCACTGAGCACCGTGTAGTAGTTTTTGTTTCCCCATCATTGGTATGCACTATATTGTCTAGGTCAAAACTGAGTTACTGAATTCCCAAATAAAACTTTATAATTTCTTAAGTTCTAAAATTATCATCTAATTAATGCCAGAGGCAAGACAAAATGAGATTTACTGCCTTCTGTCTTACTGTTTGCTGTGTATTATTATCACACTGACTCACCACAATTATACTGTAAATGTAAAGCTATAAAATCCAGATGTTGCCACAGACTCACCTGATACAGTCAGTGTAACAGCATCACTGATCTCTGAGCTCTGAGAGTCACGTCTCTGTCCTCGACAGGTGTAGTTACCATGGTCAGAGTCACTAACAGACCTGATACTGAACTCCTGCATTGTGCTGTCTGTATAGACTCTGTCTTCTCTCTCTGTGTAGACTCTGTCATTATTCTTATACCAGCTGTATGTCCACTCAGTGTCTCCTCCTTCCTGTACGTCACATCTGAGAGTAACTCTCTCTCCAATGTACACATTTTCATCAGGTTTTATGGACACCACAGCTTTAGGACTCCCTACAAAAAATCTATTGTTAATATACTACACATAAAGAAGTTTGTTTGTAACTCAAATAATGAAGTTTACAGCAGGGGGCCGAGCTTTCTGCCCCACAGTTATAAAATAGCCTTCCAATCAGCGTTCGGGACACAGACACAGTCTCAGTGTTTAAGTCTAGGCTGAAAACCTATTTGTTTAGTCATGACTTTTGTTAATAGTTTTGTTTTTTCCTAGGCAAAGATCTGGAGGTTTTCATGGGCATAGAGTGTTTTGGTAAACTGTCCACTCAGGCTTGTTGATGGTGGAGTGGCTGGCCGTTTTATGTCCCAGGGCGCCCTCATGTCTGCGTTACCTTCTGGCTCTCCCTTTTAGTTGTGCTGTCATAGCTATTCTTGCTGGAGTCCCTGCTTGCACTTTGCACACAATGTACATCTTCTTAAAATATTACAGGACAATAGCATACCTAATAATCTGTGTTCTCTCTCTCTCTTTCACTACATGTTACTCTTGAAATACCAATGATACTGACTGCTTCTTCCCTCCAAAACTGCCTGATCCATCCCCATGCCCAACTTCTCCTTAGAGATCCCTTCACCTGAAAATTACTTGCTGCTAGTGAGGATGGCCTCACATGGACACCCTAAAGATCACCATGAGGTTACTGTGGATGGTACCACATGGACACCCTAAAGATCACCAGGAGTTTACTGTGGATGGTACCACATGGACACCCTAACGATCACCATGAGTTTACTGTGGGTGGTACCACATGGATACCCTAAAGATCACCATGAGTTTACTGTGGATGGTACCACATGGATACCCTAAAGATCACCATGAGTTTACTGTGGATTGTACCACATGGATACCCTAAAGATCACCATGAGGTTACTGTGGATGGTACCACATGGACACCCTAAAGATCACCATGAGGGTACTGTGGATGGTACCACATGGACACCCTAAAAATCACCATGAGGGTACTGTGGATGGTACCACATGGATACCCTAAAGATCTCCATGAGGTTACTGTGGATGGTACCACATGGACACCCTAAAGATCACCATGAGGTTACTGTGGATGGTACCACATGGACAGCCTAAAAATGGCTGTGGATGTTTTTCCTTGTTCAGCCTAAAAAGTGCAAATGCTGAACAGATGATAACTTCAGTTTGATGGGATGGACTTAAAGTTAAATCTTCAATGATGCTCATTCTCAAGTTGCTTTTAACAGACTTAGCAATACTTGACTCTATAGTATGCAGTTATAGAAGAGCAATGATTTATAATCATTTATATCTGGTGTCATTTAGATGAAGATGAGTTCCCTTTTGAGTCTGGTTCCTCTCAAGGTTTCTTCCTCATGTTGTCTCAGAGAGTTTTTCCTCACCACTATCACCTCTGGCTTGCTCATTAGTTATAAATTTAGATTTAAATTTAATTGAAATTAAAATTTTATATCCAGATTTCTGTAAAGCTGCTTTGTGACAATGTCCGTTGTTAAAAGCGCTTTATAAATAAAATAGAATTGAAATGAATTGAAAAGTTACTACGTGTACAGAAATGAACAGAGGAGTTTGAAACAACACTATGAATAATTTAATTAGATGTAAATATACAGTTTGAAATACTGCTTTGAGGTATAATTAAAGAACCACAGTGAAACTGACGTTTAATTATTTCTATAGTGTAGTTTTGTTAGTCATTTTACAATACTATTTATTTTAAGTGAATTGCTTTTAAAAAGAAAATATAGAAAAGCAGCAGCTACACAATGTGTGAGAATTCACCAAGAGTACAATGTGAAACTAAACATGAGAAACTGATATGAGAGAAAAGACTGAAAATAACTGAGTTAAAGTGACTTCCTATCTTTACACCTATAAAAATTGTATTGATTAAACAAATTGACAAACTTTGCATGGTAATGTACAAACTCGACCTTCTCAGCTCCAGTTAAAATCAGACATGTACACATAAATAAACAAATAAATGTAAAATACAACTTTATATAATTACCTTGAGCATGTGGCAGGGGTACAAATGAAATCAGCACTGAAACAGAACAGAAACAGAGAACATGATGTAAACATGGAAAAGAGACAGTGTACAATTGAAAGCAGGACGTATTAGACACATTAAACTCATGTGTAAGGAATACAATATACTGAGCTCTATCATTTATAAATAAATTTTCTCCAGGAAAATCAGCAGTCTAATCAATTATGCACCTTATTCATTTAGAATTTTCATTTAACTTCATATTACGAAGGCTTAAATATATTAAACATCAATTTGTAACTGACAGTAATAATTTATATGGTGTAAATTTTCCACAATGCCCATTTAAAGCTGTATTGACCATGAAAGTGTACAATTGAAAGCAGGACGTATTAGCCACATTCAACTCATGTGTAAGGAATACAATATACTGAGCTCTATCACTAATAAGTAAAGGTAAAAAGACTAAAATAAATGCCATGTTCTGCAAAGAGCTTACAAAGTATGTATGGGATCTCACTGTCAAAAAATATTGATCAGGAGACAGGTACAAAAGAATTTCCAAAACATTACATGCACCATGGAACACTTTGAAAACCAGCATCCAGAAGTGGAGAAACTGGGGCACCGCAGAGACATTACCAAGAACAGGACACCTCTCAAAAATTGATGAAAGGACAAGAAGAAAACTTATCAGGGAGGCTGCAATGCGACCTACGGCAATATGAAAGGAGCTGCAGGAATATCTGGCAAGTACTGGTCACTCCCTGCATGTGACAATGCTCATTTCTTTTTTGTGGAACAGCCCTCTCTCACAAAAAAGAAAAGGAAAAAAAATATTTAAGCCTGCATAAACTATCCCACACCATGTGGCAACTTTTTGGGCATAATTCTAAAAGATATTTTAGAAGACAGCTTATTAGCCAAAGAACACCATACCCACAGTGAAGCATGGTGGTGGCAGCATCGTGCTATGCGGCTGCTTTTCTTCTGGTGAGACTGATAGAAGGAATCATGAAAGAAGGAATCAGGTACCAGTGAAGTTATATTTATCCAAAATAATTACAGTCATTAGTTTCTAGACAGTTATTAAACATTCACACCTCCTCCTCTTTTTGACAGCTGAACTCATGCCAGTTATTTTAACAAGAAGCAAAACCACAACAGCCAACAGCCTGTCTCTGCTCTCAGGCCTCTAACTAATCAGTAAATAATAATTACTAATAAAAAATAAATAAATAAATAAATAAAAACTCTGTGCATTAATTTGGTATTAGTGTGTATTAGTTTCCCTGCACAGACCATAATAGTAAGAAAAATGGTACTGTAGGTTATAAGACATTTTCTCAGTAAGTCTAGTTAATGCTAACATGGTTTTGTTAAAACCTTTCTGTTCACAGGAAAGACCACCAGAGTCTCATCACAGCAGCTAAAAACATTTCAGTTAGGCACAACCATGACTTCCACTGGTGAAAGTACAAACACCATCCAGTCATTTTCTTTTAGCAGATCAGATGATCATGAGAGGTTGTCACTGAGCAGCAGATGACAGCAGGACACAGAAGATCAGCTACAGAGTCCAACAATACAGACTCGTTTACATTCAGTAGATTATTTAAACCCTGTGTTTTAAACTTGCTCTACTTGTACCCTTTCCTGTTGAACTATCATAGTTACTGAGAGTAGTTACACATCAAACTAAACCCTTCTCATAACAGATATGGATACACTGATCCACCTGAGCAGTCACGCTGAAGTACACACAATGTCCTAATCACACAATAAGCTCATCACTCAGGACATTCAGACTGCAGATGAACAACTTTATACCCCACCACTCACTCTAATGAAGACACAAAGAGAACATTTACTCACAGAGCATCACAGGGAGTGGACTGAACTCCATCCTGTCTCTCTAATGACTGACTGACTGACTGACAGAGAAGTGGGGTGTGTTACAGTCTCTACACTTCCTGTATTCTTATGGGTGTTGAGGGGATGCAAGCTTCTATTTTTAGTGGACACGGACACAGACACAGACTTGGCAGTTTCTGTTCTTCATTTTCGGTAGAAGGACAGTTGCTCTCAAATTAGATAAATACGTCCTCAGGTGCGTGAAGTAAGAAGAAATACAAAATCCAAGGCAGAGGCTGTCGGCACACTGAACCAGACCAGACCACTGAGGTCTTATCAGGATGTATATTTATTGCTTTAAAAAAGTGTAAAAAAGTGCAGAGATCAGTGAATAAAACAGACCACTGAGCAAAAGTTTCAGCCCATAGCTTTCTTCAGCGCTCACCTAGCAAACAAAGGTTCATCACTTTTATCGACACATAATTGAAGATTGAGACCATCTGAGCTTAATCAGAAAAAAAGAAAGAAAGAAAAATCCTTCAAATCATTGCAAAGAGAGTTTTTTTGATCTTTGAGCTTAACTCTTTAACCCCTAATGGCTTGAATGAAGAGATGGTGTGTGTGGTTTTTGTAAGTTTGTGGTGTTAATCAAGGGTTTCTCTTGATTAAGCTCAGCTGGTCTCAATTATGTGACACATGCTGTGGTGATGCTTGATGGTTGATGGGGACGCAGCAGCTTCATAAGTGACATTGTTCACATTCTCACCTGTGTACCTCCTCTAAGGCATGAAGAGCCAGAAGACACATAAAACAGACTTTTCATTAGGTTTGAGGCTTCTTAAGACACATCTCGCTGAACCGCCCCCACAATTTACACTGATATTGCACTACATACATTGTCATGTTAATTGCATGCACATAGTTATAAAAAGTATAACCCTGTCCTCAGAGTTAGAGAAGAGGGAGGTTAAAATGTGATTAGTGTTAGAACTTGTTTGGACAAATCACATCCCACCTTTTCCAAGTGGGATCTGCTATTCTGTGTGTACAAACCCTAGCTACTCGTAGATGAGTTCTTATCAATTTCTCTGTTTGTGTTCATCATTGGGAAAGCAGAGGACATTGCTCTGAGGGACACAGTAGGGCAGCTACAGGTGAGTTAGCTGAAAAGGTTAGACACTTGCTTACTGGATTTTTATGGGATGTGTATTGTGCTTAGAAATTGTGATTAGAAGTGATAAATGCAAGGTTATAAAATGTAAAATGTTGGCCTTATTTTTTATGACTTTGAAGCACTAGAACTAAATACAATTAGCATCAGTTAGCATTCATGATTTTTTTTTTTTGAGTTGTCAATCATCTTTTGATATCATTTTATGTGAATGTGTGTGTGCATGGTGTGCTGCAATGAACTGGTGTCTCTCATCCAGCATGTATTCCCACCTCATGCTCAGTGTTCCTGGGATCCACCGCCAGATTAACTGCCACCAGAATAACGCACTTACAGAAGATGAATTAAAGAAGGTACTGCATTAAGCATCATTTCTCTTTGACCACAAGGTGGAGCCCATGTACAAAAGAAATCCAGCTCACTTTCAACCTGACAGTAGTGGTCTGGTACATGAGCTGGTACATTTATGAACCCTGGCCATATTATTTGAACCATAAACACTTAGTCTCACTAATTCTCACTGCAGGCTTTGAGGGCCATCACACTGCCAGTGTCCATTAGTTTGGTTTTGTACTAAAATCCCATGAATACATTCGATAATATCGATTCAAATAATGGGAATTCTTGAAATTTTTCTTTTTTTTGTAAGAATTTTCCAAGAGTATAAACAAAACAATATGTAATGGTTAACAAAAGTAGAGTGTGTGTTCTTTATGTATCAAATGATAGTAATGTTAAGATTAAAATAATTTCTAATGCATAAACTAAATAACACAGAAGGCATTGTGTGAAAACCACTTAATGTTCAGCATTAATTTTGTAAACATGCAAAAAGAAAACCTGCTGATTATTTCCTGAATATGAATCATTTTGCCCACATGAATTAAAATAAAAATATTAGGTTTACAAACCCCTAAGCCTGACTATCTTAATCCCTCTGCCAAGAGTGTGAAGAAATGCACTTATGAGGAAGTTATCTAGCAGGGTTTAACAGTGAAACCTTGTATTTCACTTTATAAGTAGCTTTTGATTGTCTGAATCACTGCCACTGCTGTAATGTTAATTTCCTGTGTTGTGTTTTGGACATTTTCAGTGTTATGTTAGTCCTGTACATCAGTGTACCAGTGTGTAGACATGCAGTAAGAGTAATAACACTTCTGTTTGTTTCCTCATTTACTCCTGAACTTTACTGCACTGAGATCCTCTACTTACACTGAATAATACTGCAGGATCGAGTTATCTGATTTTAACAATAGAAATAAAGTACACATCTTCTTGGTTATTATTTTTTTTTATTTAGGCTTAATAAATGGTTTAATACCAATATATGATTGTATAAAAATATAAAATAAAAATGCTGATATTTAAAAAGGAACAGAAGTAGGTGTTCAGAGTTTACTTGTACTTCATATGATATATTACTGCAACCAGGTTAAATTCAGTGAATTGATAATGATGCATTTATTAAAAAAAAATCACAACTACAACTAAAATTCACAGAGCTGAAAAGAAAAATTCAAACATAATATAAAACACTTTTTTTTTCAGAAGCACAGCTCTATCCTCACACACTGCAAAATACAAAATATTAGCTTATTTCTTCTCTTTATTATTATTATTATTATTATTATTATTATTATTATAAAATTCCCAAAATAACCTTATAGAAAACAGCATTGTATCCTCTTTTTGTTAGATGAACTTCACTCCTCTGTGACTGTATTCTCCATTCTCTTTTCATCAGTGTGAGCTGTTAAAGAAATTAAAAAGTTATTTGTTTCATTTCAGTGTTTATTACAGGTGTTTATGGCAGAAAAGCAACCAAACTGCATTTGATCTCATCCTAAACACAGTTTAAAGGGTGTTTGTTTTAAGGCTTATGAATGACCGTGAAATGACAAGTGACAGAGCTTCAGGAAAAGATGTGTTAGAAAATGAACATCATTCATTCAGTCATCTTCAGTAACCGCAAAATGTAGGTCAGAGATTCTTTATCAATTATTACAAACAGTTTATTAGGGTGTCCTGTTGCTCTATTAAATGCTACCTCCTCCTTTTAAAACCTTGTAAATTATTTTGAATATCTAATGCCTGTTACGATGATGGATAAGAATTTCCATCATATAAGTTACAATATATTTTTAAATAGAGATAATGTGACAAGATGTTTATTTTTTTTAAATGAGTAAAGTTAATTGTAATTTTTTTGAGATGCTTTGACACACTGACTGAACCGTCTGTCACGTGTAAATTCACCCTCAGACCTCAGCAGAAACAGATATGCTGTGTTTCATATCATTTACATTTAAATCTTACTGTAAATGCAGTTTAAAAAAAGTTCTACAAGACTCATATTTTTAGATTTTAAAATGAGAATAGTGAGTCAAATGCTTTCTACCTTTCCTAAGGTGAAAATGTTTTTCTCACACTAAGTAAAGTTAGTATGCTCATTATGAGAAACGTACAGAAAGAGTTCTTACCTCGAGCTCTGTAACATTTGACCAGCAGAATGATGGTCACCAGCAGATACGGAGAGGCCGTCACTACACTACTGATCAGCATGAGCACGGAGAATGGAGCTTCTACATGCAGAATATAATAATAATTATAATAAGTCTTTATTCATGCTGAAGTGTTTGTAAGTTTTAGCTCAACCTGTTGTACAAATAAAGTCATTTACACTTGTGTGCACAAATGTAACAGCATACAGTACACAGAGTTACATAAACTAAGGACTATAGCTTGCATTGTGTAAAGCTACAGAGTTCAAGTCACAGTTGTATTTAAATGAATATTTAAATGGTTTCTCACCTCTGACTGAGACCCAGCTTTTCAGTGACTCTCCTCTCTCTGGGTGTTTACAGTGGTAGAAACCTTCATCTGACTTTGAGACAGTTCGGATGATCATCTCTCCTGTAGTCTGTGTCTGGAGAACTGATCCATCTTTATAGAAATCAGCTCGGAGGTTTGAGGAATTTGTGTTGCGATATAAACAGCGTAGAGTCAGAGGATGTCCCTCAGTCACAGGATGGACAGGACTCTCCAGGATCACATCACCATCTAGAACAGAGAATTTACACTACTGCTTGATTTCACTGTGAAACTCATTAGTGTGTTTGTGTTTTGTGGTGTTGAACTGGATGAAAACTCTTCAGATAAGGAGTGTAAAACTAGAGTTGTGTAGCGCCGTATTACAGCCTCATTCAGTGTTTTACCTGCTCTACCGTAGCTGATTCAGCTCATGAGAGAAACTCAACTGTGCCGTTCTGTTGCTGTCTTCATGTAACATTAAATTCACAAAATATTCAGAACTTTAAAAACTTTACTGAAATAAACCAGTTAATTGTCTCTTGTTGATAAGTTCACCGAGTTGCAAAATCAGAGTTCTGAATATTGTATGATTAAACATTTCCCTTTTCCTTTAACAGTAAACAAACTACATGAAGACTCACCATGCACTGTGATGTTGACAGGATTACTGTTTTCTCCAGATTCAGACTCACACCAGTAAACTCCAGTGCGTGATGTGGAAAGGGAGCTGATTTTACATGTAGATCCTGTAACTGATCCCCACCGTGAACAATCTAACACTCCCTCACTGTGTGTGTATCGTCTCACTGTCCATTCAGTAGAGTTACTCTGGTCCTCACAGCTGAGTGAGAGAGAGTCTTTAGTAAAGTGTTGAGTTCTGCTGGGATTGATGATCAGAGAGCCTGGAGGAGATTCACCTTAAACACAGAACATTATAATTCACATGTGTTATTATGATTGTGTTTTCATGGCGTAACTTGCACTGAAGACATTTAAACCTCATTTAATTAAACAATGCTATCTGAATGAGAATAATCCTCTACCAGTGCTTAGGGCTATTCAACTGCCTTAAACATTCCTCACTGAGGAGAGTGAATATGAAGATTTTTACACCAAACATTAGCACAGCTGTGATTCTCCATATTTAAAATCAATGCTATGATAATGTTTTACTTTATTTATGAATATATATTCAACACTCCAACACACCAGTGTTGTTATTTTTCCTCACCAGTGATCCATAGTAGCAGTAGATTGCTGTAATTTGTGTAAGAGGGTCGTTCTTCTCTCTGTCCTCTGCACGCATAAACTCCTGTGTGGTTAAGAGCAGCAGGACTGAGAGTGTAGGAGCCTCTGGATCCTCTGCTGCTGTCTGAGAGAAGCTTTTTTTTAGCGCTGATATGACCATGATTGTTTCTGTAGGGAACAGTTGTGTACCAGCTGAATGTCCAGTCTGTAGAGGAGTCTGTAACCTCACAGCTTAGAGTCACTGAGTCTCCTTCAGTCAGCCAGCTCTGTGGAGATACACTCAGTACTGCCCGTGGTCTCTCTGTTACACAGGAAACACAAAATTATACTTAAATTATATATATATATATATATATATATATATATATATATATATATATATATATATATATATATATATATATATATATATTTTATACACAACATATTTATTTATTTATTTATTTACTTTATACACAACAATCTTGCCATGTCTAAAAGATCATCTAAACAGGAATAGTAACAAATATTAAATATGGATATAAAACTAATTACACTAAGTCATTAGATGAGGCAATAGAAATGTGTTCATTCTTCTTGTCATCATCACTGGGTGGTTTATTTCTGCTAAATAAGTGGGATCATCTGTATCCACTAGTCTGTATGTCACATAGGAGAGTGAATCTCTCCCTGATAAACACACACTCAACTGTTTTACATTGACATCTCTCCATCCACAAATACTTTTTAAAATTATATATTTCAAGATTTATTCTAGAATAACAGAAGAAACATGAATAGTTATGTAATGTTATTTATTAACAGTCCTCCTGATTTCAGAACTGTGGTGAAAGAAGTGAAAATCCTGATCTACCTCTCACTGTAATCCTGACTGAATCACTGAACACTGTGTAGTAGTTTTTGTCTCCCCATCATTGGTATGCACTATATTGTCTAGGTCAAATCTAAGTTACTGAATTCCAAAATAAAACTTTATAATTTCTAAATTTCTCACGTTATCATCTAATGAATGCCAGAGGCAAGACAAGGTTAGATATATTGGCTTCTGTCTTAATGTTTGCTGTGTATTATTAATCACACTGACTCACCACAATTATAAACTATAAAATCCAGATGTTGCCACAGACTCACCTGATACAGTCAGTGTAACAGTATCACTGATCTCTGAGCTCTGAGAGTCACGTCTCTGTCCTTGGCAGGTGTAGTCACCACCGTCAGAGTCACTAACAGACCTGATACTGAACTCCTGCACTGTGTTTTCTGTATAGACTCTGTCTCCTCTCTCTGCGTAGACTCTGTCATTATTCTTATACCAGCTGTATGTCCACTCAGTGTCTCCTCCTTCCTGTACATCACATCTGAGAGTAACTCTCTCTCCAATGTACACGTTTTTATCAGGTTTTATGGACACCACAGCTTTAGGACTCCCTACAAAAAATCTGCTGTTAACAAACTACACATAAAGAAGTTTGTTTGTTTGTAACTCAAATAATGAAGTTTACAGCAGGGGGCAGTGCTTTGTGCCCCACTTCCAATCAGTGTTTGGGACACAGACACAGTCTCAGTATTTAAGTCTAGGCTGAAAACCTATTTGTTTAGTCAAGGCTTTTTTTAATAAAGTGTTTTGGTAAACTGGGATGTGTGGATGCTGTCGTCCCCCCACTCTCACGCGTTCACTAAGGTTTGTTGATGGTGGAGTACCTGGACACTTCATGTCCCAGGACGCCCTCATGTCTGTGTTACCTTCTGACTCTCACTGTTAGTTATGCTGTCATAGCTAGTCTTGCTGGAGTCCCTGCTTGCACTGTGCACACAAAGTACATCTTCATAAACAATTACAGGACAATAGCATACCGAATAATCTGTGTTCTCTCTCTCTCTCTCTCTCTCTCTCTCTTACTCCTGAAATACCGATGATACTGACTACTTTTGTCTTTCGAATCTGCCTGATCCATCCTGATGCCCAACTTCTGCTTGAAGCCTCCTTCACCTGAAAATCATTTGCTTCTAGTGAGGAAGGCCTCACATGGACACCCTAAAGATCACCATGAGTTTACTGTGGATGGTACCACATGGACACCCTAAAGATCACCATGAGTTTACTGTGGATGGTACCACATGGATACCCTAAAGATCACCATGAGTTTACTGAGGATGGTACCACATGGATACCCTAAAGATCACCATGAGTTTACTGAGGATGGTACCACATGGATACCCTAAAGATCACCATGAGTTTACTGTGGATGGTACCACATGGACAGCCTAAAGATCACCATGAGTTTACTGAGGATGGTACCACATGGACACCCTAAAGATCACCATGAGGTTACTGTGGATGGTACCACATGGACAGCCTAAAGATCACCATGAGGTTACTGTGGATGGTTCCACATGGACAGCCTGAAGATGGCTGTGGATGTTCTTCCTTGTTCAGCCTAAAGAATGCGAATGCTGAACAGTTGATAACTTCAGTTTGATAGGATGGACTTAAAGTTAAATCTTTAATGATGCTCATACTCAAGTTGCTTTTAACACAATTAGCACTACTTGACTCTAGTATGCAGTTATAGAAGAGTAATAATTTATAATTATTTATATCTGATGTCATCTAGATGAAGATGGGTTCCCTTTTGAGTCTGGTTCCTCTCAAGGTTTCTTCCTCATGTTGTCTCAGAGAGCTTTTTGTCACCACTATCACCTCTGGCTTGCTCATTGGGGATAAATTTAGATTTAAAATTTCAATTTCAATTTAATTTAAATTTTACATCAGATAATTCTAAATCTACGTTGTGACAACGACCATTGTTAAATGCGCTTTATAAATAAAATAGAATTGAAATGAATTGAAAAGTTACTACGTGTACAGAAATGAACAGAGGAGTTTGAAACAACACTATGAATAATTTAATTAGATGTAAATATACAGTTTGAAATACTGCTTTGAGGTATAATTAAAGAACCACAATGAAACTGAAGTTTAATTATTTCTATTGTGTAGTTTTGTTAGTCATTTTACAATACTATTTATTTTAAGTGAATTGCTTTTAAAAAGAAAATATAGAAAAGCAGCAGCTACACAATGTGTGAGAATTCACCAAGAGTACAACATGAAACTAAACATGAGAAACTGATATGAGAGAAAAGACTGAAAATGACTGAGTTAAAGTGACTTCCTAACTTTACACCTGTAAAAATTGTATTGAAATTGACAAACTTTGCATGGTAATGTACAAACTCGACCTTCTCAGCTCCAGTTAAAAACATGTACACATAAATAAACAAATAAATGTAAAATACAACTTTATATAATTACCTTGAGCATGTGGCAGGGGTACAAATGAAATCAGCACTGAAACAGAACAGAAACAGGGAAAATGATGTAAACATGGAAAAGAGACAGTGTACAATTGAAAGCAGGACGTAATACAATATACTGAGCTCTATCATTTATAAATAAATTTTCTCCAGGAAAATCATCAGTCTAATCAATTATGCACTTTGAAATTTTCATTTAACTTCATATTACAAAGGCTTGAATATATTAAACATCAATTTGTAACTGACAATAATAATTTATATGGTGTAAATTTTCCACAATGCCCATTTAAAGCCGTATTGACCATGAAAGTGTGACCTCATCACAGTGCACTAATAATTCTTCAGGAAGTCCAAGTGTAACTGATTTCAGTTAAAATATTGTGTTAATGAAGTGTGTGCAAGCCCATAATGAATAGAGGTGAGCATCAGACAAACATCCTGCTCCAATCTCTACTGCACACACTTTGTCTCCAACACTCTCTAATGCACAGACCCTGGCTTTAATTTTCCTTTAATGCTCAAACATGAACAAGATGACTTTTGTCCATCAGTAAGTACCACATAAGAAAGCACTACATAAATAAAACCATTAGTACCAGTGAAGTTATATTTATCCACCATAATTAGTCATTAGTTTCTAGACAGTTATAACACATTCACACCTCCGCCTCTTCTTCACAGCTGAACTCATGCTAGTTATTTTAACAAGAAGCAAAACCACAACAGCCAACAGCCTATCTCTGCTCTCAGGCCTCTAACTTATTGGTAAAAAAAAAATAATAATAATTACTAATAAAAAACAACAACTGTGCATTAGTTTGGTATTAGTGTGTATTAGACTGACCTTGCTGTACTGAGATGTTTCTCTGCAAAGACAATAGTAACAAAAATGGAAATGTAGGTTATAAGGCACATTTTCAGTATGTCTAGTTAATGTTAACATTTTGTTAGGTTTTATTAAAACCTTTCTGTTGGCAGGAAAAACAACCAGCACTGTGTCTTCACTCTAATGAAGACACAAAGAGAACATTTACTCGCAGAGCATCACAGGGAGTGGACTGAGCTCCATCCTGTCTCTCTAATGACTGACTGACTGACAGAGAAGTGGTGTGTGTTAAAGCCTTACCACTTCCTGTGTTCTCACAGAGAAAGAGAGACAGACAGACAGACAGACAGACAGAGAGAGAGAGAGAGAGAGAGAAATAGAGGATGTACATGCAGTACACTGTATATGTATTTTCAATTGTAACATTTACAACAGGTTTGACTTTACAAAGATTAAAATGTTTTGTGTTAAATTATAACACAACAGCGTATAGGTGCTGCAAATAGGTGACATCTTTTAATGCCAATCATATATAATTTGTTGTATTTAGAGTAGTGTTTTTTTCTTTACACAATACCAGCGAGAGAGAGAGAGAGAGAGATGTATCTACAGCCTTTGTTGTGCCTGTTCTTCTGATTTCATCTTGAATATTATAAAAATATTTTTAGACGGCCACAGTGTGGATAGTGAGCACATTTTCACTGGAATAGCATTGTAAAGTAAAGCCTGTAGTTTTCAGAGCACTTTTGAGCTTGGATTAGTGTCTCTGGCTTTACACATGTTCTCCTCATGCAAACATGGGTTTCCTCCCAGTTCTCTAATTTTTCTTCACCTCTCGAAAACATGTCAGTGGGTGGATTGGGGACTATAAATAGATGTGAATAAGTGTGTGAATTTGTGTGTGTGTGTGTGTGTGTGCATGTCCATGGACTGGTGTCCCATCCAGGGTGTATTCTCGCCTCATACCCTGTGTTCTTGGGATAGATTCAAGATCCACAGTGACCCTGACCAGGATAAAGTGCTTGATGATAACACTTTGTAGCAAGAATTAGCAAGAATTTTTTTTTGCTAATGACCGGGTTGCCAGATTAGACTAGTTTATGGGGAAGGGAGGGTAGTTTGCATTTCTACATTGGAAGTTTCATGACACTGTTGTTCATATCAAAAGCAGTACAAAATTCCAAACTGTACTTTAAAACTACCAAAAATCAAAGATTTAACTGAATAATTTTAACAGTTAACAGAGCCAGGAGGCAAGTTGAACAACAGAACTCAGTTTATGTCTGTGGTAGCTGGTAATTTTCATTATCCAATGTAGTAAGGTTATGCTTCCTTGTCTCTCTTTCTTCTCATGGCTCTTTCTGTTCAGTTTTGCACTGCAAAGTATGACAAAGATGCCTTATTTATTCTCTTTTCTTTTTTCCATTGTTTAGCTAGCAAACATTTGCTAGTTCAGGTATATGGCATCAATGTCAATGACTTAAATCAGCACATGCAGGGATGAACTGCACAAGCACAAAAATACTTACACACTCACACAGATTCTAAACTTGAGAGCAGAAGGAACTACACACACCAGCAAATTGCTTCAGAGCCCTGCTGGGGACATTCTTACTTTAAAAACCATACTGTGTAGCCAAGACTTATCAAGGTGTGGGAATGACATCCCAATGTGTGGCCACAACTTAGTAATGCGAGGGAACTAGAAAATGAATTTGTGGCCATGACTTGATCTTGATCTTAAAATATCATATGATCAAGGGCTCTCTGTTAATTAAAATTATTATAGAAGAACCTGGGTGAACAATTTTTGCTAATTTCTCAGTTTGATGCGTAACACGAATAAGAGGATGTCTCCAAAGGACACCCACCTTTTTGCTTTATTTGACTCCTTGTTCTCTTTTTATGTTCTGTTGTTTGAATAAGACCATAAATCTCTGTAGTAGCCTTTTCTACAAATACTACATGATTCTCTAAACTCCTGGATATTAATAGCATTAGATAATTAGAATTGCATGAATATGTTATTAAGATAGTCTTTTTCATTTTCACTTTAGTAAATGTTTGGCTCAGAACTTGAGTAACTTATATTCATTATAGTGGAACGAAATTTGTGTATTTCCGTGTGTCTGTGCTCTTTTAAAAATGTCCAAAGTTGTACATGCTGTGTTTACCTGTTGTAATCTTGGGGGTAGTACGGAAACTTATTACCATAAAATAGCTCATACATGACCACATTTTAGCTCAGCAGTACAAAAGATGGTGGCATTAAACTGAGAAATTAAACTGTGTGACGAGGAGGAAGGAGGGGCCAGGATGTGAGGATGCACGCCTGGTACTGAGTTGTCTAATCAGTGGGAGAGAGTAATAAAGGAGCGGCTGAAAACACCTGAGGGAGAGAGAGATGCACACGTGTGCATCTGGATAGGAGTGTAGACGTGAGCCAGTCTCCAGTCCATCCCTGCCCTCAAAGCGACAAAAATAAGTTCGACTCGCATGAGCAAAGATGTCCTCTTGATAAACACGGAGAAACAAAGTTATAACCGTGCCCAACCTCCCCTCCCCCATTATTTCTACTTATTTTGCTCTCGGATTTGGAATTTGCTAGCATACAGTTCCTTCTTTTGTGCTCCAGTTTGGAAAATTAAATAAAGGATAAACCTCTATTAATATTAACAACTATTGAGGTATGTACTTCATTTTGAAAGAGAGCATGCTGCATGTACTGCATGATGCACTACTAAATTTTCAGGATGCCCAAGTGTAGCTAATTTCAGTAAAAATATTGTGCTACTGAAGAGTGGGCAAGACCATAATGAATATATACCTCTCGTCTCTACTGCACACACTTTGTCTCCAGCGGTCTCAACTGCACAGACTCTGGCTTTCCTAGTTTGGTATTCCTAGTTTGTGACCTAGCGAGCCAATATCAGAATGTATTTTTGATAGACTTCAAAGCACTATTGTAAGTCGCTCTGGATAAGGGCGTGTGCAAAATGCCATAAATGTAAATGTTTAATGGCTTCAATTTTCCATTTGTACTCAGACAGTTGATTTTAAATTTGATATAATTCATATTAGTGTTATATTTGTCCACCATATTTATGGTCATTAGTTAAAAGTCAGTTATTGCTCTCACACATCACCTTCACACCTCCTCCTTCTGAGCCTGCATTGCTGAATTAACAAAAAAAAACAAGCAAAACCACAACTGCCATCTTGTCTCTGTTCTCAGGCCTCTAACACTGTCACTGCCCTGTGTGTGTGTGTAAAAGGCTAAAGAGATGTGTTTGTTTATGCATAACTTTTGCTGTTGTTTTTGATACTAATGAGTAAATAACAATTAATAATTATTTAAAAAAAAAAAAAAAAAAACACTGTGCATTAGTTTGGTATTAGTGTGTATTAGAGTGAACTTGCTGTACTGTTTCCCTGCACAGACCATAATAGTAACAAAAATAGAAATGTAGATTATAAGACATTTTCTCAGGAAGTCTAGTTTCCTCCTTCTCTGTCACTAGTTTCTGTCATTATTATGGTTATTACTCTGCTATTGTAACGTACCGGTCAACAACGGAGTTGGGGATCCAAGTGCAAGGCTTTATTAACAAACGTGGTCAAAACAGGCAGGGTCGAGCACCAGCAAACAGTACAATCCAAGGCAGCGACAAAAGAGTAATCCAAAAGACAGGCAATGGTGAGGGCAGGCAGCACACAATCAAAAACAAGGAAAACAGTCCAAGGGTCAAAACACAGGTAAACTTGGAAACATGGAAACTAGGAATGGCTATATACACACACACACACACACACACACACACACACACACACACACACACAATAATCAGCGAACTAGTAGCGTGGGTGAGCAACTCTTATACAGGACCGGGAGAACACACGACAAAACCAATCAATGAGAACATGACACATGAAACCAAGGAACCAATCTGAACATAACACACAAACAAGGGTAGCACATGACACAGGTGGGGCAAGGAACACATGGGAAATGGAGTCCTGAGAACAATGGCAAGAGTCTGGGGTGGAGTGCCCTCTAGTGGAGTTCATGGGCACTCCAGCTGGTGATCATAACAGCTATAAGCCATTAACCAGTAATGTACATTAATGCATATTTTTCACCTGCAGTTTGCTTGAACCATGCATTTCATTTATTATCATATTAAAATATCAGGATATTTGAAAAGCACTGAGACTAATGTAAACAGCATCAAATTTTCCGGAATTTCATTGCAGATTAAAGCATAATCAAGCTCTATTGAGTATTCCCGTCATTAGTCCCTCACAATGCACCAATAATTCTTCAGAAAGTCCAAGTACAACTCATTTCAGTCAAAATATTGTGTTAATGAAGTGTGACTAAGACCATAATGAATATAGGTGAGTATCAGACAGACACCCTGCTCCACCTCCCCTCTCTACTGCACACAATTTGTCTCCAACACTCTCTACTGCACAGACCCTGGCTTTAATTTTCCTTTAATGCTCAAATGTGAACAAGATGCTTTTCAGTTTGGCCAACAATAAGTACCACATAAGTAAACAATAAGTACCAGTGAAGTTATATTTATCCACCATAGTTATAGTCATCAGTTTCAAGATAGATATCACACATTCCTGCCTCTTCCTCTTCTTCACAGCTAAACTCACACCAGTTATTGTAAAAAAAAAAAAAAAAAAAAAGAAGCAAAACCACAACTGCCAACAACCTATCTCTGCTCTCAGGCCTCTAACTAATCAGTGAATAATAATTACTAATAAAAAAAACCTTTTCATTAATTTGGCATTAGTGTGTATTAGAGTGAACTTGTTGTATTGAGATGTTTCCTTGCACAGCTCATAATAGTAACAAAAAAGGAAATCTAGGTTATAAGACATTTTCTCAGTAAGTCTAGTTAATGCTAACATGGTTTTGTTAGAACCTTTTTGTTGAAAGGAAAGACCACCAGAGTCTCATCACAGCAGCAAAAGACATTTCAGTTAGTCACAACCATGACTTCCACTGGTGAAATTACAAACACCATCCAGTCATTTTCTTTTAGCAGATCAGATGATCATGAGAGGTTGTCACTGAGCAGCAGATGACAGCAGGACACAGAAGATCAGCTACAGATTCCAACAATACAGACTCGTTTACACTCATTAGATTATTTAAACCCTGTGTTTTAAACTTGCTCTACTTGTACTCTTACCTGTTGAACTATCATAGTTACTGAGAGTAGTTACACATCACACTAAACCCTTCTCATAACAGATATGGATACACTGATCCACCTGAGCAGTCATGCTGAAGTACACACAATGTCCTAATCATACAATAAGCTCATCACTCAGGACATTCAGACTGCAGATGAACAACTTTATACCCCACCACTCACTCTAATGAAGACACAAAGAGAACATTTACTCACAGAGCATCACAGGGAGTGGACTGAGCTCCATCCTGTCTCTCTAATGACTGAGTGACTGACAGAGCAGAGGTGTGTCTTATAGCTTTACAACTTCCTGTGTTCTCTTTTAAGGGGGGGATTGTGGCATGGGGTGGCACGCTTCTATTTTAGTGGACACAGACACTGCAACTTCCTGTGTTCTTACAGAAAGACAGAGAGAGAGAGAGAGAGAGAGAGAGAGAGAGAGAGAGAGAGAGAATGCATATATATTTCCCCCTGTATTTTATTGTACATAGACTTAGACATAGGCAGCTCCTGTTCCTTCATTTTTCACATCAAAACTGTTTTTAGGCTCACATTGTAGAATCTTTAACATGTTTCACTCTACAAGCATTAAAATGTATTTTATTTGAAAGTATCACACCCTGAATTAAGATGCTGAAAATAGGAGAAATACCTGTGTTGATTATATTTAAGCAATAATTTTTTACACTATATCTGTTGAACTAGACTAGAACTAGGCCTTGGATCCAGAGACTATCCCAGGAACACACCTGAATGGGACACCAGTCTATCACACACACATTCACACACTCATGGAGGAGACCCAAGCAGACACAGGGAGAACATGCACGAAAACTCACACAGACAGCAACCCGAGCTCAGGATCAAACCAGGGACCCAGGTGCTGTGAAGTGGCATATTAATGGGTATTAATATTAATATTAAATGGGTTTCTGGGTATTAGTGTAAGGAAATTGAATATAGTAATACAACACATATAAAGTGAAATTGACCCAGCATTCTGAGTTTGAATAGTAAACCTAAGTGTTAATAACAATAAGAATTAATAACAATCAACTCAACATACTGGGTTAAATGAACAACTTTTTATAGGTTTGAGTAACTCTTCAAACTTCAGCCTCCTGTTCCATCAGAAATATCCCTTTTAGGATCTCTGTTTTAGTATCTTTTAAGTTAAAAAAAAAATCCAGAAACAATTCTCTCCTTTGGACAGAAGGTGTCAGCAAAGCATTATTTTGAAGCAGAAATCTAGTCAATTTGACACAGTCACATATGAGAAAATCTTAAACTGTCATTTTTTTCTCCCATTTGAATGAGTCGTAGTTTGAATAACAAAACTCACTCACATTATATTTTGATGTCACTAAGTATCCAGCTTCCATCCTCGGAGATGCTTCCAGTGGATGAAATCTGGAGAAGTAAAAGAACCCAGACATTTTAAACACCTATAACATATAAAATGCACAAAGAAACAATTTGGTCATTTAAGCACAGATCAGAAGCCTGTATGTCCAGATTGTTAAACATGAATGAAATTAAAAGGATGGTACATGAATTCGAGTTAATGTTATTTCTGCTCCAACATATTTTATTCAATGTATCAGTTAATTGTGGAGTCATTCGTGAAAGAAATTGTGTCTCTTTGAGCAGGAAAACAATAAACTAATGAACATTAAACTAATGGAATATGGTTCATCCAAGAGTTACTTAAGAAATTTAAAAAAAAATCGAGACTCCAGCTCTTCTTTATTTTCCAGTGGTCTTGCTGACATCACACTCATCACCCTCTTTTATTTTGCCTGATACATAGAACCATAAAGACATTTTTAAATTATCAACAACTACACTTTCATTCTGAAGGGTCAAGTCCAGAGTCATATGAATTTATGAACAGGATTTTTCAGAAAACTGTGAAAGGTCTGTGAAAATCAAAGCATGTCCACCATGACAAAGTATATGATCTATTGGTAAAATAAAACTGCTGTGTGTTTGCAACCTTTAATATTAAGCATTACTCAGTGGCAGAAGCTGCTCATGATGGATCACTGTGATACAATTACTTTTATCCCAGACCCTCACAGTTTTAAAATTAGAGTCAGAAAGGTGTTCAGTCTATACTGAGTGGCAGGCAGGGCTGCAGAGAGAACGTCTCGGTCGCACTTCAACATCTCACAGAGTAACTGCAGCCTATATACCCATCATACTATAGGACCTGTAAGTTTTTATGTATCATGTGTGAATTAGAATACAGGCTTATACATTACTAACAATAAAATGAAAAATTGAGCTCATTTTTTTAGAGCCTTCATGTATGAATGATGCGACGATGACAAACGCTAATGTATTAAATTTCTCCATGGGTTGTCAAACTGTCATATTGAAATCAGTGGCCTTCTTTACAGAACTTTTTTTTACACAATCTGATTTAATAAGATTGATTAACTTTCTTGGACTGTCAAAGTTTTTGTGTCGAAGTTACTTGTACCTAACTTGAAACTGATGAGAAATGTGTATGAAATGGTGCACTTTCTCTAATGGAGGTCTTTAAATAAGTGACAGTGTGACATGAGTGACTGGTTAAATGATTTTAATTAATGAATAAATTGAAAAAGCACAACCAACATTACAAATGACAGATGGCAGAGGAATAACAATGTAAAAAATGAAATGTAAAAAAAAATACAGAATCGTTTCCTAATAACTAATTAGGAACTAATTTATAACTAATGCATAAATGCATACTTAAATTAAATAAGCAATTTCCTGCAAAACACACTGCATTTTTGTTATCACTTCAATGTGTGCTACACAACACGGCCTCACAATGCTAAAAATAAGCCATTAAAAATGGCCCTTGTAAAATTAAAAGGACATTGCAGTATACAGTGATATATACCTGTACATTGAGAATTTTAAGCTATGTATATAATGATATAAACAATGGGCTTTACTACTATCGAACCCAGATATGAGTTTTAAATGTCAAATGTCATGTCACAACTTAGTAGTGAATGTGGAATTTAATAGGTAGCCGATTTAGACTGAATAATAATGGAGGTAATATGCTCTGACTTTACTGGTGCTATAGACAAGCTGAAACTTGCTTAAAGATACAGCATGACAGTCAGCCTTGAGACAGATTGCAATAGTCCAGTCAAGGACGTATGATGGAATTCACTAGAGCATTTAAAACACAGCGTTAAATCTATAGCCCAAGAGAGGGTTCTGTTCATTAAACTCTATATGTATTTAATAAAGTCTTTTTTTTGCCTAGCTGTGCTTCTGTATCTGGCTAAACATTTGGTATCTGTCAGACAACCATGGATCCATCAGTATCCGTAGACACATGGCTCACTGCAGAGAGAGAAAGAGATCACATAAATACAAGTCAGGAAACCAGGTTCAGGTGTGCAACATCAGCCATTACCCCTCTGCCCTGCCCTCCACACAGTGTCATCTGACAGAATTAGTTCTATTTCTCCTCATATTGAAGTCAGAAACTAGTTAACCTTTTGAATCAACAGCTGCTGAAACAAATCTGTAAGTTATTTGGTGCCAGTACTTTGAATGTTCATAGCCAACTATTTCTTACTTCATGGTGTTTGGTTTGTCTTTTAAGCTTCATAAGATGCTGTTTATAATCAGTCTTACCTTCATGTTCAGCTTCACCTCTGAGTATACAGTATCAGCACACACACTGATTTTTTCTAATTGAAGCAAGAAATCTTGAATTAATCTCCAGAAAAAAAAATTCAATCCATCTAAACATATCATGATTTTCTGTACCTTTTTTTCTCATAGATTTTTTCTTTGGTGTTACTTCAAGTTCAGCATAAGTCACATCACCACCACTGGGTTCAGCATCAACATCTGCAGCAGCAGAGAACAAAACCATCACACTGATCACCAGCCTTATAATACATTAGTCATTACAGCATCACTTCTACCACAGTGTGGCTGAATTCTCCATTCTCATTTCTACAGTAAGAATAATTCCTTTATCATTCAACATGTGGCATCTTTTCAGGACAGAGATTGTGAGTGTAATAGACGACTGAATATATTGGAAACTGTCCTACTTGTAGTTTACATGAAATGTTGTAGCATTAAAAATACTCTACCATTGTTCCTCTTTGTCTTCTTTTTCTTTGTGACGTGTGCGTAAGTGGCATCACTGCTTTCAGCTGCAGTTTCACCTGAACACAATGCAGTGTGTTAATCACTACAAGACACTTCTATACTTTACTCTATACCATTAATCTATAGTTAAGTCTCCTAATGCAAGAGGAAATGCTTGATATAAAGCTACCTGTTCCACTCGTATCTGCCTGATCCACAATGGCATAAATATTAGCACTTCCTACTGAAAACATGAACAGATGTAGAAACGAAACAGTCATTGAGACAGTGTCTGACCAGCTTGAAGTGGTGTGTGTCCTGACTGAGAGTCTTCAGCTCCTGACTGGCTCTGATTCTGCTCTGATGTCTGATTAGTTTTCTGCTGCTTTCCTGTAGAGGGTGACAGATTCTACATCTGAACAGGGTGTAAATAGTTACAGAAACATTTTATTTTACACAGAACTGATTAAAGCATAATAAACAGAGAAACTCCAAAAACTACTAAACAATGAAGAGTAGTTACAAATTTCCAATATGGATATAGTGATAATAACAATGTAGTTAGACAACTATAACTATATCTAACTATATTAAATACTGGCAAGTACTTTTTTATTAATTAAACAATCTACATTTTATTTACATTGTTTAATACTGTACACTGTAATCAGGACTCTGGCCATATTAATTTCAATGTGTCCAATCTTCTAAACAAGCCCTTTTTATCAAGTTAATATTCCCATATAAATCAATATTTGCTTTATACTCTATGCTCTATACTCTAAGTATTACATTTTATATAACTTATCTAAACCAATAAATCAGACCTTTCTTTATTTTGCAGAACCACAGCAGGATTATAAAGATTAATAAAACGATGAACAAGAAGGCCAAACTCAGTCCCACTGCCACTCCTACTGTTCCAATACTGAACCTTGAACCTGAGAATGAGGAAAGAAAGAGAGCAGGTTTTTATGCTTTTAAACACTGTACATCTAAACTGTGTTATTAAAAATAGAATCAAATAAAAAGATTTCTCACAAGGTTTCTCACCTCTGACTGAGACCCAGCTTTTCGGTGACTCTCCTCTCTCTGGGTGTTTACAGTGATAGAAACCTTCATCTGACTTTGAGACAGTTTGGATGATCATCTCTCGAGTAGTCTGTGTCTGGAGAACTGATCCATCTCTATAGAAATCAGCTCGGAGGTTTGAGGAATTTGTGTTGCGATATAAACAGCGTAGAGTCAGAGGATGTCCCTCAGTCACAGGATGGACAGGACTCTCCAGGATCACATCACCATCTAGAACAGAGAATTTTTACACTGATTTCACTGTAAAACTCATTAGTGTGTGTGTGTTTTGTGGTATTGAATTGGATGAAAACTCTTTAGATAAGGAGTGTAAAACTAGAGTTTTGTAGAGCCACATTACAGCCTCATTCAGTGTTTTACCTGCTCTACCGTAACTGATTCAGCTCATGAGAGAAACTCGACTGTGCCGTTCTGTTGCTGTCTTTAGGTAACAATAAAATTACAAAATGTGGTAATGTAGAACAGTTTGCCCAATAGTGGGCAGGGTAGGAAAAGTTTACTGATTAATTAGGAATTTGTCACCGGTGTGTCGGCGCATATGAAGTTCTAACAAGGAAAAGGTTATAAATAGTTAGTTTAAAGCGTTTATTGTGTTTATAGTGTTTATTGAGTGATGCATGTGCACCTGTTTTTTCTGCTGTTTCCTTCGCAGATCAGATTATTGTGTTTTATTTCAAGGAACTCACGGATGCCATTGAATGCATGGCTTTGTTAGGAACGCTGTTGATGGTACTCTGTTTTAAATTGTTTTAAATGAAGATTATGTAGACTATGATTTTGGCCTGTTTTCATGTTATTTTTGCTATTTAAATATTTCATGTGTGGCGTGTGGGTGTGCTTAAAGGCCTATTGAAAAGTATAGTCTTGTTTTTTTTTTTTGCGCATCTTGTTTACCATCATTTTGTTATCCATGTGAACTTTGATCTTTAGGTTTGATGGCCGGGAGACTGGAACAAGGACATGAGGTTTTATTTGCCATTGCTCTGTATGTAAATTGTTTTTGTTGTGTTGTATTTCTATTTTTCATTCTGTTTAAGTGTGATTTGTTTTCAAAAGGATGGTTTTCTCCTTTAGATGGTGCTAATGCTGGCCACTATTTCCCAGTTTATTATTAGTGTTTTCATTTTTTTTGCTGGGCTTTGTTAATTGATATCTCCATGTAAACAGGGGAAGAGCTTTGCTAAATTCTGTGCTGATGTGTACTGTTTGGAACTTCCTGTTTAAAGATTGTGAAGCTGAGGAGTTTGGAAGCCATCAGCTGTTGTTTTAAATTGTTCTTTTTATTATAGGACTCTGTCTTGGGGATCTGGTCAGTGGTGCCTTCTTGGGGGTCTGAGGTTAGGCTAGATCTGCTGCTATCCCTGCCAAGGTGGTGTGGGTTTCAGGAGTTTCTGCACATGGTGCAACTTAAGCTAAGTTGATTTTGATCCACTGGTGATTTGATGCGCAGGGGAGCTATTATTTGGGGATTTGGTGTTTGCGCTGTCTCTTGTTTTTCACTTTTTCACTTCTTTTTCTGGCCCATGCTGGTGGGGTTGGGAGAGTGAGGTGGCATGTATCCCATTCCTGGGACCAGCTGAGGAGAACTGCAGCTGGCCCTCTAGGGGGAGTCTTTCTGTGGATTAATAATTGCTTTTATTATTGTTGCAAGTGCTATGCTAATAAATTTTGGTAATTTGCCTTTTTCACAACTCATTCCTCTGTGGTGATTCTGTAAATGGGTAGCCGTAAATGTAGAGGTCCTTCACCTCCGCAAACTGAAGATGGTGTAGTCAGTTTACATTTTGTGGCTGCCTCAAGGTTACCACAAAAACATTCAGAACTTTCAAAACATTACTGAGATAAACCAGTTAAGTGTCTCTTGTTGATCAGTTTTCCCAGTTGCAAACTCAGAGTTCTGAATATTCTGTAATAAATCATTTCCCCTTTCCTTTAACAATAAACACACTAAATGAAGACTCACCATGCACTGTGATGTTGACAGGATTACTGATGCCTCCAGATTCAGACTCATACCAGTAAACTCCAGTGTGGGATGTGAAGAGGAAGCTGATTTTACATGTTGATCCTGTAACTGATCCCCACCATGAACAATCTAACACTCCCTCACTGTGTGTGTATCGTCTCACTGTCCATCCAGTAGAGTTACTCTGGTCCTCACAGCTCAGTGAGAGAGAGTCATTAGTAAAGTGTTGAGTTCTGCTGGGATTGATGATCAGAGAGACTGGAAAAGATTCAGCTTAAACACAGAAAATTATAATTCATATGTGTTATTATTATTGTGTTTTCATGGCATAACTTGCTCTGAACATATTTACACCTCATTTAATTAAACAGTGCTATTTGAATGAGAATAATCGTCTACCAGTGCTTAGGGCTATTCAACTGCCTTAAACATTCCTCACTCAGGAGGGTGAATATTAAAATCTTGATCCCACTTTATATTAGGTGTCTTTAAAAACTATGTACTTACATAACAAATTAAGCACTTGATACACTGTACTAACTCTGTCCCTAAATCTTCTTACATTGTACTTTTAAAGTACCTGCACGATCAATCTGTAGTTACAGTATTGTACTTACGTTTAGAAGTACAATCTTGTAAGTACACACCATAATTGCAATTTTGTAACTACAATTGTAACTACTCTGCAGTTAAATATATTAATATATTTTACTGCATGTAAAATATTTTTTCATAATTTTATGATTTTAAGTGTGTAACATAGCACAATGTATTTAAATATGAGTATGAGAGTACTTATTATTCAAAACATTTAATAGTCAAGCTACGGTTTGTCACAGGAACACCAGGCTCTGTCACCAACAGTCAGCGCCCTCTCTCCCCAGAGTTCTAATCAGCACCACCTGTCTCCAATCACCACACTCATCAGGACTCCATATAAGCACACACCTCACATGCAATCTTTGTCTGGCCTCAACAAGGAATAGACCTGTTCTCTGTGAGTGCCTGTGTTCATCTGAAGCTCCTCTATGTCTCCCTACATTTTCTCCAGCGTTTCTCTTCCAAGACACATGAGATGTGTGCTCCTTTCCCTCAGTCATTTACCTAGTGTCTCTATCGGTGTTACCCACCAGCCTGCAGTACTTATCTTTGTGTTTACCCTGTCTTTGCATACCCATTGTTTGTCAAATCCTTTAATAAATTTGTGTTGGGTTTTCACCTTTGTCTCAGAGTCTGGTATATCCTGACAGAAGGCCAGACCTAGACAACATCATGAACCCAACCACGTTAGATCCAGTTGCAGTGCTGGTGGATAATCTCCGCCAAGTTCTCGCCGCTTCCGGATCCACACCAGTCACGTCCCCCAGGTCTTCCTTGTCACCAACCGTCATCACCAGTCCCATGGTCAATCCAGCGCCCTACTCTGGCCTGACGGAAGACTGAGATGCAGCCACACCGGTTCCTGATCGATCTAAAATCCTGTTTCTACTCACTGGCAGAGCGCTGCAATGGGCAGATACCCTGTGGCATCAAGCGGGACCAGCAACGCAATCCTTCCAGAGCTTCATGGATCACTTCCGGGAGGTGTTTGGACATCCTGAAGGCAACTCATCTGTAAGTGAACAATTATATCACCTCAAACAAGGAAATAATTCTGTCTGACTATGGGCTGCAATTTCATATCCAGAGGACTCTGCCATCAACTCCAACTCAGGAAAAGCCCAACCCCAGCAAGCTATCAAGCACACTCCATAACAGGAACTCCCCTCAGTCAGAGAGCCATCAGACACCAGGTCGGGCCAATACAATTACAAGTGGGCTGTTTGCACTCAGAGTCCATTGAACTCCTGGTTCTGGAAAAAGCCACCTCTGATCTCCTGCTGGGACAGCCTTGGTTAGTAAGACACAATCCTATAATTTCGTGGTCCACAAGCGAAGTTCTACGGTGGGGCAATCAATGCTTCCCTGAATGTTTCCCTCTCCGTCCTCAGCCCCTCCCGGTCTGTACCACATCCATAGAAAGCCCTATAGAGCAACAGTCGGTGGATATTTCTGCCTGTTATAACCAGTACAAGGATGTCTTCTGCCCAAAACAAGCCTCCCAGCTACCACCCCATAGGCCTTGGGACTGTGCCATAGACCTCATACCGGGTGAGCCAGTGCCTAAAAGTAAAATTTACCCTTTGTCAATTCAAAAACATTTGAATTGGCTACAACAAGGCTATATCGTCCCATCTACTTCCCCTGCTGCTTTCAGCTTCTTGTTTGTGGCTAAAAAAGATGGAGGTCTCCGGCCTTGCATAGATTACCGGACACTCAACAAGATCACCGTTAAATACCGTTACCCACTTCCCCTTGTCCCAGCAGCATTGGAACAACTCCGGGGTGCCCGGATATTCACCAAGTTGGACCTTCGCAGTGCATACAACCTCATCCGGATATGAGAGAGGGATGAGAGGAAAACTGCGTTCATTACCCCCACTGGCCACTACGAGTACCGAGTTATGCCCTATGGTCTTGTCAATGCCCCCTCTGTGTTCCAGGGATTCATAAATGAGGTATTCTTGGAGTACATTAACCACTTTGTCCTTGTGTATATCGAGGACATCCTAGTCTACTCCCAGGATATGGCCGAACATCTCCAGCAGGTGTTGAAGGTCCTCCAGAGACTCCGGGACCATCAGCTCTACCTTAAGGCCCCACGACTACCTTCCTTGGTTACCAGATTAGTGCCAGAGGCATCCAGATGGGTGAGGGGAAGGTCCAAGCCGTCAAGACCTGGCCAATACACACAACTCTTAAAGAGCTTCAGAGGTTCTTAGGCTTCTTTAATTTCTACCGTCAGTTTATCAAAAATTACAGTTCTATCACCTCTCCACTTACCTCCCTCCTCAAGCAAAAGCCCAAATCCCTGTCCTGGACCCAAGAAGCTACCAAGGTCTTTGAAGCCCTGAAAGAGGTCTTTACGATGGCACCCCTCCTGCACCACCCAGACCCTAGTAAGCCCTTCGTGGTAGAGGTTGATGCCTCGACCTCTGGAGTGGGTGCCGTATTGTCTCAGCAGCAGGGGAATCCCTCACATCTCCACCCATGTGCCTATTTTTCCAAAAAACTCACCCCAGCAGAGCACAACTACAACATCGGGAACCGTGAGTTGCTGGCCATCAAGTTGGCATTGGAAGAGTGGAGGCACTGGTTGGAGGGGGCTCAGCATCCCTTCCTTGTCCTCACTGACCACCGAAACCTTGAGTATCTGCATGAGGCCAAAATACCTAAATCGCAGGTATGTCCCCAGTTCCTTACAAAAGAGACTAATCAAATCCGTGCACGACTCCCTAGGCACTGTCCACCCTGGAACTGAGATGACCCTCACGCTACATCAAGATCGATTCTGGTGGCCCAGGATGGAACAGGACATCAAGCGGTTTGTCCAGGGATGCCAGGAATGCGCTACAGTCAGATCCATAAATATTGGGACATTGACACAATTCTAACATTTTTGGCTCTATACACCACCACAATGGATTTCAAATGAAACGAACAAGATGTGCTTTAACTGCAGACTGTCAGCTTTAATTTGAGAGTATTTACATCCAAATCAGGTGAACGGTGTAGGAATTACAACAGTTTGCATATGTGCCTCCCACTTGTTAAGGGACCAAAAGTGATGGGACAATTGGCTTCTCAGCTGTTCCATGGCCAGGTGTGTGTTATTCCCTCATTATCCCAATTACAATGAGCAGATAAAAGGTCCAGATTTCATTTCAAGTGTGCTATTTGCATTTGGAATCTGTTGCTATCAACTCTCAAGATGAGATCCAAAGAGCTGTCACTATCAGTGAAGCAAGCCATCATTAGGCTGAAAAAACAAAACAAACCCATCAGAGAGATAGCAAAAACATTAGGCGTGGGCAAAACAACTGTTTGGAACATTCTTAAAAAGAAGGAACGCACCGGTGAGCTCAGCAACACCAAAAGACCCGGAAGACCACAGAAAACAACTGTGGTGGATGACCGAAGAATTCTTTCCCTGGTGAAGAAAACACCCTTCACAACAGTTGGCCAGATCAAGAACACTCTCCAGGAGGTAGGTGTATGTGTGTCAAAGTCAACAATCAAGAGAAGACTTCACCAGAGTGAATACAGAGGGTTCACCACAAGATGTAAACCATTGGTGAGCCTCAAAAACAGGAAGGCCAGATTAGAGTTTGTCAAATGACATCTAAAAAAGCCTTCACAGTTCTGGAACAACATCCTATGGACAGATGAGACCAAGATCAACTTGTACCAGAGTGATGGGAAGAGAAGAGTATGGAGAAGGAACGGAACTGCTCATGATCCTAAGCATACCACCTCATCATTGAAGCATGGTGGTGGTAGTGTCATGGCGTGGGCATGTACGGCTGCCAATGGAACTGGTTCTCTTGTATTTACTGATGATGTGACTGCTGACAAAAGCAGCAGAATGAATTCTGAAGTGTTTCGGGCAATATTATCTGCTCATATTCAGCCAAATGCTTCAGAACTCATTGGACGTCGCTTCACAGTGCAGATGGACAATGACCCAAAGCATACTGCAAAAGCAACCAAAGAGTTTTTGAAGGGAAAGAAGTGGACTGTTATGCAATGGCCAAGTCAATCACCTGACCTGAATCCGATTGAGCATGCATTTCACTTGCTGAAGACAAAACTGAAGGGAAAATGCCCCAAGAACAAGCAGGAACTGAAGACAGTTGCAGTAGAGGCCTGGCAGAGCATCACCAGGGATGAAACCCAGCGTCTGGTGATGTCTATGCGTTCCAGACTTCGGGCTGTAATTGACTGCAAAGGATTTGCAACCAAGTATTAAAAAGTGAAAGTTTGATTTATGATTATTATTCTGTCCCATTACTTTTGGTCCCTTAACAAGTGGGAGGCACATATGCAAACTGTTGTAATTCCTACACCGTTCACCTGATTTGGATGTAAATACCCTCAAATTAAAGCTGACAGTCTGCAGTTAAAGCACATCTTGTTTGTTTCATTTGAAATCCATTGTGGTGGTGTATAGAGCCAAAAATGTTAGAATTGTGTCGATGTCCCAATATTTATGGACCTGACTGTATGTCCAAGACCCCACAACATCTGCCGTCAGGTAAACTCCTTCCCCTTCCGGTTCCGCATCGTCTATAGGAGTAGACTTTATAATTGACTTACCTCCTTCCAATGATTACATCTGTATCCTGGTAGTTGTTGACCGATTCTCCAAAGCCTGTCGACTTCTTCCCTTAAAAGGCCTCCCTTCCGTGTCTCTCTTCTTAAATCATATCACCCTCCTGTGTCTGATTCCTCCACAGAGCCTGATCCTGTGAACGATCCTCCTCTCCCGATGATCCTGGATGACCAGCTAGTATATGCCATCAGACAAATACTGAGCTCCCGACACTGCAGAGGTCGCCTCAAACACCTCATAGACTGGGAAGGTTACGGTCCCGAAGAACAATCTTGGGTATCCAGGGAGGATATCCTAGACCAGGCCCTCCTGGCAAAATTCCACCGTTCACACTCCCAGTGCCCAGCTCCACATCAGAGGGCTCGGCTGCAGCGTCGAGGTCAACGGTCCCCAGGAGCGAAGCGTGAAGGGGGGGTTGGGGGCTGGGCATGAAACCAAAATTTACAAATGACTTTACTACCGCATTGGAATATATTTCCGAGTGAAACAGCTTATCAAACAAGAAAACACATAGGACGGGCCTTGATTTTATCCATAGGTTGTTGATTGGATTGTGAAAAGTGAGATCTGAATATGATTGCCTTAACTGCAGCGCAGTGCGCCCTTGCATACGTCAGCAGAGATGTATGAGGGAAAGTTTATAATTTGGTTTATTTTTTAAAGCTTTGCGATTATATGATACATTTCCATCAAACTTAATAAGAATAATCTTTAACTGTACTAATCATAACATTAACCTAATATTAAATTTCTTACAAATGAAACAGCTTTGACTTATTTTGAATTTCATTCAGCGTATAAGTGATAAAAGTAAAATTGAGAATAAAAAAGCAAATTTGATGTATATGTATTTAAATTGTTACCCTTAATTTTGTCTGGTTCACACTTAAAAGTAAATAATGTGTTGAAATTCAGAATTTTTTATGCTTGGCTTATGCTTGTTTATTTGTTTGAATTTGCTTTATTTCAGAATGTGCAGAAGAAAGAGTCATCACAAAGTTTCACCATTAATAGAGTACATCTCGTGAAACGGATAGAATTTACCGGTGGGTGATTATAAAACAAGAAAGGTTTATTTAGTCTGTCCAGTGTTTTACACATAATGATTTACCACAATAATAAAATGTTTGTACAGCCTGTAGACAGAGCAAGCACTAGTGATGGTGCTCCTCAGATTTTTCCTCAGATTTTCGCAAGGTCTCCAACTCAGGCAAACTGACCTGTTAGAGGATCAGATAGCTAGAAGTTCAAGAACTTTATCGTGAATGACAAATGTACTAAGGAAGGTGAGTTACTTCTCTGTAATGAATACAAAAAAAATGCAATTAATATGCAATTGCCTAACATTCATTAATGTTTCTATTCTGTTATTCAGATAAAAGGAAGGTAAATGGGCCATGGGCAAATGAGGTTGTCCGATGTGAAAAAATGAGATACCTTTTTAAAAATATAGATCTTAGAAATCAAGATCTTAGGAATGTAGTCTTTGTGTCTATGCTGGTTTCATAAGTTTTCTTATTGGTTCTCCATTTTACCCGAACATTTGAAAATCTGGACATTTCTTAAAAAATTCACATACTGTCATGAGGGATCAAAGCGGTGTTCTCTGGCAGAGAAATGGGTACCTGCATGTTTCACTGTTTTTGTTTCTTTCTTTTTTCAAAAATCTCTGGAATTTTTTAACATAGGGTATCTTTGACAATTTGGGATGATTTTGAATTAAAGTGGGATGGCCACATTCTTGTTTGAACTGTAGAAATTCCTAAAATATTTGGTGACATTTTGGGTAGTTTAGTTTCATTGTATCTAAAGTTGCATTCTTTTCTTTTCATATAACCATGGTCACTTTCAAACTACATGGAGGAGAAACAACTTGGTGTTTGGAATGCTGGAAATCAAGGGCTGTAGACGTTTGCCTGTTTTGAAGACTGTCAAAAACTGCTCAAGACAGACTATCATAATTTCATAGATCTGCATACTACAGGAGAAGAATATATTCATGTAAACAGGATGATTAAATGCAATGTACTAGCCACCTAAGATGTCACACTGTATTACAAATTTACAGGCTTTATCAATTTTGCATGTAACATAGTAAATAAAATCGGTGGTTTTGTGTATTTTCAATGTAAGAGCATGTTACTTCCTTGGTACTAACACAGGCTCCACATTTTAATTTTGGTGGGCTGTTTTTGTGTATTTTCGATGTAAGTACACATTAGTTGCTGGGTACCAATACAGGCTCCATACTTTTTCAAGTAGACAGTTTTTACATATAATCTTTTATAGCATGTGAGATGCACAACAAAATAATATCAAACTTAATGAATCCAGAGAAGCCGTAATGTGCTAAATGAGATGATTGACTATGTAAATTGGTGCATTCTGTTACTAACTTTTTGCAAGATAAGCAGGGTTATGAAAAAATTAAGCTATGAGAATGTGGTATTGGTCAAATCTCCAACCATTTGTTTAACAGAGCTTGACTGTTAAATGTTTTGAATAAGTAGTACCCTCATACTCATTAAACACATTGTGGAACATGTTGCTGTAATGTGTCATGTGTTGTTACACACGTAAAAACATAAAATTATAAAAAAAATATTTTACATAATCTCCAGAGTAGTTACAATTGTAGTTACAAAATTGGAATTATGGTGTGTACTTACAAGATTGTACTTCTAAACATAAGTATAATGCTGTAACTACAGATTGATCATGCAGGTACTTTAAAAGTAAGTACAATGTAAGAAGATTTAGGGACAGAGTAAGTACAGTGTATGAAGTGCTAATTTGTTATGTAAGTACATAGTTTTTAAAGACACCTAATATAAAGTGGGACCAAGATTTTTAGATGAAACATTAGCACAGCTATGATTCTCCATACTTAAAATCAGTGCTGTTAAATGTTTACATTTTATTTACGCATCCATATTCAACTGTTATTTTTCCTCACCAGTGATCAGTAGTGGCTGTGTAAAGCTGTAATGTGTGTAAAAGTGTTCTTCTCTCTCTGCACCGCACACATAAAATCCTGTGTGATGAAAAGCAACAGGACTGAGAGTGTAGGAGCCTCCAGATCCTCTGCTGCTGTCTGAGAGGAGCACTACATTATATCTGATATGACCATTATTGTCTCTGTAGAGAACCTCTCTGTACCAGCTGAATGTCCAGTCTTTAGAGGAGTCTGTAACCTCACAGCTTAGAGTCACTGAGTCTCCTTCAGTCAGCCAGCTCTGTGGAGATACACTCAGTACTGCCCGTGGTCTCTCTGTTACACAGGAAATACAAAATTATACTTAAATCTGTACATTTACTTTATACACAACAATCTTGCCATGTCTAAAATATCATCTAGGCAGTATGGAATAGTACCAAATACTAAATATGGATATAAAACTAATTACATTAAGTCATTAGATTAGGCATTAGAAATGTGTTCATTCTTCTTGTCATCATCACTGGGTGGTTTATTTCTGCTAAATAAGTGGGATCATCTGTATCCACTAGTCTGTATGTCACACAGGAGAGTGAATCTCTCCCTGATAAACACACACTCAACTGTTTAACATTGACATCTCTCCATCCACAAATACTTTTTAAAATTATATATTTCAAGATTTATTCTAGAATAACAGAAGAAACATGAATAGTTATGTAATATATTTATTAACAGTCCTCTTGATTTCAGAACTGTGGTGAAAGAAGTGAAAATCCTGATCTACCTCTCACTGTAATCCTGACTGAATCACTGAACACTGTGTAGTAGTTTTTGTCTCCCCATCATTGGTATGCACTATATTGTCTAGGTCAAATCTAAGTTACTGAATTCCAAAATAAAACTTTATAATTTCTAAATTTCTCACGTTATCATCTAATGAATGCCAGAGGCAAGACAAAATGAGATTTACTGCCTTCTGTCTTACTGTTTTACAGTGACATCTCTCCACAGTTGACAAATACTTTTTAAAATTATATATTTCAAGATTCATTTTAGAATTACAGAAGAAACATGAATAGTTATGTTTCTTCTGTAATTCTAAAATGAATCTTGAAATATATCATTTTAAAAAGTAAAATGATTTCAAAGCTGTGGTGAAAGAAGTGCAAATCCTGATCTACCTCTCACTGTCAAAAAATATTGATCAGGAGACAGGTACAAAAGAATTTCCAAAACATTACATGCACCATGGAACACTTTGAAAACCAGCATCCAGAAGTGGAGAAACTGGGGCACCGCAGAGACATTACCAAGAACAGGACACCTCTCAAAAATTGATGAAAGGACAAGAAGAAAACTTATTAGGGAGGCTGCAATGCGACCTACGGCAATATGAAAGGAGCTGCAGGAATATCTGGCAAGTACTGGTCACTCCCTGCATGTGACAATGCTCATTTCTTTTTTGTGGAATAGCCCTCTCTCACAAAAAAGAAAAGGAAAAAAAAATATTTAAGCCTGCATAAACTATCCCACACCATGTGGCAACTTTTTGGGCATAATTCTAAAAGATATTTTAGAAGACAGCTTATTAGCCAAAGAACACCATACCCACAGTGAAGCATGGTGGTGGCAGCATCGTGCTATGCGGCTGCTTTTCATTTGGTGAGACTGATAGAAGAAATCATGGATAGCTCCAAATACCAATCTCTTTTGGCACCAAAACTGCAGGTCTCTTTTGCACAGCTGAAGATGAAGAAAATGTTCACCTTGCAGCACAACCACAATCCAATTCAACAAAAAAAAATGGCTTCAGAAGATGATGATCAATGACCTTGAAAGTGACCTCAAGAGCATCACTAATTTTAATTTTCTTTAATTTTCTTTAATTTAATTCTAAAATTAGCTTTAATTTTCCTTTAATGCTCAAATGTGAATACGAAGGCTGATTTTGGTTAACAGTAGGTACCACAGAAGTAAGCACCTAAAACCATAAGTACCAGTGAAGCTATATTTATCCAAAATAATTACAGTCATTAGTTTCTAGACAGTTATTAAACATTCACACCTCCTCCTCTTTTTGACAGCTGAACTCATGCCAGTTATTTTAACAAGAAGCAAAACCACAACAGCCAACAGCCTGTCTCTGCTCTCAGGCCTCTAACTAATCAGTAAATAATAATTACTAATAAAAAATAAATAAATAAATAAATAAATAAAAACTCTGTGCATTAATTTGGTATTAGTGTGTATTAGAGTTTCCCTGCACAGACCATAATAGTAAGAAAAATGGTACTGTAGGTTATAAGACATTTTCTCAGTTAATGCTAACATGGTTTTGTTAAAACCTTTCTGTTCACAGGAAACACCACCAGAGTCTCACCACAGCAGCTAAAAACATTTCAGTTAGTCACAACCATGACTTCCATTAGTGAAAGTACAAACACCATCCAGTCATTTTCTTTTAGCAGATCAAATGATCATGAGAGGTTGTCACTGAGCAGCAGATGACAGCAGGACACAGAAGATCAGCTACAGATTCCAACAATACAGACTCGTTTACATTCAATAGATTATTTAAACCCTGTGTTTTAAACTTGCTCTACTTGTACTCTTACCTGTTGAACTATCATAGTTACTGAGAGTAGTTACACATCAAACTAAACCCTTCTCCTAACAGATATGGATACACTGATCCACCTGAGCAATCATGCAGAAGTACACACAATGTCCTAATCACACAATAAGCTCATCACTCAGGACATTCAGACTGCAGATGAACAACTTTATACCCCACCACTCACTCTAATGAAGACACAAAGAGAACATTTACTCACAGAGCATCACAGGGAGTGGACTGAACTCCATCCTGTCTCTCTAATGACTGACTGACTGACTGACAGAGAAGTGGGGTGTGTTACAGTCTCTACACTTCCTGTATTCTTATGGGTGTTGAGGGGATGCAAGCTTCTATTTTTAGTGGACACGGACACAGACACAGACTTGGCAGTTTCTGTTCTTCATTTTCGGTAGAAGGACAGTTGCTCTCAAATTAGATAAATACGTCCTCAGGTGCGTGAAGTAAAAAGAAATACAAAATGCAAGGCAGAGGCTGTCGGCACACTGAACCAGACCAGACCACTGAGGTCTTATCAGGATGAATATTTATTGCTTTAAACTTCCATAGTGTAAAAAAGTGCAGAGATCAGTGAATAAAACAGACCACTGAGCAAACGTTTCAGCCCATAGCTTTCTTCAGCGCTCACCTAGCAAACAAAGGTTCATCACTTTTATCGACACATAATTGAAGATTGAGACCATCTGAGCTTAATCAGAAAAAAAGAAAGAAAGAAAAATCCTTCAAATCATTGCAAAGAGAGTTTTTTTGATCTTTGAGCTTAACTCTTTAAACCCTAATGGCTTGAATGAAGAGATGGTGTGTGTGGTTTTTGTAAGTTTGTGGTGTTAATCAAGGGTTTCTCTTGATTAAGCTCAGCTGGTCTCAATTATGTGACACATGCTGTGGTGATGCTTGATGGTTGATGGGGACGCAGCAGCTTCATAAGTGACATTGTTCACATTCTCACCTGTGTACCTCCTCTAAGGCATGAAGAGCCAGAAGACACATAAAACAGACTTTTCATTAGGTTTGAGGCTTCTTAAGACACATCTCGCTGAACCGCCCCCACAATTTACACTGATATTGCACTACATACATTGTCATGTTAATTGCATGCACATAGTTATAAAAAGTATAACCCTGTCCTCAGAGTTAGAGAAGAGGGAGGTTAAAATGTGATTAGTGTTAGAACTTGTTTGGACAAATCACATTCCACCTTTTCCAAGTGGGATCTGCTATTCTGTGTGTACAAACCCTAGCTACTCGTAGATGAGTTCTTATCAATTTCTCTGTTTGTGTTCATCATTGGGAAAGCAGAGGACATTGCTCTGAGGGACACAGTAGGGCAGCTACAGGTGAGTTAGCTGAAAAGGTTAGACACTTGCTTACTGGATTTTTATGGGATGTGTATTGTGCTTAGAAATTGTGATTAGAAGTGATAAATGCAAGGTTATAAAATGTAAAATGTTGGCCTTATTTTTTATGACTTTGAAGCACTAGAACTAAATACAATTAGCATCAGTTAGCATTCATGATTTTTTTTTTTTGAGTTGTGAATCATCTTTTGATATCATTTTATGTGAATGTGTGTGTGCATGGTGTGCTGCAATGAACTGGTGTCTCTCATCCAGCATGTATTCCCACCGCATGCTCAGTGTTCCTGGGATCCACCGCCAGATTAACTGCCACCAGAATAACGCATTTACTGAAGATGAATTAAAGAAGGTATTGCATTAAGCATCATTTCTCTTTGACCACAAGGTGGAGCCCATGTACAAAAGAAATCCAGCTCAGTTTCAACCTGACAGTAGTGGTCTGGTACATGAGCTGGTACATTTATGAACCCTGGCCATATTATTTGAACCATAAACACTTAGTCTCACTAATTCTCACTGCAGGCTTTGAGGGCCATCACACTGCCAGTGTCCATTAGTTTGGTTTTGTACTAAAATCCCATGAATACATTCGATTCAAATAATGGGAATTCTTGAAATTTTTCTTTTTTTTGTAAGAATTTTCCAAGAGTATAAACAAAACAATATGTAATGGTTAACAAAAGTAGAGTGTGTGTTCTTTATGTATCAAATGATAGTAATGTTAAGATTAAAATAATTTCTAATGCATAAACTAAATAACACAGAAGGCATTGTGTGAAAACCACTTAACGTTCAGCATTAATTTTGTAAACATGCAAAAAGAAAACCTGCTGATTATTTCCTGAATATGAATCATTTTGCCCACATGAATTAAAATAAAAATATTAGGTTTACAAACCCCTAAGCCTGACTATCTTAATCCCTCTGCCAAGAGTGTGAAGAAATGCACTTATGAGGAAGTTATCTAGCAGGGTTTAACAGTGAAACCTTGTATTTCACTTTATAAGTAGCTTCTGATTGTCTGAATCACTGTCACTGCTGTAATGTTAATTTCCTGTGTTGTGTTTTGGACATTTTCAGTGTTATGTTAGTCCTGTACATCAGTGTACCAGTGTGTAGACATGCAGTAAGAGTAATAACACTTCTGTTTGATTCCTCATTTACTCCTGAACTTGACTGCACTGAGATCCTCTACTTACACTGAATAATACTGCAGGATTGAGTTATCTGATTTTAACAATAGAAATAAAGTACACATCTTCTTGGTTATTTTTTTTATTTAGGCTCAATAAATGGTTTAATACCAATATATGATTGTATAAAAATATAAAATAAAAATGCTGATATTTAAAAAGGAACAGAAGTAGTTGTTAAGAGTTTACTTGTACTTCATATGATATATTACTGCAACCAGGTTAAATTCAGTGAATTGATAATGATGCATTTATTAAAAAAAAAAATCACAACTACAACTAAAATTCACAGAGCTGAAAAGAAAAATTCAAACATAATATAAAACACTTTTTTTTTCAGAAGCACAGCTCTATCCTCACACACTGCATCAAAATATTAGCTTATTTCTTCTCTTTATTATTATTATTATTATTATTATTATTATAAAATTCCCAAAATAACCTTATAGAAAACAGCATTGTATCCTCTTTTTGTTAGATGAACTTCACTCCTCTGTGACTGTATTCTCCATTCTCTTTTCATCAGTGTGAGCTGTTAAAGAAATTAAAAAGTTATTTGTTTCATTTCAGTGTTTATTACAGGTGTTTATGGCAGAAAAGCAACCAAACTGCATTTGATCTCATCCTAAACACAGTTTAAAGGGTGTTTGTTTTAAGGCTTATGAATGACCGTGAAATGACAAGTGACAGAGCTTCAGGAAAAGATGTGTTAGAAAATGAACATCATTCATTCAGTCATCTTCAGTAACCGCAAAATGTAGGTCAGAGATTCTTTATCAATTATTACAAACAGTTTATTAGGGTGTCCTATTGCTCTATTAAATGCTACCTCCTCCTTTTAAAACCTTGTAAATTATTTTGAATATCTAATGCCTGTTACGATGATGGATAAGAATTTCCATCATATAAGTTACAATATATTTTTAAATAGAGATAATGTGACAAGATGTTTATTTTTTTTAAATGAGTAAAGTTAATTGTAATTTTTTTGAGATGCTTTGACACACTGACTGAACCGTCTGTCACGTGTAAATTCACCCTCAGACCTCAGCAGAAACAGATATGCTGTGTTTCATATCATTTACATTTAAATCTTACTGTAAATGCAGTTTAAAAAAAGTTCTACAAGACTCATATTTTTAGATTTTAAAATGAGAATAGTGAGTCAAATGCTTTCTACCTTTCCTAAGGTGAAAATGTTTTTCTCACACTAAGTAAAGTTAGTATGCTCATTATGTGAAACATACAGAAAGAGTTCTTACCTCGAGCTCTGTAACATTTGACCAGCAGAATGATGGTCACCAGCAGATACGGAGAGGCCGTCACTACACTACTGATCAGCATGAGCACGGAGAATGGAGCTTCTACATGCAGAATATAATAATAATTATAATAAGTCTTTATTCATGCTGAAGTGTTTGTAAGTTTTAGCTCAACCTGTTGTTTTGTAAGTTTTAGCTCAACCTGTTGTACAAATAAAACCATTTTGACTATTACACACAGACACACAACAGCATGTGAACACACTGCATATTTTACACACACTTACATAAACTAAGCACTATAGCTTACATTATGTAAAGATACTGAGTTCAACACATTAAGTCACAGTTGTATTTAAATGAATATTTAAATGATTTCTCACCTCTGACTGAGACCCAGCTTTTCAGTGACTCTCCTCTCTCTAAGTGTTTACAGTGATAGAAACCTTCATCTGACTTTGAGACAGTTCGGATGATCATCTCTCCTGTAGTCTGTGTCTGGAGAACTGATCCATCTTTATAGAAATCAGCTCGGAGGTTTGAGGGTTTTGGTTTGCGATATAAACAGCGTAGAGTCAGAGGATGTCCCTCAGTCACAGGATGGACAGGACTCTCCAGGATCACATCACCATCTAGAACACAAAATTTACACTAGTGCTTGATTTCACGGTGAAACTCATTAGTGTGTTTGTGTTTTGTGGTGTTGAATTGGATGAAAACTCTTCAGATAAGGAGTGTAAAACTAGAGTTGTGTAGTGCCGCATTACAGCCTCATTCAGTGTTTTACCTGCTCTACCGTAACTGATTCAGCTCATGAGAGAAACTCAACTGTGCCGTTCTGTTGCTGTCTTCATGTAACATTAAAAATAAAAAACATTTCCCTTTTCCTTTAACAGTAAACACACTACATGAAGACTCACCATGCACTGTGATGTTGACAGGATTACTGATGTCTCCAGATTCAGACTCACACCGGTAAACTCCAGTGTGTGATGTGGAGAGGAAGCTGATGTTACATGTAGATCCTGTAACTGATCCCCACCGTGAACAATTCGACACTCTCTCACTGTGTGTGTATCGTCTCACTGTCCATCCAGTAGAGATACTCTGGTCCTCACAGCTCAGTGAGAGAGAGTCTTTAGTAAAGTGTTGAGTTCTGCTGGGACTGATGATCAGAGAGACTGGCGGAGATTCACCTTAAACACAGAACATTATAATTCATATGTGTAATTATGATTGTGTTTTCATGGCGTAACTTGCACTGAACACATTTAAACCTTATTTAATTAAACAATGCTATCTGAATGAGAATAATCCTCTACCAGTGCTTAGGGCTATTCAACTGCCTTAAACATTCCTCACTCAGGAGAGTGAATATAAAGATTTTTACACCAAACATTAGCACAGCTGTGATTCTCCATATTTAAAATTAATGCTGTAATAATGTTTTTACTGTATTTATGAATATATATTCAACACTCCAACACACCAGTGTTGTTATTTTTCCTCACCAGTGATCCATAGTAGCTGTAGATTGCTGTAATTTGTGTAAGAGCGTCGTTCTTCTCTCTCTCCTCTGCACACATAAACTCCTGTGTGGTTAAGAGCAGCAGGACTGAGAGTGTAGAAGCCTCTGGATCCTCTGCTGCTGTCTGAGAGAAGCTTTTTTTTAGCACTGATATGACCATTATTGTCTCTGTAGAGAACAACTGTGTACCAGCTGAATGTCCAGTCTGTAGAGGAGTCTGTAACCTCACAGCTTAGAGTCACTGAGTCTCCTTCAGTCAGCCAGCTCTGTGGAGATACACTCAGTACTGCCCGTGGTCTCTCTGTTACCCAGGAAATACAAAATTATACTTAAATTATACATATATACTTATTTATTTTATACTCAACTTATTTATTTATTTATTTATTTTATACATGTAACCCAGTAGAACAAAAATTCTACAGGTATAGGGTTTATTTTTATTCATTTATTAATTCTTTGTGTTTTGCTCTAACCCAGAACTAAATGTGTATATGCCCCTTTAAGAACACGATCTTATATCAAGTTTGATTGCTATGCCCATGTGAAAAACGTGGTATTAACGAGCAGGTTAGATTTTCCTTTGGTTAATTGGTTTTCTTGAGTGTTGAGTCCCGCCTTCACCTGTGTTGTGTAATTTCAGAATCAGAATCAGAATCAGAATCAGCTTTATTCGCCAAGTGTGCACGCAGACACACAAGGAATTTGTTGTGGTTTTCTTTAAGGTGCTCTTGGTACATATACATACATACATATCTTACATGAGAACAAAAAAAACATTTAAATAATAAGACTTAACAATAAAAAAATAAAAATAAAAAATAATAATGTGTATGAATCTGGAACAGAAGATTTATGTACAGATTTGTGCATTATTTACTCTATATACAGCTGTATAAATAAAGAGATATGCATATGTATTTACATAATACTTGAGAAAGAGGTAGTAATTAGAGATGGAGGATGAATTACAGAAATGAATTATAGAATAAAAAAACACAGGCAATGATTCCTGTGTTAGCTGTTTAAGCTGGAGATGGCATGGGGGAAAAAAACTGTTTTTATGCCTAGATGTCCTAGTGCACAGAGATCTGTAACGTCTGCCTGAAGGGAGAAGTGCAAACAGGTTGTGGGTGAGAGGGGTCTGTGATGATGTTAGCTGCCTGTTCCTTCACTCTGGAGTTGTACAAGTCCTGAAGATTGGGCAGGTGCACACCAATGATCCGTTCTGCTGTCCTATCAGTCCGTCGCAGTCTTCTTATATCTGATTTGCTGGCTGACCCAAACCAGACAGTTATAGAGGAGCACAGAACCGACTCAATAACAGCTGAGTAAAACTGTGTCGTCTGCGCCTGTGGCAGGTTGAACTTTTTCAGTTGACGAAGGAAGAACAACCTCTGCTGGGCCTTTTTCACAATGGAGTCAATGTGAATGTCCCACTTCAGGTCCTGAGAGATGGTGGTGCCCAGGTACTTGAATGACTCCACTGCAGCCACAGTGCTGTCCATGATGGTGAGAAGGGGGAGAGCAGGGGGGTCTCTCCTGAAGTCCACTATCATCTCCACAGTTTTGAGTGTGTTCAGCTCCAGGTTGTTGTGACTGCACCAGACAGCCAGCTGCTCAACCTCTTGTCTGTAAGCAGACTCATCGCCATCCTGAATGAGACCGATGACTGTAGTGTCATCTGCAAACTTCAGGAGTTTGACAGAGGGGTCTTTAGAGGTGCAGTCATTTGTGTAGAGGGAGAAAAGCAGTGGGGAGAGAACGCAGCCCTGAGGAGCTCCAGTGCTGATGGTGCGGGTGTTGGATGTGAATTTTCTCAGCCTCACTAGCTGCTGCCTGTCTGTCAGGAAGCTGGTGATCCACTGACAGATGGAGGTGGGTACAGAGAGCTGTGTCAGTTTATTTAGAAGGGTATCTGGAATGATGGTGTTGAAAGCGGAGCTGAAGTCCACAAACAGGATCCTTGAATAAGTCCCTGTTTTGTCCAGATGTTGGAGGATGTAGTGCAATCCCATATTGACTGCATCATCCACAGACCTGTTTGCTCGGTAAGCAAACTGCAGGGGGTCCAGCAAGGTTCCAGTAATGTCCTTCAAGTAGGCCAACACCAGCCTCTCAAATGACTTCATGACCACAGACGTTAAAGCAACAGGTCTGTAGTCATTTAGTCCTGTGATTTTTGGTTTCTTGGGTACAGGGATGATGGTGGAGCATTTGAAGCAGGAGGGGACTTCTCACAGCTCCAGTGATCTGTTGAAGATCAGTGTGAAGATGGATGATAGCTGGACAGCACAGGCTTTGAGGCAGGCTGGAGAGACACCGTCTGGGCCTTTGGCTTTCCTTATCTTCTGTTTCCTGAAGACTTTGCGTACATCATCTTCACAGATCTTAAGTACAGGCTGAGAAACAGTAGGGGGGAGCGACGGGGAGGGTGTTGATGGCTGTGTTGTGAGACGGTCAGAGCGGGTGTGAGGTGTCAGACCAGGCTTTTCAAACCTACTGTAGAACTCATTCAGGTCTTCAGCCAGTTGTTGATTGGCCTCAGTGGTGGGATATGGGGTCTTGTAGCTGGTGATGGCTTTCAGGCCTTTCCACACTGATGTAGAGTCATTACTTGAAAGCTGTTTTTCCAGTTTTTCAGAGTAGTTTTGCTTTGCCACTCTTATCTCCCTATTCAGTGTGTATTTGGCCTGTTTGTACAAGGCTTTGTCCCCACTTCTGTAGGCGTCATCTTTGGCCTGGCGAAGCTGTTTGAGTTTTGCACTGAACCAAGGTTTGTCGTTGTTAAATGTTAAATAAGTCCTGGTAGGAACACACATGTCCTCGCAGAAACTGATGTAGGACGTCACGGTGTCGGTGAGCTCATCCAGATCAGTAGCTGCAGCCTCAAAAACACTCCAATCAGTGCAGTCGAAGCAGGCTTGTAGGTCCCGCTCTGCTTCAGTAGTCCATCTCTTTACAGTTTTTACTACAGGCTTAGCAGATTTAAGTTTCTGTTTGTAAGCCGGTAGAAGATGAACCAAACAGTGATCAGAGAGTCCCAGAGCTGCTCGGGGGACAGAGTGGTATGCATCCTTTAAAACAGTGTAGCAATGGTCCAGTATATTGCTGCCCCTGGTGGGGCATGTGATGTGCGGTCTGTATTTAGGCAGTTCGCGGGTGAGATTAACTTTATTAAAATCACAGAGAATGATGATGAAAGAGTCCGGGTAACGCTGCTCTGTGTGTATGATCTGATCGGCCAACAGTTCTAGCGCCGCGCTCACACGCGCGTCAGGAGGAATGTACGCACTCACCAGAATAAACAAAGAAAACTCCCGCGGCGAATAAAAAGGCTTACAGTTAATTAAGAGAGCTTCCAAATTTGGGCAGCACATTTTCTTTAAAACTGTCACGTCTGTACACCAGCCTTCATTAATATAAAAATGAATTTGAGTGGTTGATTGAAAGGAGTGTTTTGTCAGACAGCTGATGAGAGCGAGAGAAACAAACTGACGGAGTTAGACGCTGCGATGTGGGAGACGCGCTGCATGCGGTAATATTCTGAGCGACTGAAAGACTGTAAACGTTGTTGTTTCCTGCACAACGACGGAGACCTTAAGGACCAGATAGCGCCCCAAGTACCCGCGCTATTTGGGGTTCCTCTGGCTACGTGGGAGGTGCGTTTCGTCGGCTGACGACGGAGAGAGAGACCGAGGACGTGCGCGAGGCCTACTACAGGATTCACGGATCACTGTAGTTAATCGCACACCAAATTGAGGTACCTTTGATTGATTTGTGCTTAGGAGAGTGAAGGGGCCTGGCCACCACGAACACTAGCTATGATTCAGGCCTGCAACGGGGTGGGTTTGTGACTGACTGGTTTGTGTGTGTGTGGACCCACAGTGTTTAACATTGGTTCATATTGAGTTATTCAGTGGGTTTTAAAAACTGTGAATATAATAATATGTGGTGTTTTAATACTCTATATTAGGAAATCTACTTCCTTGAATTATTTTGACTTTCTGTATTTATTCTAATTAAATTCTTTGTTTTTTTGTTATTTATCTAAGAGTTTGTTGTTTGTAATTTAAATATATTTGAGTATACTTCTTAATTCAAAATAACTTTCTAAAGAAAATAATTCATTTAGTGACGTCAGAGGGGCCTAACTTCAACATTTCTGTAGGCATTTAGATGCTAAAATGCTAATCACATGTAGGGGGCGCTACATACACAACAATCTTGCCATGTCTAAAAGATCATCTAAACCAGGGGTGTCCAAACTACAGCCCGCGGGCCAACTGCGGCCCGTGATCCATTTTTAATTGGCCTGCAGCAAATTCCAAAAATATACCAGAATATGGCCCGCACATGAAACCTGGCGGTATTGTATTTCTTGGTTTTAACTCTAGGTGGAGCTACTGAGTTGATCAAGGCAGTTCCTCTACAAAACAAAATTAAGGAAAGAAAAATTTTGCCACAGCGCACTGAAAATAACAACGCCAAAGAAACGCAAGATAACAAGTGAGTGTAGAAAATTTCAGACACGGTGGGAAAATGAATACATCTTTATGGAAGTCAAGGGGAAGTGTGTGTGTTTGATTTGTAATGAGAGTGTCGCAGTGATGAAGGAATACAATGTAAGACGACACTACGAAACCAAACATCAGACCTACATGTCCTACACTGATGTGGAACGAAAACAGAAGGTTAAGCAGATGACAACTATCTTGCTAGCTCAACAACGGTATTTTTCCCGTGCCAAAAAAACTCAAGAAAATGCCACAATAGCCAGCTATGAGGTGGCTCAACTCATTGCCCAGCATGGGAAGGCTTTTTCAGATGGTGAATTCATAAAACAGTGCCTCACTAAAGTCGCAGGAATAATGTGCCCAGAAAAAAGTCAAGAATTCGACAGCGTTAGGCTATCAAGAAACACAGTTGTGCGGCGAATCGAAGACTTGTCAGCCAACATAAAACATCAACTGTAAGACAAAACGTGTGCTTTTGATTTCTACTCCATTGCATGTGATGAGAGCACAGACGCCACAGATACCGCACAGTTATTCATTTTTTTGCGGGGAGTTGACAATAACTTTTGTGTTACAGAGGAGCTGCTTGATCTCAGCAGTCTAAATACCACAACAATGGGTAAAGACATTTTTGAAGCTGTGTCAAATGCAATTAACAAGATAGGACTTAAATGGGACAAGTTGTGTGGAGTTACAACGGATGGAGCTCCAGCTATGACAGACGAGCGCAAAGGAATGGCCTCTATGGTGTGCGCCAAGGTGCAGGAGAGCGGAGGTGAGGCAGTTAAAATGCACTGTATCATCCACCAAGAAGCACTCTGTGCCAAGACAGTACAGCTTAGCGATGTGATGAACACTGTTGTGAAAACAGTAAACATAATTCGAGTACGAGCACTTTACCACAGAGAATTTCAAACTTTCTTAACTGACGTTGATGCTGAATATGGGGACCTGCTCTACCATTCAAAAGTGCGCTGGCTAAGTTGCGGATCCGTGCTTCGGCGGTTTTATTCTCTGAGATCAGAGATCGACCAGTTTTTGAAAGAAAAGGACCAACCTCTTCACGAGCTGAGTGACCCTCTATGGTTGGCAGACCTGGCGTTTTTAGTTGATCTCACTGAACACCTCAACACACTCAACAAAAACCTACAAGGCAAAGACCAACTCGTACCGCAGCTTCACGCACACATGAAAGCATTCTGTGTGAAGCTCCAACTGTTTGAGGCACAGTTGCGCACCTTCAATGTCGCGCACTTCCCCACACTGTCCGAAATCAGATCTGCGTTTCCAAAGGCCGATCTCTCTGATAAAAAGGGGAAATATGTGTCTGTGATCACATCTCTCATGACAGAATTTTCTCAGCGCTTCCAAGATTTTTCTACGATCGAGAATGATATCAAGCTGTTCGCGACTCCCTTCATGATAAACGCAGAAGAAGTGGAAGACAGTCTGCAATTAGAACTTATAGAAATGCAGTGTGATGATTCTCTGAAGAATCAACATCAGCTTCTCCACTTACCTGACTTCTACCGGAGCTTGGAAGAAGCCAGGTTTCCTCTGATGAGACGCCACGCAAAAAGAATGATGAGTCTGTTCGGCTCAACATACATATGTGAACAAACATTTTCTCTGATGACACTGATCAAAAGCAGATTGAGAAGCAAAATGACCAACGACCATCTCTGTGACGTCCTTAGCATCTCAACCACAAAACTGACTCCGGACCTGCCAGCAATCCTGCAGGCTAAAGCGCAACTTCATTGTTCCCACTGAGCGCAACCGTGTTCCCCTGAGTTCAAAATATATTATATGTTCCATGTGTTATTAAGCCCTATTATTTAATAAATGTAATCATTTTATGTTGATAGCATTTTTAAAACAAATATTAGTTGATCTGTTAACAATCCAAACTTATTTGCATAACAAGCTTGAAATATAGTATATAATTTATTTTATATCCCCACCCCCTCCAGGTCTGTCAAGAAGGACCACCATCCAGAAGCAATCAGAGGCAGCTGTTTTGAGAATGAACTGCCTACCTTTTTTGTTCTAAAAAAAAAATCCCATTCATGAAAAGCAGTGTTGTAGGCTGATTGATTTAGTTTACTTAAATAAACCAGGTGAGGCAATACGTACTTCACCTCGAGTGAGTGGCCTGGCTGTTTGTGTATTTTACCGCATATGACCCTTGGGGAAAAAAGTTTGGACACCCCTGATCTAAACAGTAAGGAATAGTAACAAATATTAAATATGGATATAAAACTAATTACACTAAGTCATTAGATGAGGCATTAGAAATGTGCTCATTCTTCTTGTCATCATCACTGGGTGGTTTATTTCTGCTAAATAAGTGGGATCATCTGTATCCACTAGTCTGTATGTCACATAGGAGAGTGAATCTCTCCCTGATAAACACAAACTCAACTGTTTTGCACTGACATCTCTCCATCCACAGATGAATAATACTTTTTAAGATTATATATTTCAAGATTTGTTTTAGAATAACAGACGAAAAATGAATAGTTATGTAATGTTATTTATTAACAGTCCTCCTGATTTCAGAACTGTGGTGAAAGAAGTGAAAATCCTGATCTACCTCTCACTGTAATCCTGACTGAATCACTGAACACTGTGTAGTAGTTTTTGTCTCCCCATCATTGGTATGCACTATATTGTCTAGGTCAAATCTAAGTTACTGAATTCCAAAATAAAACGTTATCATTTCTTAAGTTCTCAAATTATCATCTAATGAATGCCATTGGCAAGACAAAATGAGATTTACTGCCTTCTGTCTTACTGTTTGCTGTGTATTATTAATCACACTGACTCACCACAATTATACTGTAAATGTAAAGCTATAAAATCCAGATATTGCCACAGACTCACCTGATACAGTCAGTGTAACAGTATCACTGATGTCTGAGCTCTGAGAGTCACGTCTCTGTCCTTGGCAGGTGTAGTCACCACTGTCAGAGTCACTAACAGACCTGATACTGACCTCTTGCATTGTGCTGTCTGTATAGACTCTGTCTCCTCTCTCTACGTAGAGTCTGTCATTATTCTTATACCAGCTGTATGTCCACTCAGTGTCTCCTCCTTCCTGTACGTCACATCTGAGAGTAACTCTCTCTCCAATGTACACATTTTCATCAGGTTTTATGGACACCACAGCTTTAGGACTCCCTACAAAAAATCTATTGTTAATAAACTACACAGAAAGAAGTTTGTTTGTAACTCAAATAATGAAGTTATAATGAAGCTTTGTGTCCCACAGTTATGAAATAGTCTTCCAATCAGTGTTCGGGACACAGACACAGTCTCAGTATTTAAGTCTAGGCTGAAAACCTATTTGTTCAGTCATGACTTTTGTTAATAATTTTGTTTTTTCCTAGGCAAAGATCTGGAGGTTTTCATGGGCATAGAGTGTTTTGGTAAACTGTCCACTCAGGTTTGTTGATGGTGGAGTGGCTGGCCATTTTATGTCCCAGGGCGCCCTCATGTCTGCGTTACCTTCTGGCTCTCCCTTTTAGTTGTGCTGTCATAGCTATTCTTGCTGGAGTCCCTGCTTGCACTCTGCACACAGTGTACATCTTCTTAAAATGTTACAGGACAATAGCATACCTAATAGTCTGTGTTTTCTCTCTCTCTCTCTCTCTCTCTCTCTCTCTCTCTCTCTCTCTCTCTATCTCTTGCTACAAGCTACTCCTGAAATACCAATGATACTGACTGCTTTTGCCCTCCGAACCTGCCTGATGCCCCACTTCTGCTTGAAGCCTCCTTCACCGGAAAATCACTTGCTGCTAGTGTGGATGGTACCACATGGACACCCTAAAGATCACTATGAGTTTACTGTGGATGGTACCACATGGACACCCTAAAGATCACCATGAGTTTACTGTGGATGGTACCACATGGACAGCCTAAAGATCACCATGAGTTTACTGTGGATGGTACCACATGGACACCCTAAAGATCTCCATGAGTTTACTGTGGATGGTACCACATGGACACCCTAAAGATCACCATGAGTTTACTGTGGATGGTACCACATGGATACCCTAAAGATCACCATGAGTTTACTGTGGATGGTACCACATGGATACCCTAAAGATCACCATGAGTTTACTGTGGATGGTACCACATGGACACCCTAAAGATCACCATGAGTTTACTGTAGATGGTACCACATGGACACTCTAAAGATCACCATGAGTTTACTGTGGATGGTACCACATGGACACTCTAAAGATCACCATGAGTTTACTGTGGATGGTACCACATGGACACCCTAAAGATCACCATGAGTTTACTGTGGATGGTACCACATGGACACCCTAAAGATCTCCATGAGTTTACTGTGGATGGTACCACATGGACACCCTAAAGATCACCATGAGTTTACTGTGGATGGTACCACATGGACACCCTAAAGATCACCATGAGTTTACTGTGGATGGTACCACATGGATACCCTAAAGATCACCATGAGTTTACTGTGGATGGTACCACATGGAAACTCTAAAGATCACCATGAGTTTACTGTGGATGGTACCACATGGACACCCTAAAGATCACCATGAGGTTACTGTGGATGGTACCACATGGACACCCTAAAGATGGCTGTGGATGTTCTTCCTTGTTCAGCCTAAAGAGTGTAAATGCTGAACAGATGATAACTTCAGTTTGACAGGATAGACTTAAAGTTAAAACTTTAATAATGCTCATACTCAATTTGCTTTTAACACAATTAGCACTACTTGACTCTATAGTATGCAGTTATAGAAGAGTAATGATTTATAATCATTTATATCTGGTGTCATCTAGATATAGATGAGTTCCCTTTTGAGTCTTGTTCCTCTCAAGGTTTCTTCCTCATGTTGTCTCAGAGAGTTTTTCCTCACCACAATCACTTCTGGCTTGCTCATTGGGGATAAATTTAGATTTAAAATTTCAATTTGAATTACATTTAAATTTTATATCAAGATAACTCCAAATCTGCATTGTAAAAATGTCGATTGTTAAAAACTGAAATGAATTGAAAAGTTACTACGTGTACAGAAATGAACAGAGGATTATGAAACAACACTATGAATACTATGAATAATTTAATTAGATGTAAATATACAGTTTGAAATATTGCTTTGAGGTATAATTAAAGAACCACAGTGAAACAGTGAAGTTTAATTATTTCTATAATGTTGTTTTGTTGGTCATTTTACAATACTATTTATTTTAAGTGAAATGCTTTTAAAAAGAAAATATAGAAAAGCAGCAGCCACACAGTGTGTGAGAATTCACAAAGAGTACAACATGAAACTAAATATGAGAAACTGATATGAGAGAAAAGACTGCAAATAACTGAGTTAAAGTGACGTCCTTTTTTTAGACCTATAAAAACTGTATTGATTAAACAAATTGACAAACTCTGGATGGTAATGTACAAACTCGACCTTCTCAGCTTCAGTTAAAATCAGACATGTACACATAAACAAATAAATGTAAAATACAACTTTATATAATTACCTTGAGCATGTGGCAGTGGTACAAATGAAATCAGCACTGAAACAGAACAGAAACAGAGAACATGATGTAAACATGGAAAAGAGTCAGTGTATAACTGAAAGCGGGACACATTAGACACGCTGAACTCATGTGTAAGGAATACAATATACTGAGCTCTATCATTTATAAGTAAAATTAAAAAGAATAAATGCCATGGTTTGCAAAGCGCTTACAAAGTATGTATGGGATCTCACTGTCAAAAAATATTGATAAGGAGACAGGTACAAAAGAATTTCCAAAACATTACATGCACCATGGAACACTTTGAAAACCAGCATCCAAAAGTGGAGAAACTGGGGCACTGCAGAGACATTACCAAGAACAGGACACCTCTCAAAAATTTATGAACAGACAAGAAGAAAACTTATCAGGGAGGCTGCAATGCGACCTACAGCAACATTAAAATAGCTTCAGGAATATCTGGCAAGTACTGGTCACTCCCTGCATGTGACAATGCTCATTTCTTTTTTGTGGAACAGCCCTCTCTCACAAAAAAGAAAAGAAAAAAAAATATTTAAGCCTGCATAAACTATCACACACCATGTGGCAACTTTTTGGGCATAATTCTAAAAGATATTTTAGAAGATAGCTTATTAGCCAAAGAACACCATACCCACAGTGAAGCATGGTGGTTGCAGCATCATGCCATGTGGCTGCTTTTCTTCTCGTGAGACTGATAGAAGGAATCATGGCTAGCTCCAAATACCAATCTATTTTGTCACAAAAACTGCAAGCCTCTGTTGGACAGCTGAAGATGAAGAAAATGTTCACCTTCCAGGACAACCACAATCCAAGTCAACAAAAAAATGGCTTCAGAAGAAGATGATCAATGTTTCCAGGTGGCCCAGTCTGATCTAAATCCTATCAAAAATTCTATCAAAACCCTAATGAAAAGGGGGAATAAGGTCTTCAGAAACATGTGAGAATGTTCAATTCAATTATTTTATTATCTCCAGGAAAATCATCATTCTAATGCACCTTATTCATTTAGAATTTTCATGTGACATCATATTACAAAGGTTTAAATATATTAAACATCAATTTGTAACTGACAGTAATAATTTATATGGTGTAAATTTTCCACAATGCTCATTTAAAGCCGTATTGACCTTGAGATTGTGACCTCATCACAGTGCACTAATAGTTCTTCAGGAAGTCCAAGTGTAACTGATTCCAGTCAAAATATTGTGTTAATGAAGTGTGACTAAGATCATAATGAATATAAGTGAGTATCAGACAGACATCCTGCTCCACCTCTCATCTCTACTGCACACACTTTGTTTCCAACACTCTCTACTGCACAGATCCTGGCTTTAATTGTCCTTTAATGCTCAAACGTGAACAAGATGACTGATTTTGTCCATCAGTAAGTACCACATAAGAAAGCACTACATAAATAAAACCATTAGTACCAGTGAAGTTATATTTATCCACCATAATTAGTCATTAGTTTCTAGACAGTTATAACACATTCACACCTCCGCCTCTTCTTCACAGCTGAACTCATGCTAGTTATTTTAACAAGAAGCAAAACCACAACAGCCAACAGCCTATCTCTGCTCTCAGGCCTCCAACTAATTGGTAAAAAAAATAATAATAATTATTAATAAAAAACAACAACTGTGCATTAGTTTGTTATTAGTGTGTATTAGAGTGAACTTGCTGTACTGAGATGTTTCTCTGCAAAGACAACAATAGTAACAAAAATGGAGATGTAGTTTATAAGGCACTTTCTCAGTACGTCTAGTTAATGTTAACATTTTGTTAGGTTTTATTAAAACCTTTCTGTTGGCAGGAAAGACAACCAGAATTGTATCTTCACTCTAATGAAGACACAAAGAGAACATTTACTCGCACAGCATCACAGGGAGTGGAGTGAGCTCCATCCTGTCTCTATAATGACTGACTGACTGACAGAGCAGAGGTGTGAGTTAAAGCCTTACCACTTCCTGAGTTCTGGCAGAGAAAGAGAGACAGAGGTAAACTGAGAAATTAAACTGTGTGACGAGGAGGAAGGAGGGGCCAGGATGTGAGGATGCACGCCTGGTACTGAGTTGTCTAATCAGTGGGAGTGTGTAATAAAAGAGCGGCTGGAAAAACCTGAGGGAGAGAGAGATGCACACGTGTGCATCTGGATAGGAGTGAAGACGTGAGCCAGTCTCCAGTCCATCCCTGCCCTCAAAACGACAAAAATCAATTCGACTCGCATGAGCAAAGATGTCCTCTTGATAAACAAGGAGAAACAAAGTTATAACTGTGCCCAACCTCCCCTCCCCCATTATTTCTACTTATTTTGCTCTCGGATTTGGAATTTGCTAGTATACAGTTCCTTCTTTTGTGCTCCAGTTTGGAAAATTAAATAAAGGATAAACCTCTATTAATATTAACAGCTATTGAGGTATGTACTTCATTTTGAAAGAGAGCATGCTGCATGTACTGCATGATGCACTACTAATTTTTCAGGAAGCCATAATGAATATATACCTCCCATCTCTACTGCACACACTTTGTCTCCAGCGGTCTCAACTGCACAGACTCTGGCTTCAATTTTCCAATTGTACTCAGACGGTTGATTTTAAATTTGATATAATTCGTGTTAGTGTTATATTTGTCCACCATATTTATGGTCATTAGTTAAAAGTCAGTTATCGCTCTCACACATCACCTTCACACCTCCTCCTTCTGAGCTTGCATTGCTGAATTAACAAAAAAAGAAGCAAAACCACAACTGCCATCTTGTCTCTGCTCTCTCACCTCTAACACTGTCCCTGCCCTGTGTGTGAAAAACGCTAGAGATGTGTTTGTTTCTGCATAACTTTTGCTGTTGTTTCTGATACTAATAAGTAAATAACAATTAATAATTATTTAAAAAAAAAAACACTGTGCATTAGTTTGGTATTAGTGTGTGTTAGAGTGAACTTGCTGTACTGAGATGTTTCCCTGCACAGACCATAATAGTAACAAAAATGGAAATGTAGGTTATAAGACATTTTCTCTTTAAGTCTAGTTTCTTCCTTCTCTGTCACTAGTTTCTATCATTATTATTACGCTTATTAATAATAATGCTTATTACTCTGCTATAAGCCATTAACCAGTAATGTACATTAATGCATATTTTTCACCTGCAGTTTGCTTCAACCATGCATTTCATTTATTATCATATTAAAATATGAGGATATTTGAAAAGCACTGAGACTAAAGTAAACAGCATCAAATTTGCTGGAACTTGATTGCAGATTAAAGCATAATTAAGCTCTATTGAGTATTCACGTCATTAGTCCCTCACAATGCACCAATAATTCTTCAGGAAGTCCAAGTACAACTCATTTCAGTCAAAATATTGTGTTAATGAAGTGTGACTAAGACCTTATTGAATATAGGTGAGTATCAGACAGACACCCTGCTCCACCTCTCATCTCTACTGCACACACTTTGTCTCCAACACTCTCTACTGCACAGACCCTGGCTTTAATTTTCCTTTAATGTTTAAATGTGAACAAGATGCTTTTCAGTTTGGCCAACAATAAGTACTAGTGAAGTTATATTTATCCACCATAGTTATAGTCATCAGTTTCAAGATAGATATCACACATTCATGCCTCTTCCTCTTCTTCACAGCTAAACTCACACCAGTTATTGTAAAAAAACGAAGCAAAACCACAACTGCCAACAACCTATCTCTGCTCTGAGGTCTCTAACTAATCAGTAAATAATAATTACTAATTAAAAAAAAAACCCTGTGCATTAATTTGGTATTAGTGTGTATTAGAGTGAACTTGCTGTACTGAGATGTTTCCCTGCACAGATCATAATACTAACAAAAAAGGAAATCTAGGTTATAATTTTCTCAGTAAGTCTAGTTAATGCTAACACGGTTTTGTTAAAACCTTTCTGTGCACAGGAAAGACCACCAGAGTCTCACCACAGCAGCTACAGAAATTTCAGTTAGTCACAACCATGACTTCCACCATCCAGTCATTTTCTTTTAGCAGATCAAATGATCATGAGAGGTTGTCACTGAGCAGCAGATGACAGCAGGACACAGAAGATCAGCTACAGATTCCAACAATACAGACTCGTTTACACTCATTAGATTATTTAAACCCTGTGTTTTAAACTTGCTCTACTTGTACTCTTACCTGTTGAATTATCATAGTTACTGAGAGTAGTTACACATCAAACTAAACCCTTCTCATAACAGATATGGATACACTGATCCATCAGAGCAGTCATGCTGAAGTACACACAATGTCCTAATCACACAATAAGCTCCTCACTCAGGACATTCAGACTGCAGATGAACAACTTTATACCCCACCACCCACTCTAATGAAGACACAAAGAGAACATTTACTCACAGAGCATCACAGGGAGTGGACTCAGCTCCATCCTGTCTCTCTAATGACTGACTGACTGACAGAGCAGAGGAGTGTGTTAAAGCCTTACCACTTCCTGTGTTCTCTTTTAAGGGGGGGATTGTGGCATGGGGTGGCACGCTTCTATTTTAGTGGACACAGACACTGAAACTTTCTGTGTTCTTACAGAAAGACAGAGAGAGAGAGAGAGAGAGAGAGAGAATGCATATATATTTCCCCCTATATTTTATTGTGCATAGACTTAGACATAGGCAGCTCCTGTTCCTTCATTTTTCACATCAAAACTGTTTTTAGGCTCACATTGTAGAATCTTTAACATGTTTCACTCTACAAGCATTAAAATGTATTTTATTTGAAAGTATCACACCCTGAATTAAGATGCTGAAAATAGGAGAAATACCTGTGTTGATTATATTTAAGCAATAATTTTTTACACTATATCTGTTGAACTAGACTAGAACTAGGCCTTGGATCCAGAGACTATCCCAGGAACACACCTGGATGGGACACCAGTCTATCACACACACATTCACACACTCATGGAGGAGACCCAAGCAGACACAGGGAGAACATGCACGAAAACTCACACAGACAGCAACCCGAGCTCAGGATCAAACCAGGGACCCAGGTGCTGTGAAGTGGCATATTAATGGGTATTAATATTAATATTAAATGGGTTTCTGGGTATTAGTGTAAGGAAATTGAATATAGTAATACAACACATATAAAGTGAAATTGACCCAGCATTCTGAGTTTGAATAGTAAACCTAAGATGCTGTGTTAATAACAATAAGAATTAATAACAATCAACTCAACATACTGGGTTAAATGAACAACTTTTTATAGGTTTGAGTAACTCTTCAAACTTCAGCCTCCTGTTCCATCAGAAATATCCCTTTTAGGATCTGTTTTAGTATCTTTTAAGTTTAAAAAAAAAAATCCAGAAACAATTCTCTCCTTTGGACAGAAGGTGTCAGCAAAGCATTATTTTCAAGCAGAAATCTAGTCAATTTGAAACAGTCACATATGAGAAAATCTTAAACTGTCATTTTTTTCTCCCATTTGAGTGAGTTGTAGTTTGAATAACAAAACTCACTCACATTATATTTTGATGTCACTAAGTATCCAGCTTCCATCCTCGGAGATGCTTCCAGTGGATGAAATCTGGAGAAGTAAAAGAACCCAGACATTTTAAACACCTATAACATATAAAATGCACAAAGAAACAATTTGGTCATTTAAGCACAGATCAGAAGCCTGTATGTCCAAACTGTTAAACATGAATGAAATTAAAAGGATGGTACATGAATTCGAGTTAATGTTATTTCTGCTCCAACACATTTTATTCAACGTATCAGTTAATTGTCATTCGTGAAAGAAATTGTGTCTCTTTGAGCAGGAAAACAATAAACTAATGAACATTAAACTAATGGAATATGGTTCATCCAAGAGTTACTTAAGAAATTAAAAAAAAAAAAAAATCGAGACTCCAGGTCTTCTTTATTTTCCAGTGGTGTTGCTGACATCACACTCATCACCCTCTTTTATTTTGCCTGATACATAGAACCATAAAGACATTTTTAAATTATCAACAACTACACTTTCATACTGAAGGGTCAAGTCCAGAGTCATATGAATTTATGAACAGGATTTTTCAGAAAACTGTGAAAGGTCTGTGAAAATCAAAGCATGTCCACCATGACAAAGTATATGATCTATTGGTAAAATAAAACTGCGGTGTGTTTGCAACCTTTAATATTAAGCATTACTCAGTGGCAGAAGCTGCTCATGATGGATCACTGTGATACAATTACTTTTATCCCAGACCCTCACAGTTTTAAAATTAGAGTCAGAAAGGTGTTCAGTCTATACTGAGTGGCAGGCAGGGCTGCAGAGAGAACGTCTCGGTCGCACTTCAACATCTCACAGAGTAACTACAGCCTATATACCCATCATACTATAGGACCTGTAAGTTTTAATGTATCATGTGTGAATTAGAATACAGGTTTATACATTTCTAACAATAAAACAGTGAAAAATTGAGCTACTTTTTTTAGAGCCTTCACGTATGAATGATGCGACGATGAGAAACGCTGAAGTATTAAATTTCTCTGTGTGTTATAAGACTGTCATTTTGAAATCAGTGGCCTTCTTTACAGAACTTTTTTTTACACAATCTGATTTAATAAGTTTGATTAACTTTCTTGGACTGTCAAAGTTTTTGTGTCGAAGTTACTTGTACCTAACTTGAAACTGATGAGAAATCTGTATGAAATGGTGCACTTTCTCTAATGGAGGTCTTTAAATAAGTGACAGTGTGACATGAGTGACTGGTTAAATGATTTTAATTAATGAATAAATTGAAAAAGCACAACCAACATTACAAATGACAGATGGCAGAGGAATGATTATGTAAAAAATGAAATGTAAAAAAATACAGAATCATTTCCTAATAACTAATTAGGAACTAATTTATAACTAATGCATAAATGCATACTTAAATTAAATAAGCAATTTCCTGCAAAACACACTGCATTTTTGTTATCATTTCAATGTGTGCTACACAACACAGCCTCACAATGCTAAAAATAAGCCATTAAAAATGGCCCTTGTAAAATTAAAAGGACATTGCAGTATACAGTGATATATACCTGTACATTGAGAATTTTAAGCTATGTATATAATGATATAAACAATGGGCTTTACTACTATCGAACCCAGATATGAGTTTTAAATGTCAAATGTCATGTCACAACTTAGTAGTCAATGTGGAATTTAATAGGCAGCCGATTTAGACTGAATAAGAATGGAGGTAATATGCTCTGACTTTACTGGTGCTATAGACAAGCTGAAACTTGCTTAAAGATACAGCATGACAGTCAGCCTTGAGACAGATTGCAATAGTCCAGTCAAGGACGTATGATGGAATTCACTAGAGCATTTAAAACACAGTGTTAAATCTATAGCCCAAGAGAGGGTTCTGTTCATTAAACTCTATATGTATTTAATATAGTCTTTTATTTTGCATAGCTGTGCTTCTGTATCTGGCTAAACATTTGGTATCTGTCAGACAACCATGGCTCCATCAGTATCCGTAGACACATGGCTCACTGCAGAGAGAGAAAGAGATCACATAAATACAAGTCAGGAAACCAGGTTCAGGTGTGCAACATCAGCCATTACCCCTCTGCCCTGCCCTCCACACAGTGTCATCTGACAGAATTAGTTCTATTTCTCCTCATATTGAAGTCAGAAACTAGTTAACCTTTTGAATCAACGGCTGCTGAAACAAATCTGTAAGTTATTTGGTGCCAGTACTTTGAATGTTCATAGCCAACTATTTCTTACGTCATGGTGTTTGGTTTGTCTTTTAAGCTTCATAAGATGCTGTTTATAATCAGTCTTACCTTCCTGTTCAGCTTCACCTCTGAGTATACAGTATCAGCACACACACTGACTTTTTCTAATTGAAGCAAGAAATCTTGAATTAATCTCCAGAAAAAAAAATTCAATCCATCTAAACATATCATGATTTTCTGTACCTTTTTTTCTCATAGATTTTTTCTTTGGTGTTACTTCAAGTTCAGCATAAGTCACATCACCACCACTGGGTTCAGCATCAACATCTGCAGCAGCAGAGAACAAAACCATCACACTGATCACCAGCCTTATAATACATTAGTCATTACAGCATCACTTCTACCACAGTGTGGCTGAATTCTCCATTCTCATTTCTACAGTAAGAATAATTCCTTTATCATTCAACATGTGGCATCTTTTCAGGACAGAGATTGTCAGTCTAATAGATGACTGAATATATTGGAGACTGTCCCACTTGTAGTTTACATGAAATGTTGTAGCATTAAAAATACTCTACTGTTGTTCCTCTTTGCCTTCTTTTTCTTCGTGACCTGTGTGTAAGTGGCTTCACTGCTCTCAGCTGCACCTTCACCTGAACACAGTGCAGTGTGTTAATCACTACAAGACACTTCTGTACTTTACTGTATAGAGTTAATCTATAGTTAAGTCTCCTAATACAAGAGGAAACGCTTGATATAAAGCTACCTGTTCCACTCGTATCTGCCTGATCCACAGTGGCATAAATATTAGTACTTCCTACTGAAAACAGAGCAAAGATTCTCAGAAAAATGCTAAAAAACTTCTAAAAAGATATTTTATGAACAGATGTAGAAACAAAACAGTCATTGAGACAGTGTCTGACCAGCCTGAAGTGGTGTGTGTCCTGACTGAGAGTCTTGAGCTCCTGACTGGCTCTGATTCTGCTCTAATGTCTGATTGGTTTTCTGCTGCTTTCCTGTAGAGGGAGACAGATTCTACATCTGAACAGGGTGTAAATAGTTACAGAAACATTTTATTTTACACAGAACTGATTAAAGCATAATAACCAGAGTAACTCCTAAAAACTACTAAACAATGAGGAGTAGTTACAAATTTCCAATATGGATATAGTGCTAATAACAATGTAGTTAGACGACTATCTCTAACTATATTAAATACTGGTAAGTACTTTTTTATTTATTATACAATCTACATTTTATTTACATTGTTTAATACTTTACACTGTAATCAGGACTCTGACCATATTAATTTCAGTGCGTCCAATCTTCTAAACAAGCCCTTTTTCTCAAGTTAATATTCCCATATAAATCAATATTTGCTTTATACTCTATGCTCTATACTCTAAGTATTACATTTTATATAACTTATCTAAAGCAGTTATCAGACCTTTCTTTATTTTCCAGAACCAAAGCAGGATCATAAAGATTAATAAAACGATGAACAAAAATGCCAAACTCAGTCCCACTGCCACTCCTACTGTTCCAATACTGAACCTAGAACCTGAGAATGAGGAAAGAAAGAGAGCAGGTTTTTAAGCTTTTAAACACTGTACATCTAAACTGTGTTATTAAAAATAGAATCAAATAAAAAGAAATTCTCACAAGATTTCTCACCTCTGACTGAGACCCAGCTTTTCGGTGACTCTCCTCTCTCTGGGTGTTTACAGTGGTAGAAACCTTCATCTGATTTTGAGACAGTTTGGATGATCATCTCTCCTGTAGTCTGTGTCTGGAGAACTGATCCATCTTTATAGAAATCAGCTCGGAGGTTTGAGGAATTTGTGTTGCGATATAAACAGCGTAGAGTCAGAGGATGTCCCTCAGTCACAGGATGGACAGGACTCTCCAGGATCACATCACCATCTAGAACAGAGAATTTTCACTACTGCTTGATTTCACTGTGAAACTCATTAGTGTTTTGTGTTTTGTGGTGTTGAACTGGATGAAAACTCTTCAGATAAGGAGTGTAAAACTAGAGTTGTGTAGTGCCGCATTACAGCCTCATTCAGTGTTTTACCTGCTCTACCGTAACTGATTCAGCTCATGAGAGAAACTCAACTGTGCCGTTCTGTTGTTGTCTTCATGTAACATTAAAAATAAAAAACATTTTCCTTTTCCTTTAACAGTAAACACACTACATGAAGACTCACCATGCACTGTGATGTTGACAGGATTACTGTTTTCTCCAGACTCAGACTCACACCAGTAAACTCCAGGGTGTGATGTGGAGAGTGAGCTGATTTTACATGTAGATCCTGTAACTGATCCCCACCGTGAACAATCCGACACTCTTCCACTGCGTTTGTATCGTCTCACTGTCCATCCAGTAGAGTTACTCTGGTCCTCACAGCTCAGTGAGAGAGAGTCTTTAGTAAAGTGTTGAGTTCTGCTGGGACTGATGATCAGAGGGACTGGAGGAGATTCACCTTAAACACAGAACATTATAATTCACATCTATTATTATGATTGTGTTTTCATGGCGTAACTTGCACTGAAGACATTTAAACCTCATTTAATTAAACAATGCTATCTGAATGAGAATAATCCTCTACCAGTGCTTAGGGCTATTCAACTGCCTTAAACATTCCTCACTGAGGAGAGTGAATATGAAGATTTTTACACCAAACATTAGCACAGCTGTGATTCTCCATATTTAAAATCAATGCTGTGATAATGTTTTTACTTTATTTATGAATATATATTCAACACTTTTTCCTCACCAGTGATCCATAGTAGCTGTAGATTGCTGTAATTTGTGTAAGAGGGTCGTTCTTCTCTCTCTCCTCTGCACACATAAACTCCTGTGTGGTTAAGAGCAGCAGGACTGAGAGTGTAGGAGCCTCCAGATCCTCTGCTGCTGTCTGAGAGAAGCTTTTTTTTAGCGCTGATATGACCATGATTGTCTCTGTAGGGAACAGTTGTGTACCAGCTGAATGTCCAGTCTGTAGAGGAGTCTGTAACCTCACAGCTTAGAGTCACTGAGTCTCCTTCAGTCAGCCAGCTCTGTGGAGATACACTCAGTACTGCCCGTGGTCTCTCTGTTACACAGGAAATACAAAATTATACTTAAATCTGTACATTTACTTTATACACAACAATCTTGCCATGTCTAAAAGATCATATAAGCAGTATGGATAACAAATATTAAATATGGATATAACTCTAATTACATTAAGTCATTAGATTAGGCATCAGAAATGTGTTCATTCTTCTTGTCATCATCACTGGGTGGTTTATTTCTGCTAAATAAGTGGGATCATCTGTATCTACTAGTCTGTATGTCACATAGGAGAGTGAATCTCTCCCTGATAAACACAAACTCAACTGTTTTACAGTGACATCTCTCCATCCACAAATACTTTTTAAAATTATATATTTCAAGATTCATTTTAGAATTACAGAAGAAACATGAATAGTTATGTAATGTATTTATTAACAGTCCTCCTGATTTCAGAACTGTGGTGAAAGAAGTGAAAATCCTGATCTACCTCTCACTGTAATCCTGACTGAATCACTGAACACTGTGTAGTAGTTTTTGTCTCTCCATCATTGGTATGCACTATATTGTCTAGGTCAAATCTAAGTTACTGAATTCCCAAATGAAACTTTATCATTTCTAAAGTTCTCAAGTTATCGTCTAATGAATGCCAGAGGCAAGACAAGGCGAGATATATTGGCTTCTGTCTTAATGTTTGCTGTGTATTATTAATCACACTGACTCACCACAATTATAAACTATAAAATCCAGATGTTGCCACAGACTCACCTGATACAGTCAGTGTAACAGTATCACTGATCTCTGAGCTCTGAGAGTCACGTCTCTGTCCTCGACAGGTGTAGTCACCACTGTCAGAGTCACTAACAGACCCGATACTGAACTCCTGCACTGTGTTTTCTGTATAGACTCTGTCTCCTCTCTCTGTGTAGAGTCTGTCATTATTCTTATACCAGCTGTATGTCCACTCAGTGTCTCCTCCTTCCTGTACATCACATCTGAGAGTAACTCTCTCTCCAATGTACACATTTTGATCAGGTTTTATGGACACCACAGCTTTAGGACTCCCTAAAAAAAATCTATTGTTAATAAACTATAACTAAAGTAGTTCCTAAGTGTACAGAGGTGAAGTGTACAGAGTCATTTCACATAACAATATGAATAATTTAATTAGAAGTAAACATACAGTTTTAAATACTGAATTGATGTATAACTTAAGAATCACAGTGAAACTAAAGTCAATTCATATATTCCTTTCTGTAGTATAGTTTTATTGGCCATTCTTTTCTCATTTTATAATACTATTTATTTTAAGTGAAATATGAAAGGAAATAGAAACTCAAGAGTCACACAGTGTGAGTGAATTCACCAAGAGCACAAAGTCAAACTGAACATGAGATAAACTGATATGAGAGAAAAGACTGAAAATAACTAAGTTAAAGTAACTTCCTTTCTTTACAGCTACGAGATGATACTGATAAAACAAAGTGACAAACTCTGCATGGCAATGTACAAAACACAATCTTCTCTGCTCCAATTCACATTAAACATGTACACATAAATAAATAAATAAATAAATAAATAAATAAATAAATAAATAAATAAATAAATAAATAAATCACCTTGAGCATGTGCCACTGGTTTAAGTGAAATCAGCACTGAAAATAACAGAAACAGAAAACATGATGTAAACATCTAAAAGATTCAGCATATGATTAAACACTGCACATATTAGACACAGTGTACTGCTGTGTCTCTCACACAATGTACTAATTATTCTTCAGGAAGCCCAAGTGTAATTAATTTCAGTAAGAAATATTGTGTTAATGAAAATTACGCATGGCCATAATATATATACATAGGTGAGTATACACCCTGTTGCACCTCCCATCTCTACCACACTTTGTCTCCAAGACTCTCTACTGCATGGACTTTGGCTTTAATGTTTTAATTTTAATTTTTATGCCAATCAGAACAAGATGGTCAATTTTCAGTTAGACCAACTTTCAGCACAATAAGTATCAGAGCAGTTATATTTGTCCATCGTATTTACAGTCATTAGTTTTGAGTCAGTTATCTCTCTCACACATCCACCTTCACACCTCCTCCTCTTCTTCGCTTCTTCACAAAAAAGAGAAGTTAATACAGAACAGCCAACTTTGCTCTCAGGCCTCTAACACTGTCATCGCCCTTTGTGTGTACAAGACTAATGAGAAGTGTTTGTTTCTGTACAACGTCTACTGTTATTTTTTTAGATTAAAAGACAAATAGTGATTAATCATGATAAAAAAAAACATTAACTGAATATTACAAGGGTATTATTATGTATTAGAATGAACTTGCTGTACTGAGATGTTTCCCTGCACAGACCGTAATAGTAACAAAAATGATCAGCTACTGTAGGTTATAAGACATTGTCTCAGTAAGTCTTGTTTATACTAACATGTTTTTTTTTTTTTTAAAAAAAAGGAGATAACACCAGAGTCTCACCACAGCAGCTAAAGACATTTCAGTTAGTCACAACCATGACTTCCACTGGTGAAAGTACAAACACCATCCAGTCATTTTCTTTTAGCAGATCAAATGATCATGAGAGATTGTCACTGAGCAGCAGATGACAGCAGGACACAGAAGATCAGCTACAGATTCCAACAATACAGACTCGTTTACACTCATTAGATTATTTAAACCCTGTGTTTTAAACTTGCTCTACTTGTACTCTTCCCTGTTGAACTATCATAGTTACTGAGAGTAGTTACACATCACACTAAACCATTCTCATAACAGATATGGATACACTGATCCACCTGAGCAGTCATGCTGAAGTACACACAATGTCCTAATCACACAATAAGCTCATCACTCAGGACATTCAGACTGCAGATGAACAACTTTATACCCCACCACTCACTCTAATGAAGACACAAAGAGAACATTTACTCACAGAGCATCATAGGGAGTGGACTCAGCTCCATCCTGTCTCTCTAATGACTCACTGACTGACAGAGCAGAGGTGTGTGTTAAAGCCTTACCACTTCCTGTGCTGTCTCACAGAGAGAGAGAGAGAGAGAGCGAGGGAGAGAGAGAGAGAGACATAAACACACACACACACACACACACACATATATATATATATATATATATATATGATTACATAATTACATATGTACACATTTTCATTTCTTTTCATTCTTTTCATTTCAAGTCCTGTTATTTTCATGGACTTACTAGCTCCTGTTCCTTAATAAACCTTATAACAGTTTTGACTTTACAAGGATATTAAAATGTTTTGTGTTAAAGTATAACACTACTACGTAAAAGTGCTGCAAATAGCTGACATATTTAATGTTAATTATATATAATTAGTTGTATTTGGAGTAGTGTTATTATTTGAATAATATAAGAGAGAGAGAGAGAGAGAGAGAGAGAGAGAGATGTGTGTGCTTCAACTTCTCTTTTAGTAGATACAGACGGTGTTGTTCCTTCCTCTTTCTAGGAAAATCACTTGCTGTTTTTAACTCACACAGTCACATACAAAAGTGGACAAATGACAGCGGAGGAGGTCAACTGATGTTATCGTGGATATTATAAAAATAGTTTTTAGATATCCGCAGTGCGGATTGAGCACATTTGCCAGTAAAGTACTGTAGAATTTACAGTAAACAACTGTAAAACATAGTTACAGTAATGTACCGTAATATCTTACACAGTATAAAATACATAATCCAATACTTTTGCTCATTTGGCTGATACTGGACACAAGTGAGCAATGGGATTTAAACACTTGACTTTCTGAACTGTAATTCAAAGCCTTAACCACTGAGCCACCACAACTAACTCAACTAATTCTCACTGATTCAATGCAATCTTTTAGTGGAGTTAATTCAGAGGTAGAAGTGGTTGAGTCAATGTACATTAATAGAAGAAGAAGAAAAAGAAGCCAGAGCTACTTGTGGTGGCTCAGTGATTAAGGCTTTGAGTTACAGAGCAATTTTTTACAGTGTAAGTCAAATTACTTGCATAAACCATGGGCCAAATCTGGCCCGTAGCCTCATTTCATTTGGCCCGCATAAACTTGGAAAAGAATAATACTGAAACGGCTCATAGTACACTACTGCTCAACATTTTCACCAGTGGCAAGGCCATGAATTGAACAGTGGGTGGGCCTGAGCAAAACAGTTTGGGCACGGGTCTGAAAAGAAAAACTCAAATGCCAGCAGTCGTTCCAAAAGTACTTGAATGCAGAAAGTGACCTATGAGTTAAATGTCATCACTCAAGAAGTTTGTTCATTTGCCAGTTCATCGTAAATGCCAGCTGTTTACTGTAACACACACACAGAGCAGATTAGGAAACACACAAAATTCCAGGAACTTGCCAATCTATAGGCTTAACACGACCACAACAAAAGGGCCGTCAAAGAATGCACTGAGTTGTGCCTAACATTACATCTCAACTAAATCCTGCAGCTAAACACATCACACCTACCAGAAAATCACAAAATGAAACACAGCTGGCTGATAAAAGTAGAGATGTTTATACTCCTGTGTTTTAATGCTTTTGACATTAAAGCCAACTAGAATTGAATTTCAATGGAATACCAGTTGCAATTATCCAAAATGCCTATGTGAAATTAAGTCACACATTTTAAGCAGCTTTCCCAATCAATAACAACACAACATAAACATAAAAGTGTTATCCTTTCAACAATATTTTAACTTCAGTTTACAGATGCTGTTTTTTCACGTGGTTTCACGCAATTCGTCGCTCGTGATTACGTGGCACCCTGCAGGCACACTTCTTAGAATTTAAATTCATTTGTTGTGCTTCACACAATATCCACCGGGTTGGCACATGGAACAACATCCTGTAGTTCAACACATAGACTTGACAACGTTTAACGTGCTCTGCTGCTTGTTGGAAAAACAGTTCTGAGAGAGGTTCACAGATCTGCTGGCCAAACACAAGCAGATCATGGGCTTTGTTCAAATGAAACATGACTGCCCAGTACTGGTTTTGTGTCTCCTGTGCCCACAGAATGCGAGTGATCCTGCATGATGCTGCATGAAATCGCAGGATCCCTTTTCCTTGGATGTGCATTCTCACTGGCCACATCTGTACATAAGCTAAAACAGGAACTGAGAAAATGAACAGACTCACCCTATAGGAAATATGACATAGTATTTCTTATAGGCTATGATGTTATCACAAGGGAGCAACTAACCAATGAAATTAGGACAAAATATTGTTTTAAAATGTTTTAGCTAATATTTAGTTTCAATCTATTAGGAGAACCATTATAAAGGTCTATTGGATTAATCTTTGCTTGGTGACATTTAAAATAGTTTTATTCAAGTGCAGATTTTAACAGAAGTAACAGGCAGAATGGCCCACTGTCTCAGCAGATTTTGTTTATCCAATTATTTCATTCACATACAAAACTACAGCAAAAGTCTTCAGATTTCGGGCGATAAAAATGACACCAGGCCTACTCTAACTCCTGTGAGTAAAGACAGTAGGCTACACAGCAATACGTTTGGGAACATTTTATTACAGTTAAAAATGACTTTATTTTAGTCTTTTGTGACATCCAACAATGTATTGTCAGAATTGTTGAGTTAAAGTATGATTTGGGGTATTTTTGTGTAAAGAAAGGCCGAAATTGTATGCTTTGGGGAATGGTTTTCTGTGCCATGTTTTTATTGCAATTGCCAAATTACGCCACCAGGGGGAGTATCTACCAAAGTGAGCGCTAGTTGTGCCCGACCAGGCCTCCGTTTCTCAGACAGAACGGCCTGCTGTATGAACACAACTAACGTCTCCTGTGTCTGCTTTTTCCTGTATAACACAGGTTAGTAGCATGTGTAATTTTATCACAATTTACTCCTAATGTCTCTTAAAAGCCTTCTGATGTTGTTTTAATGAGGTTTCACGTAGGAAAGAGTGTATTTGATGAGATTTGATGGGGTTTTAGTATTGCCCATGTATAAGCAACAAGACAAAATGGCGGCATTACTGTCTTTCTTATATTCGTGGTACCATGGCTCCTAGGCATCTGTGATCTTATAATTCATGTTTAGTTAAGGTTTATCTGTGATGTAGAGTTGAAGGCATGGTAAGACTGAATTCATTGTTGTTTAGCTTTCAGTGGTTGAGGCCACTTAATCAGATTATCATTATTGGGCTAATGAGATCCCAGACTATGTTACATAGATTTTTGTTTATAGTTTGTGGACGTTTTGTAGAATTTTTGTTTGTAAAACAAAAGTTGATCAACAGGCTGAATTTAACCAGTAATATAATTGCTGATGCGGTGTATATTAGAATATTATGTAGCAAATACAGAAAGAGAGAGTCAAATTGCGCAGTCATGCCACTGTATATTTTAATCTGGTAAGTTACTGTCATTGGGCAGCAGTGTATACACAGAAATTGTATATCTGTAGACTGCAGTAACTGCACATGTGACATAGAATTTATACTGTGTGTAAGAGGGAATGTTCTAACTCTGAAGTTGGTGGAAGCCATGATGTGAACATTAGAAACAAGAGTCAAATGAGAAAGATATGTCTGTTTAATAAAGACAGAGAACGGCCTGCTGAACGAACACAACTAATTTCTCCTGTCTCTGCTTTTTCCTGTATAACACAGGACATATTATCGGTCTACCGGTCACTCCTGCTTGAGGCCTGTAACACCATGAATTCCTCAACAAACTGCAGTTCTGTTCTTCAGAACTCTGAAGTGGGTTCCAGTAACTTGTGATAAGATGGGTGTTGGCACCCACTACCTCGTGGCTGGAGTTTGGGTGGGTGCAGGAGGTGGGGCATTTAAACCCCAAGATGCAGATATCGGGGTTTGCCCCAAAGAAGTTCTAGCTTGTTTGTTCCCATTCACCAGTGCCAACATTTTCCTCGTTGTTTGCCATTTGCTCAGGGTGGATTGGAAAGTGTACTTGCATTCGTTTGTAGGAGAATTCGCTACTTGCAACCGGTAAGTGTGGGATATGTTTCCAGCATCAGGTAGTTAGTAGTAGACATTGTGTGTGGTTCCTAGATTTTTAAGTATAGTGCCAGGACCAGTGGATGATGTCCTCTATCTGTCTGGCTTCTAAAAGTTGGATTCAAGGACTGCTGCTACATGGAATGTAGTGTATACTTATTTTATCATGAGTAGAATCCTGTTTGTTGGTGGCATCCAGTAACACAGGGATTGCGACCCAGGACTTTATTTATTTATTTATTTGTTTGTTTGTTTGCTTGTTTATATTATCTCTGTGGGTATAATTTAATATTGCTTTATACTGTGTACTTGTGCTGTGCATTTGCGTTTTCTTGTTGTCTTTCTTGTTTTTTTTTTTTCTTGCTCTCTTTGTCACTGCTCCAGCCAGGTTAATGAATACCAGCTGTCATTAATCACCATCAAGTGCCTGACTGCTCGGATTGGTTGACAGGAAGAAAGCATGTGGAATCTGAGAGGAGAAGCTTTTCTCCTGATCCAGTGTGATGTAGATGCACTATTGTTGGTGCAGTTGCTCTTATACATATGCTGTGCAAACAGTTTGTCAGTTCTTGTAAGTTTCTTTTCCCCTTTGTTTAAGTTTTGTGGAAGCTGTAGAGGGTGATGCCATTTTTGTTTAATACTGTTTTCTCCTGTTTATGGCTAGTGAGGGAGTGAGGCTAGAGTTTTGTTGTTTTTGTTTCTTTTGAAAGGTTATTTACTTTTCCAGGGGCCCGTTCTTCGTATGTCACTAACTCAGTTAGCTGGACTTGATTGTTGACGATTTGGCATGATCTTGGATTATTTGGTTCTTCGACGCTCATCCTGAAGTTGTTGTCATAGCAACGGGTCGGTAAGCTTAAACCTGCTCGGAAGCAGGCTTATTTCATGTAAACAGGATTAGATCGCAGCTTTATAAGCGGAGGTGATATAGGAAGTCTGTTGCAGCCATGTCTTGCCCGTTTTTACGAGAGCAACCTGTTGCGGAAGGTGCGAGGATAATTCGCAGAGCTTTTAGAATTAATCGCGTTTTTGCGAGACAGAGCGCAATAGTGCACTTTTTGAAAGATATCATTTTTCACGTGAGGGTGTCATTTACATAATTAATTTGTTGGAACCTCATATTAAAAGTTCGACTCGTTGGAGTAGGGCTTTAACAACAGCACAAACTGTGTGCATCGTGTTGAGATTCTTTGCGAGTGGCACTTTCCTTTCCTTTTCCTTTACACTATTGGAGATGTGGACAACTTGGCCAAAAGTGCTGTCTGTCATGCCATTCCCAAGTTCTAGTGGGTCCCGTGGTGGCTCTAATATAAAAGATTAAAGTAATTATGAAAATTTAAAAAAGAAAAGTACATAATATATACTGTAATAAGTGATAAAAACATCTAACACAGTCACTACTTAAACATTTATTTTGTCTGCAACTTTTTTCCAACCCTCTCTCCTGGCTTTTGCAGCCTTTGAGGTGCTCCCTGATGTTTTTATTAAATTTTGGAACTCGCCATAGCCCTCCATTAAGAGTTCTTGTTCTGTCGCTGAGAAAAAGTGGGCGCGCTCTTTGGCCATTGTGGGCAACCAATAGCAGCGTTGCTGATCAGTGTTTCTACTATCGATACATAGCCCCTTTTAAACCAGCGCATGAACGCGCAATGATCTCAGATAATTCAACCCAGCCATACTAATCATCAACAGCAGGTGTGTTCGAAGAACCTAATTAGCCAGATAATGATTAGCTGGATCATATCGTCTCGGATGTGTCTTTCGATCTCGGATGTAATAAACAACGTACGAAGAACAGGCCCCAGGTAGTTGGGAACGTTTTTGTTTGTTATTTTGGCCTTGTCCCCTCTTGAAGTTTTTTTGCTTCCTATTATGTTAATTGTAAATGAGCATTTGATTTTGTTATTGCTTAAACTGGTGGTGTTACTGGCTGGGACAGGAGAGAAGACCTCCGGACCTTTTTTAGTTCTTTATTACTTTCTTTTCTTATTTTTCTTACCTGATCCTAGACTAGGAGTAAATGTGATGGGGATTTTAATGTTTTCAGGGCTGTTTTTGGATGATTGCTGCTGGTTTCTAGTTGGTTTGCAAATCTGTTGATTTGATTTGCTGTGTTTATTTGGTTGAATTTGATGTATTCCTTTTTTTGTTCGTTTTCTTTGTTGCAGCCACTTTTGCCCTTTAGTCCTTCAGTGGGCTGAGTGGGCCTAGGCCATCCCATTTGGAGGCCTGGCCCACATGTAGAAGTTACACCACAAAACCCAGTTCTTTTGTGGTGAGAAGTCAGTGACCAATAAACAAGGAAACTATTTACTGAATGTCAGTGTTGTAGCTGTAGGAAAATAATGAACATATTGTCAACGTCAGCGACAAGAAAGCGGGTTGAACTGGCAGGTAACGCATGATGATTCTCACCTGTGTGTGATCATGGCAACTTTGTGTGGCTTGTTCGTCTTTTAGGAGATGCCATGAATGAAGTTAACCTATTAGCTCAAAATTCTGAGTTATCAGAAAGTCTGACTTTATTGCAAAATTATTTACATAGACTTATGTCCAACGATTGAGAAGTCAAAATATTAAGATAAATCTTAGTTGTACTGCTGCTGCCAAAAACAATGAAAAAAATTATGCATTTCTACCTGATGGAAATTGGCTTTCAATGTCAGTGGAAGGGAATTTAGCTTGTTTGTTAGTCTGTCAGATGCACTGTTTTTTAATAATGGCTTTATTAAAATGAGATGTTATAATTTTATAAGCAACTGATGCAGTTATGATGGTTTCTGGTTGCTGACATTTACACTCCAATTATGGTTACGCTAGTTATGTAGGTAGCTGGATAACAACTATAAGGAGGACAATCTCTGATCTTTCAACCTATTCAACACAAAACTCAAACACACAGTTTTCTTCACCTGATGCTCTGTTAGGTTAGGATAAACACACACACACACACACACTCTTCTGGGTTTTTGTTTTGAATCATTTAAAACTAATTTTAAAAAAATGTATTTCACATACATGCACTCTCTCTCTCCCTCTCTCTCTCTCTCTCTCTCTCTCTCTCGCTCTGGGAATTCATCCTCCAGTGTCTTGATATCATCCTATAATTCTTTTTAACTGATGCCCCCACAGCACTGAGGCTGTATTCTGAACACCTTCTTGTTCATAACTATATATGCTCACTACATAGGGTATAACAATGCAATACACTTTATACCAAATAGAAAAACTTATTATAGATTTTTAAAAGTAAAGTATCAGTTTGTAAATTTTAATGGTGACTTCTCTATGAATACGAAAGTAAAGTTTGAATTTGATGTTCCCCAGCTCTGTATTTTAGGGCCATTGTTTTTTTTATATACAGTGCCTTGCAAAAGGAGTGATTATTATTAGTAGTAGTAGTAGTAGTAATGATTATTGATTAAAAATAATAATAATAATAATAATAATAAATTCATTAATTCATTTAATGGTGGGGTTTAAAGTGATGATGATTCAGTTATTATTATTATTATTAGTAGTAGTAGTAGTAGTATTATAGCCAAGAAATTTCTTTGCATTAGGCAACAAAAAGTAGAACATGGCTCTTAAATATTCAAATGTGATCTTTTTTGCCTTGAAATATGACAGTTTTGTCCAAATAAATTCTAGTTGGATTCGAAAAATGTTCATTCTGACGGCCCATTACTTATAGTATATTGTAATGTGTTATGTAATGGCAAACACAAAATGTTCATGAAGCTCTTGACCTGTATCTGCTTGAGTTTATGCATTGCAGTGTTACATGATTGGATAATTGCATGAATAAGCAGATGTACAGGTTTTCCTAATAAAGTGGTCAGTGAGTGTGTGTTTATATGTTCTATAGTGACTACCATTGCTGAGAAGTAAGTGAAGTGTATAGCTACCAGTTTAGCATCATCACACTTCTAACTCATCACACACTTAAAAAGGATCATTTAGCTCAGTGACACAGTTTGTACATAAACAGTTCCATAAAATGCATCAGTGTCAGAAACCACATCAGCAAAGTTGACGCTGAACTCCACAAAGCCGACTGAGGAGACGCCACAGTGTGATGATTTACACATGCAGTTTATACAGTGTTAAACTGGTATCTGACCTAATAGCTAAAGTTTAAACCTGGACACTGAATCTGTCTTGGGTTATCAATGGTTATCAATGACATTTGTGGCTAAAAGAAACATTGTATGCATGTCATTTTTGTTAATTTGATTCTGCTGTTAATGTCAGTGCTGAGAAAAATACCTGCTATTCCCCTTATGGGAAATTCACATACATTTCACATGTAAACCTCTTGTGATTATGTGATCTAATATGTGGAAAATATACAAATCAGTTACAAAATCACATGTGAAAATAAAACCGCAGTTACTACATGTAAAAAGGCAACTGATTGTGTGAAACACAAAAGTCACATGTTTCACATGTGAATCGGTCAGTTACTCATGTAAAGTTCATGTGACTCTTCTGTAAGAGTCTTAGGTTTTATGGTTAAAAAAATATACATTATTGGTTAATAATGAAGACAAAGCAACTGATCAAAATTTCACCACAGAGAGTTCTTTATTAAGGGCTTAGTAACCGTAGCAATATTTTCCAAGTAAGTGCATAAAAAATAAAAAAATGTAATCTGTTCAGTTAGAACTGACTCACTGTGTAAGTATTTTTGTCATTAAATAAAGAGAATGAGATTTGCCAATTTTGTTTTGAAAGGAAAAAGTTGTAAATTGTTGCTTACAAAGTTTAAGGGGTGATAATCAGTGGTGCTGAATTTTTACCTTCATCACTGAGACAGGGACTGAAGTATGGATAAAGTTTCTCAGTGAAATTCTGACCAGCGAAAGAGTAGATAAGAGACTTTGCATCAGCATCATAGAAGGAGATCAGACCCTCCTCATAATCCACAAACACCCCCACCTTCTGAGGAGCCTGTTTCAAGGAGAGGGGAACAGGAGGAGAGTCCCAAGCTTTATATTCAGTCTTATTCCTCAGCCACACAATCCAGTACCCTTCTTTGGGGCTGTATGTATTCTGTCCTTTCCTGTTAACAGACTCTTGGGCCACTCCTAAATCCCACTGAGTCTTCCTTCTGACCTGCACCTCATAGTAAAATCTCCCTGAGGAGAATCCCTCCTTGCCCAACACACAAATTATATAATTAAACCTCTCTGCATTATCAGGGAGAATCTTTCGCAAGTCTCCATGTCTCACTTGTTTTCTATCATCAGATAGGATGAGGTTAGGATGAGCAGTATCAGGATCCAGAGTCACTTCCACTGAGAAAAAGAAACACAATTTGCACCAATTATGACATTATATAGTGTTAATACAAAAGAATTATATATTTAAGCGTGTATTCAATGAGCGATCACACACCTCCATATTGCTGAATTCTCCTTAGTTCTGTTTGGAAAATGAAAACAATTATACCTCTTTTGGATTTCACATTGTACTAAATTAAAAATATAATTTGTATTGAGTGACCTTTATGGCAATAATAAGGAGAAGAACCTCTAAGGCACCATGTATTACATTTACATTTCAGGTAGTTGGATGCGCTTTAAATAATAACCTCAAAAATCCCTTTGGCCAAATTCAAAACTAACCAAGGACTTACTAATCTCAGGAAGCTCCTTCATTTTCTTATTGAAAGTCTCCTGAAGCTGAGACAGATTTCTTCTCAGAGTCTCCAAACTCAGATGAGAGGTAATTGTGACGTCGGTCCAGTCCTGGGTGTGTGGAGGGCTGCACAGTGACGGGTAAATCTACAGTACAGCAGGAGAGAGGAGAAATCCCTCAGCATGGGGACTGCTGTCCTGTCATGTGCTGCATTGCTATTGAGAAACAGAGGGACTCTGACCTGTAGGAGGTGGAGATGATCCTCAGTGTGTGAGAGCTGCTCCAGCTCAGTGTTTCTCCTCTTTAGCTCAGTGATTTCCTTCTCCAGCTCTTTAATGAACTCTTCGGCCTGCCTCTCTGCTGCTTTCTGCTTCTCCTCCATCACCTTAAGCAGCTCAGCCTGGCTCCTCTCAATGCAGCGCATCAGAGCACTCAACACCTCCATGCTTTCTGCTTTCTCCTTCTCTATGTTTTTCTAACAGTATAGAAATGAATTTTGTTTCATTTTTACACATATGTATTAAATTAAAGGCTCTAAGCTGAACAGTAATGAAATTGCATGTTTAAGAAAACTTACATTATTGAGTTCTACAGATTGTTTGAGTTCCTGAATCTTCCTCAGTCGGTCTTGAATCATCTTTTGAAAATTCGCCTGTTTCTTCCCCAAGTGACTCTAATAAAAAGAGATAAATGTGAGGTTATGAATCAGTATAGATGATTTGAATCATTTTAGGATGTAAAAATCACAAGTAAATTATATTAATGTGACTAAATGTCCCTTACCTTCTTTAATTGACCTTCCTCCTCTACAGGAACAGTTTTGTGAGTTTTGTGGTCTGTCTCAGTGCAGAACTGACACACACACATCTTGTCATCTCTACAGAACAGCTCCAGGGGTCTCTCATGTTTCTGACAGATGTAGTCCTCCAGGTTCTCCACAGGGTCAATCAGTTTGTGCTTTTTGTATTTGGTTGTAGTTTTATGAGGCATCAGATGAGTGCTACAGAGAGAAACCCCACAATGCAGACAGGACCTTAGAGCCTCCAGCTTTTCCTCAGTGCAGGAGTCACACAGAACCTTTTTAGTATTGGAGAGAAGCGGATCTACAACGCTGCTGGATTTCACCTGAACTGACTTCTTAAACTGAGCAGCCAGACCAGAGATGAACGTATTCACACGAAGCTCAGGTCTTTTGGGGAAATCCTCCTTACACACTGGACACTGGCAGTATGGACTGGTGTCCCAGCACTTTTTCAGACACATCTTACAGAAGTTGTGTCCACATGGAGTAGAGACTGGATCAGTGAACACATCCAGACAGATGGAGCACTGGAGCTGGTCTTCAGATAAGAGACTGCTGGAGGAGGCCATGTCTGATAGAGGAAACACAGAGATCTTAGAAGAATAATCTGACACCATAGAAACACACAGACTTATCAATAAATTAGATATTAAAAAACTTGAAAGTAAACTTATTTGGTATAATTTATTTATTTATAACATCACTACATTTAGATGTCCCATTTCCACCATGAATATTATCAGTGATCAAACAAGAGAAAAACAATGTATACTATAAGCAGCTGTTTATCTGCTGTATAAAGTTCACACTTGGTCTCCAGCAAATTTACTGTGCTGAAATAATTCTCCCACTACAACCCCATCTGGTAATCTACTTTATAAAACAAAATCCACAAATAAATGTTCTAATCCTGATTAAGAGTAATATATCCTAGCATACGTTTAAGACAAAACAGTCCAGGTAAAAATAACAATTTTGGTCATGTCAATCATTGCTCACATTTTGGTTAAACTGCATCTACAAAATGTCTTCTCTTAAATTCTTCTAAATATCTTCTCTTAAATTTGTAGTAATACAAATATCAAAACTCAACAGAAACAAAATATTTATTTCATTGTTTTTATCTAAAACATTTTAATGAAGGATTTAAGCTCCACCCACTTCACAATCACAGCTCTTTATGCTTAAAAAGCTTGTTTCCTGATACACTATATACCCAAATGTTTGTGGACACCTGACCATCACACCCACATGCACTTGTTGAACAAGTAAACTCATTTCAGATTTATTCCCCCTTTGCTGTTATAATAAGCTCCACTCTTCTGGAAGGCTTTCCACTAGATGTTGGAGCGTGGCTGTGTGGATTTGTGATCATTCAGCTACAAGAGCATTAGTGAGATCAGGCGCTGATGTTGGTGAGGAGGTCTGGGGTTCAGTCGGTGTTCCAGTTCATCCCAAAGGTGTTCAGTGGGGTTGAGGTCAGGGCTCTGTGCAGGACACTCGAGTTCTTCCACTCCAACCTTCACACACCATGTCTTCATGGAGCTCTCTTTGTGCACAGGGGCATTGTCATACTGGAACAGGTTTGGGCCTCTTAGTTCCAGTGAAGGGAAATTGTAATGCTACAGCATACAAAGACATTCTATACAATTCTGTGCTTCCAACTTTGTGGCTACAGTTTGATGAAGAACTACATATGAGTGTGCTGGTCAGCTGTCCACATACTTCTGGCCATATATTGTATAAATGCCAATGAACCTGTCATCATGCTTTACGTGTTAATTTCCTTTATAAACCATTTAAATGACACTAACTAGAGTGGGAACACATTAAACCACATTTAATGTGTTTAATGTGTTTTTCTCAAAGTCAGTTTTTCCATCATGATCAGAAAGTTCATTTAATTCAGGAAAGATTCCTATCACTTGGATTTATGTTACATTTTTATACAGAAAATGAGAAAAACAAAATTATAACAGTGCATGTTTTTTTTTCCATTAAACAACGAACAAATTATTTTCCAACAAACGTTTCTGTACAAGTTTTTTTTTTTTTTTTTTTTTTTTTGCAGAGCGTATTCATAGTGGAACAAACATTTCTAACTCAAATTCTAACATCAAAATACAAAATTTGTTTATTATGTATGCAAATGTATGCATATTTAATTCGATTACGTTTCATTTGCATAATTAGTGTATGTTTTTGAAGTTCAAATACAAAAATACTTGTGAGAATATCAGCAATAAGCTGCCTAAGACTGATTGTGATAGCTATAGTTTTAGAAACGACCCTGTTCACCTGCAGTGTCTCACCTTAACAACCACTCACCAGGAATGGAGGAAATAAGACACATTACCTGCTTCAACTTTCTCTCCTTTTTTCCCCCCGTTTTCTGCTCCCTATAATTTACCTGCTGTGGCTTTAGTTCCTTAAAGAAACACTGAAGAAGCTTCACATTGAGCAAAAACTGTTTTAGAGGCTTTGCGTTACTTTCTGAAACGTTTTCGTTTTAGTTTCGTTTCACCTGGAAATACAACCGGAAGTCCCGCCCAGCGTTCGCACACGGAGGAAGTGATGTCATCGTTTTTGTGGCCGTAGTGATCTTCGCACACGATTTAAATGTTTCTCGAATTCGGCTTTATTTCATGAGGTGTAAAATCATATTTGGACATATTGGACATCGAGAATTTGGAGATATATAACTTTAAAGCATGTGGCTCTTCATGTATTTTATCTTCATGGACCACGTTTCCGTGTTCGGGACCAATCAGAGGCCACCTTTACATCCGGGCATTCCTCGTGAAAGCACAGAACGCTGTTCTGAGGTAAATACAGCTTCTACAGGTGAGTTAGCCACGTAGCTAGGCTGGACAGTGGCTTTCTTTCTTTCTTTCTTTCTTTCTTATCATTTTTAGACCGTGCTTGTACTAAAAAAGAGTCTAAACTATTTATATAACATAGTAAAATGTGAATCCAATGTAATTGCTCATTTTTAATCTCTGTAATGTTTTCCTTCCATTACCCCATAAACTGCTCTGGTCTCAGTTAGACCATTAAATATTTTAGCTTATAAGACTAAGCCTAAATTACCTGTTGATTTCATCCTACAAATATAGGTAATTTAACAACAACACATTTCCTTCAAATTTGCCTTCATGGTTCTTTAAAGTGAGAGTTAATTGGCTTTATATTAAAGCATCACATATTATGCAAAAATACAATATTTATTTTGTCTACTTATTAAGAAATTATCCTTATATTAGCCTCAAAATTAAAGACAAATCACTCCCTTTTTTCTCCTTGCATGTTTTTAAAAACTGTCCCAGTGAACTGATTTCTCATTAAAGAGCAATAGAACAGAGATCATACCATAAATCATCTATAGCCTATTTAGACAAATGAGATTTTTCAGTGAACAAACTTAAAAAAATTCTGTTCTAGGAGGAAAAAAGATGTGCATAGTATATTCTGTACAGTGATTAATAAAATGTGCATATTCTGGTGTCTACATTTGACCTAAAACAGACAAGCGGTAGCTTTCTCCCAAACTCCTAGTGGTGAACATAAAACTTGTACAAAATACCCCAAGACTATCGGAAATTACCAAGGTCCAGAAATTACCAAGGTCCAGACATCAGTGTCCTTATAGCTAGTTACAGCCATGCTAGTATCACATTAGTAGTCTATTAGTAGAAGTTAATAAAGGCAAGATCTAACTCTAAATGTGGATCCAATACATATATAGGCCTATAACTAATTTAGAAGTCAATGCCTATCAATAGATCACTAAAAATACTATAAGAACATCATTTATTATAACTATTTATTATTTATCATAATAATCATTTATTATAAAAATATAAATATAAATTTCTTTTTTGAATAATGTATAATCTTAAAACGTGAGACAATTAAATTGTATTCTTGATTTAATGACCATATCCAGTAGTGATGGCAAAATGAAGCTTTCTGAAGCAGTGAAACTTTCCTCTCAAATGTATCATGAAAGGATAATTACTCGAGGCTTTTCATCCCAGTGCGCACTGGTGGCATCTGGTGGTCAGAGGGATGAAGTGCAGCTCCTTGTGGATGCTGCAGAGAGTTTTGGGTTCCAGCTAACATGCCTGTGCATTCCAAAGCTTTGAAAAGTTTTTATTTTTTTATTATTTTTTCCCAGTCAACTGGTAATATTATATAATGCTGCGTATAAAAAATGGTAATACAACCCCTTATATTTTTTGTTTTAGGGTATAAGCAAAGCTAAGCTCTTTGCATTAATATTACTTACTATTAAACTCCAGAACAACCTTTGTTGTTTTTTTCTTTGTTGGTTTCATGACTATAAAATATTACTGTATCGCTGATCACAGTAACTAAATCAGAACACTATTTTCTTGAATGATCTTCGAAATGTGCACTCGAATTTGCACTTATTTTGATCCAGTTTTCAAACTGGTTATGTGGTCGTGTGACAAAATGAATCTTCAGGTGTAACTGGTCATGTGTTTTTGGCAGAACACACCAAAAGTACCAGTACAGTGTTTTGAAACAAAGGGTTTTGTATTTTGACACACACCTCGGAGTTTCAGTAACAAGGGTGACATGACTAGCAACCAGTGGTGTCTCTGCCTTCAAGAGAAATAAGACGTGATAATTTTGCCAAATTTTTATTAATTAATTCAGTAACTCAGTTATATTGTAAATTTATGTCGGGGGGGCATGGTGGTGCAGTGGGTAGCACTGAGCTGCCTCACAGCTCCAGGGTCCCTGGTTTGATCCTGAGCTCTGTTTATTTTATGTGTAGAATTTCTGTGCATGTTTTCCCCTGCGTCTGAGTGGGTTTCCTCCAGGTTTTTCAGTGTCTTCCTGCCTCCTAAAAATAAATATGCTGGTAGGTGAATTGGCAATTGGTGCCTCATCCAAAGAGTATTTCTGCCTCATGCTCATGTGTTCCTGGGGTATAGTCCAGATCCGCTGTGACCCTGACCAGGATAAAGCTTTTACTGAAGATGAATTTAAAAAATAAATATTGCATTAAACATAATTCTTCTTTAACCACAAGGTGGAGCCAACATACAAAGACAAAAATCCAGCTCTGTTTCAATCTGACAGCAGTGATCTGTAAACTGGTATATGAGCTGGTACATTTATGAACACTGGCTATAGTGTATTAACCATAAACACTTTAGTCTCTCTAATTTTCAGCTTCGAGTGCCTTCACACTGCCAGTGCCTGCTGGTTTGAATTTGTACTAAATATCAGGAATACCTTGAATTATTTTATTTAAAAAATGGAGATTGATGACATTTTCTTTATTTATTTCCCAATAAAGAGTGTGAACAAAACATTATGTAATGATTAAGACAAGTGGAGTGTGTTTTTTTTAGTCTATTGAATGTTAGTAATGTTAAGGTTAAAGTGATTTCTAATGCATAAACTAAATAGCACAGAAGGAGTTGTGAGAAAAACACTTAATATTCAGCATTAATTTTGTAAACATGCAGAAAGAAAACCTGTTGATTAAATCCTGCATATGAATAGTTTTACCCAGGTCAATAAAAATAAAAACTAGGCATACAAACCCCTAATCCTGACTCTCTTGATCCTTCTGCCAGGAGTGTGAAGAAGTGCACTTATGACAAAGTTATCTAGCAGGATTTAACATTGAAACCTTGTAATTCACTCCATAATTATCTTTTGATCATCTGAATCACTGCCACTGCTGTAATGTTAATTTCCTGTGTTGTGTTTTGGACATTTTCAGTGTTATGTTAGTCCTGTACATCAGTGTACCAGTGTGTAAACATGCAGTAAGAGCAACAACATTTCTGTTTGATTCCTCATTTACTCCTGAACTTTACTGCACTGAGATCCTCTACTTACACTGAATAATACTGCAGGATCAAGTTTCTGCTTTTAGCAACAGAAATAAAGTACACGTTATCTTGGTTAATTATTTTTTTATTTAAAAAAATCAATATAAATGCATATTTTATATAAAAATACAAAATGGTGAAAATGCTAATATTTAAAAAGGTGCAAGAGTAGTTATTCAGAGTTTTCCCAGTGTATTACTTGTACTTCATATGATACAACATTGCAACCAGGTTACATAATTCTGTGAATTGATAATGATGAATTTAATTTATCGAATCATTACGTCCACAAATCTCACATAACTACAATTAAAGTTAAACAAATATAAAAACACATCTCAAGGCTGCTCTCAACAGTGCACACCAAGCTTTTTATCAGAAATGTTACATGAAATGTTTTGAGTTTTTAATGTGCAGGTCCCCATATTGGGATTCAATTCATTCCAACAGCAGACACATTTAGGCTTTTTGCAGGTTTTCAGCTGAAGCACAGCTCAATCCTCACATACTAAATCAAAAGCATTAGCTTGCCCAAAATCTTTTTTTCTTTATTTTTATTTTTTTAAGACTATTTTACTTGCTCAGATTACTCAGTACTTTGCAGTAGCAACATTCACAAGCTTTAGCTAAATGAATCCAGTCAAAACAAAAAGGCTGGCTGTAAGATATTGTGCTACATTAGAACAAGTCAATATTATTTTAAAATCCCAACATAACCTTAAAGAAAACACCAAAGCATCCACCAGTGCATTCTCTTAGATGAACTTTGCTCACTCCTCTATGACTGCATTCTTGATTCTGTCTTCAGTGTGAGCTGTTAAATAAATTACAAAAGGTCACTTGTTTCATTGCAACTTCATTCCACGTGTTTATGGCAGAAAAGCAAACAAATTTCATTTGATCTATTCCTAAACACAGTTTAAAGGGATTTTTGTGAATGACAGTGAAGTGACAAGTGACAGTGCTTCAGGAAAAGATTTGAAAAAAAAAAAGATCATTCATTCAGTCATCTTCAAAAATACTGGAACATGTGACTAACAGGTGTTTCTTGTTGCCCAGGTGTGCCCTGTTAGATTGATTGTTTAAAGAATTAAGAATAAAGAATAAGAATGTCTACTCTTGGTTTGAGCCCTGGGTTTTGCTTGCATTTGTTGTTAAAATGGATAAACCAAAATGACAACCTTCTATGGGACTGTCTATGGGAGAAAAGCAAGCCATTTTGAAGCTGAGAAAAGAGAGAAAATCTATAAGATTACAACAATACAAAAATTTGGAATATCTTGAAAAAAGGAAGAAACCACGGGAGTACTAACAACCAGACTTTGAATAGGTTGGCCAAGGAAAACAACAGCAGTTGATGACAAACATTGTGAGAGCTGTGAAGAAAAACCACAACAGTCAGTGACATCACCAACAACTTCCACAGGGCAGGGGTGACGGTATGACAATCCACTGTTCGAAGAAGACTTTGCAGGCAGAAATATAGAGCAATACCTCAAGATGCAAAGCACTCATCAGCAATAGGAATTGGAGGGCCAGATTGGAATTTGCAAAGAAATACAGCGATGATCCACAAAAGTCCAGGAACCAAGATTAACCTCTACTAAAGTGATGAAAAGGCCAAAGGGGTGTGCGGTTTGTGTAGCCCTGGCCACAGAAAAGAGGTGTGTCTACCAGTCTGTCCATCCTCAGACACATCCTCAACAGTTTAAGAAAACCCGGAAAATCATGATTAGTAAGTCTCTGTGTGAAGACAGTTGTAATTAGAACAAATGGTTGGGGTGGGGTACCTCCATTGGGTTTTCGCCATTTGAACTTTTATATGGCCAAAGCCTCAGGGGATATTGGATGTAGTAAGAGAATGCAGGGAGGATGGTCTCACCCCTAGTAAAAATGAGGTTCAGTATATCCTGGACCATCCTAGATTTGTACCAAAATTTTCAGACCTCATCAGTCCACTGGCAGATCTCACTAAAAGGGAGCAGCAGCCGCAGTCCAGTGGACGGAGCAGTGTCAACGGGCTTTTGCAAAAGTGAAGGCAGCTCTCTGTGAGGGGCCAATACTCCCCTGACTTCTCTCTCTCTTGTGTTGCAGACCTATGCACCGGACAGAGGGCTGGGGCCCGTTTTGTCTCAGGTAGCAGAAAGAGAGGATCATCCTGTGCAGTACATAAGCTGAAAGCTGTCTGTCAGGGAGTCTAAACACAGCACTATTAAATAGAAGTGCCTGATGATCAAGTGGGCATGTCTGGCAGACATCACATCATGGAAGGAAGCTCATCAGCTGAAACATGATCCCAGCAAAACTGAACTGCTTTTCATCTCAGATGATTCATCCCCACATCAGGATCTTGTGACCTCCCTGGACAACTCTCAGATCTCAGCTTCTGTCACTGCACGCAACCTTGGGGTATCTAGTCAACTGTCCTTTTCCTCTCACATTGCTAAGATGACACCCTCATGCCGATTTCTCCTTTACAACATCAGAAGAATCTCTCCATTTCTATCCAAACAGGCCACTCAGGTGCTTGTTCAGTCCCTTGTCATTTTGAGACTGAACTACTATAATTCTCTTCTGGCAGGTCTACCTCTGAACTTATCACACCCCGAACTGCACCACATTCCCTCTGATCCTCCAGCACTACTCTACTGGTTCCACCATATCTCAGGGTACAAGGAAGGCCTGAATCATTCCTGTTTTATATAACCCATGCCATGTCTGCCCTGCATATGTTCCTTTGTGTGTGTGTGTGTGTGTGTGTGTGGGTGTGGGTGTGTTCTAGTGATGTGGCGGAGGAGCCACAGCAGCGAATATTTAAATTGCAGTTTTTTGGTTTTGAATACCTGGATCTCATCATACTTGCATTTAAATCTTACTGTAAATGTAGTTTAAAATAAAACAAAATATATATTTTTGGCTTGTTTAATGGTAATATTGAGTCAAATGATTTCTACTTGTCCTAAGGTGAAAATGTTTTTCTGTCAGTATGCTTGTTATGTGAGACATAGAGACTTACTGAAAGAGTTCTTACCTCGAGCTCTGTAACATTTGACCAGCAGAATGATGGTCACCAGCAAATATGGAGCGGCCGTCACTACACTACTGATCAGCATGAGCACTGAGGATGGAGCTTCTACACGTGATGGGCCTGGCGCTGATAATAATAGTTATAAGTAATAAAGTTTTATTCATGCTGAATTTTTTGTAGTTTTAGCTACAGTACAAATAAGTACATTTTCACATGTGCTCTCTCTCTCTCACACACACACACACACACACACACATGAACACTGCATATTGTACACAGACTTACATAAATTTAGCACTATAGTTTACATTATGTAAAGATCCTGAGTTCAACACAATAAGTCACAATTGTATTTTTAAAAATATTTCAATGATTTCTCACATCTGAATGAGACCCAGGTTTTTGGTGATTTTTCTCTTTCTGGGTATTTAAAATTACAAAACATTCAGAACATTCGAAACATTACTGAGATAAATCAGTTAAGTGTCTCTTGTTGAACAGTCCTGAATATTCTGTAATTAAACGTTTCTTTTTTCCTTTAACAACAAACACACTACATGAAGACTCACCATACACTGTGATGTTGACAGGATTACTGTTTTCTTCAGATTGAGACTCACACCAGTAAACTCCAGTGTGGGATGTGGAGAGTGAGCTGATTTTACATGTAGATGCTGTAACTGATCCCGATTGTGAACAAATTGACAATCCCCATTTGTGTGTGTATTGTCTCACTGTCCATCCAGTAGAGTTACTCTGGTCCTCACAGCTCAGTGAGAGAGAGTCATTAGTAAAGTGTTGAGTTCTGCTGGGATTGATGATCAGAGAGACTGGAGGAGATTCACCTTAAACACAGAACATTATAATTCACATGTGTTATTATGATTGTGTTTTCATGGCATAACTTGCACTGAACACATTTACACCTCATTTAATTAAACAGTGCTATTTGAGTGAGAATATTCCTCTACCAGTGCTTAGGGCTATTCAACTGCCTTAAACATTCTTGACTCAGGAGGGTGAATATAAAGATTTTTACACACAAACATTAGCATAGCTGTATTTCTCTGTATTAAAAATAAGATACACATTTACACATCTATATATACCAGTGATCCATAGTGGCTGTAGATTGCTGTAATATGTGTGAAAGGCTCGTTCTTCTCTCTCTCCTCTGCACACATAAACTCCTGTGTGGTTAAGAGCAGCAGGACTGAGAGTGTAGTTGCCTCCAGATCCTCTGCTGCTGTCTGAGAGGAGCACCGCTCTATATATGAAATGGCCATTATTGTCACTGTATGGAACATCTCTGTACCAGCTGAATGTCCAGTCTGTATAGGAGTCTGTAACCTCACAGCTTAGAGTCACTGAGTCTCCTTCAGTCAGCCATGTCTGTGGAGATACTTTCAGTACTGGCTGTGGTGTCTCTGTTACACAGGAAATACAACATTATAAATCTATATACTTACACAATCAAAATCTTGCCATGAATTTCTAATGTCAGACCAACTAAGGAGTATGGAATAATTACAAATACTAAATATGGATATAAAACTAATTACACTGTTATTACTAAGTTCACATATCCGAACTGAAATAAAGTCATATTTAAAACTAAACAAAATAATTTCACAAAAAAGTCTTCATTATTAAAAATGAATAAGACTCAACCTATTCTCAGTGCCTCAATAATTTGTAAGAATTTGTGAAATTTAATTGAAATGAAAAATTACAATTAAGATTAGAAATATATCTGGATATAAGATATATCTATATATCTACATACAGTCAGGTCCGGAAGTATTTGGACAATGACAGAGTTTTTGTGATTTTGCCTTTATATACCACCACAATGGATTTGGAATGAAACAATCAAGGTATTTGGACAAAGTGATATAATTGTAAATATAACCATAATTTTAATACTTGGATGAAAATCCTTTGCAGTCAATGACTGCCTGAGGTCTGGAGCCCATGTTCTCAAAACTCAAATTCTGAGTTTCCTCCCTGGAGATGCTTTGCCGGGCCTTCACTGCAGCCACCTTCAGTTGCTGCTTGTTTGTGGGTCTTTCTGTCTTCAGTCTTGTCTTCAGTGAGTGAAAAGCATGCTCTATTGGGTTGAGATCAGGGGACTGACTTGGCCATTGAAGAATATTCCATTTCTTTGCCTTCAAAAAGTCTTGAGTTGCTTTTGCAGTATGTTTAAGGTCATTATCCACTCGCACTGTGAAGTGGCGTCCTATCAGTTTTGTAGCATTTGGCTGAATGTGAGCAGAGAGTATAGCCCTATACACCTCAGAATTAATCTTGCTAGCAGTCACATCATCAATAAACACCAGTGAGCCCATTCCATTGGCAGCCATACATGCCCATGCCATAACATCTCCTCCACCATGTTTGGCACATGATCTGGTATACTTTGGATTATGAGCTGTTCCTTTCTTTCGCCATATTTTTCTCTTCCCATCATTCTGCTACAAGTTAATCTTGGTTTCATCAGTCCAAAGAATCTTATTCCAGAACATGGGAGGCTTTTTTAGATGTTTTTTTCTGGCAAAGTCTAATCTGAGCTTTCCTGTTTTTGAATGTTACCAGTGGTTTGCACCTTGTTGTAAACCCTCTGTATTTACTTTCATGAAGGTGTCTCTTGATTTTAGATATTGACAATGATATGCCTACCTTCTCCAGAGTACTCTTGACTTCTGTTGATGTTGTGAAGGGGTTATTCTTCACCAAGGAAAGGATTCTGCAGTCATCCACTTTAGTTGTCTTCCGTGGTCTTCCAGGCCTTTCGATGTTGTTGAGCTCACCAGTGCTTTCTTTCTTTTTAAGAATGTACCCAACTGTTGATTTGGCCACACCTAAGGTTTTTGCTATCTCTCTTATAGATTTATGTTGTTTTTTCAGCCTAATGATGGCCTCCTTCACTTGCATTGAGATCTCCTTGGACTTCATATTGGTAGCTCCAGTCGAACAGCTGCCAAATGCCAACTCAATACCTGATATCAACTCCAGACCTTTTATCTGCTTCATTTGTCTTGAAGTAACGAGAGAATGGACCGCACCTGGTCAATTAACTTCTTGTCAGTTAATTGTCCAAATACCTTTGAGCCCCTGAAAATGGCAGTACTTTGCTTAAAATGGCTGTAATTGCTAAATGGTAAATGCCATATTTTTGTGGAACCTCTTAAAATACAGCTGAAAGTCTACACTTCGATTACATCTTGATTGTTTTATTTCAAATCCATTGTGATGGTGTATAAAGGCAAAATCACGAAAACTCTGTCATTGTACAAATACTTCCGGACCTAACTGTATATATATATATATATATATATATATATATATATATATATATATATATATATATATATATAAATATATATATATATATATATATATATATATATTTTTTTTTTTTTTCTTTACACTGAGTTTGTGCTTAAACTTCATCACCTCTTCCACCATATTTTATGAAATTGTTTTATTTAGCTGTACATATGATTTTACGACAGGTAACAGGTGTTCAGGTGTTTAGTTGCACACATATAACCATGTTACAATCAGTGTTACACTCACGGTAAAACCACATTTTATGAATAGTATTTACAGTATATTATTACTATTTGTAAATACATTTTATTACTACTACTACAACATAGTATTTATGCTGTTTCTTATAATGTAGTCAAGTGAAGGTGATTTGTACATATTTTTTTCTTTTACCATAGTTTAATGTCTTAAAAGTATTAAAGTATTATTATATGCAGTCCTGTGTTTCCATCACAGGCAATTGCTTTAAGACTACACAGGAAGCCTGGCTTCCACTAAAATTGTATTAAAATGTGGCACCGAAATGTTTACCAAAGTTTCTATATTATGCATCAATCTTTGTGAAATTCCATACTTCAGTGAATCAAATGATCAAATATTTCACTGCAATATCACACTGTTAATTCATTTACCTCCAACTGTTTTCCATGAAGAGCTCAGCCTACATGAAAATCTCCTCTGAAGCCCCCAATCCAGAGCTAATACAGAGTTACTGAAGCCAGTGCATCAATTAATGTTTGTTACACTCAGTGGATGACTGGCATTTAACGTGTAATTTTGAATCCCACCTGGATGCATGGTTTCACTCAAACGTAAACATATTGGCACCAGTCAGAATTGTTTGGAGCTTGCTGCGGTGGTGTAATTTGTAAATATTGTAAAGAAACTGTATAAGTTTAAAAATATAAAATTCTGTTTGAGTATTACCATTAATTTCTAAAAATTTGTTGTTTGTAAGTGTAGCTAGCTAGCTGTCACTTCCTTCTTCAGCTAGCAGCTTAGCTGCTTTTTGGCAAGAAATGGCAGATACTGCTGATAGCAACCTGATTTTGTCTTTTGATGCTCACACTCACACAGGGAGAGACTGAAAATTAAACAAAAAGGCAGACCAATGCCAAAGAATTTAATTCAAAAGTGAGCAAGAAAGGTCCTTTTAGTCTGTCTTGGTACAGCAAAATAAATTGGCTATGTTTATTATTTACATTAAGTGAAGCATCCACCATCAAAGTCCCTGTGAAGGAGCTGTTACTGTAGAAATGTCAAGTCTAATGAGCACTAGGATTTACGTTCTGACACTCCTTGTCTAGCGTTTGTCATGTTCACCTCATGCTCTTGTTGCCTAGTTCTTGTTCTTCTAGTTCATGTTCTTTGTGTTTGTTTTACTACTGCACTTGTTAAATCATCATCTGCACTTGCATCCACCTCTGATTTCACTACCTGACAAGAAGCAATAATGTGCAATGGATGAGCACATTAATATAAACCTATCGTTCATGTTTCATATGTAATATTTAATGTGTATTTCTTTCCCTGATAAAGACACACTCAACTATTTTATTTTCACTTTAGCCTTTAATCCCACCATCCAGAGATAACTTATATATTTCAAAGATTCATTCTAGAATAACATAGAACAGTAACAGTTATGTAATATATTTATTTACGGTGCTCATGATTTCAAAGCTGTGGTGATATCAGATACTCCGGTTGCATGTAAATAGCATGTAATGTGCTATTTACATGCTATTTACATGCAACCGGAATATCTGAGATGTTTTACACCAAAATATTGCTTGGAAGTATAAAAAACAATATTTAAAATATTGTTGTATCTGCTTTTCCTTTGAAGGTCAAAACCTTAAGGCTAAGTCTCTTAAAATTACTAAATTCTCAGATAAAACCTTATAATTCCTTAGAAAGGTCTCACATCAACTTCTAATGAATTATAATCTAATTCTAATCTAATAACCACAATTATACTGTAAGTGTAAAACTATACAATTCAGATGTTGCAACAGACTCACCTGATACAGCCAGTGTAACAGCATCACTGATCTCTGAGCTCTGAGAGTCATGTCTCTGTCCTCTGCAGGTGTAGTCACCACGGTCAGATTTTATAACACAACTGATAGTGACCTCCTGCATTGTGCTGTCTGCACTGAATCTATCTCTATTCACATAGAGCCTGTCATTATTCTTATACCAGCTGTATATCCACCCAGAGTCTCCTCCTCCTCTCTGTAGGTCACATCTGAGAATAACTCTCTCACAAGTGTACACATGTGTATCAGGCTTTATGGACACCACCGCTTTAGAACTCCCTATTTAAAAAAAAAATCAGTTGTTAATAAAGTACATAAAGAAGTTCCCAATTGTACAGAGGTGCAAAAAGTCATTTTAAACAACACTATGAACAATTTAACTAGAAGTAAATATATAATTTGCTTTGTAAATATATAATACTGCTTTGACATAAACTTACAGAACCACAGTGAACCAGAAATAAAACTATTATTTTCTGTTGCATAGTTTCGTTGGTCATTCTTTTCTCAATGTTTAATACTATTTATTTTATGTGAAATATTTTCAAAAAAGGAATAGAAAATCAAAAGCCATGCAGTATGAGTGAATTCACAAAGAGCACGAAGTCAAACTGAACATCAGATAAACTGATATGAGAGTAAAGACAAAATAACTGGGATAAAGTGACACAACCTCCTTATACAACCAGTTCCTATTCCAATCAATCAAACAATTAATTAATTGTTTGGTGAATTACTTAATTGTTTGGTCAATTATTTAATTAATTAAACACAACTTCCTTTCTTTATAGCCACAAAACTGTATTGACTAAACAAATTGAAAGACTCTGCATGGTAGTGAACAAAAACAACCTTCTCAACTCCAGTTCAAATCAGACATGTACATGTAACTGGGATTAAAAACTAAATATTGTTAAGGATACAGGCTGAGACATTTTGTTCAGTTGTTTATTTTGTTTATTATATATTTTCTTTTCCTTTCGGTAATATAAAAAATTTAAAAGATTATGTTTATTTAATATGTATATTGTGTTTCATTTATTTAGTCATGGAGAGTTAGGTGAACTCACCTTAGACGTTATGTCCAAAGGGAAGTCCGAGACAGCATGACATCAGGGGACAGAGATGGGAGAGGTAGATGATGGAGAGAGGAGAGGAGAATTAGCACAGTCAGCATTTTCAGAAATACTCCTAAGTTATTTAGGTGACAAACCTTTATAGACATTGAGTATTGTGCGGGTTAAACTGAACATTTTGTTGACTAAGAGTTTAGGTTCGGTTTAGCCGACGACGCACACCAGAAGTGGCTAATTGCTGCTGCTAAGGCCTGTGCTCTTATGGAGGAAGGACTGTGAAAGCTCGCTGACAAAGTGAACTATAGGAACAGTCCCTCATCCTTAAGAGGCAACAGTGTAAATTGATGGGAAGATCTAGATAGTGGTTTGGGCTTTCTGGAACACCCAAACTTCCTCTGGCTCTGTGGGATTCATCACAAGACTGAAAATTTCGTCACCAAGGCCGACCTGAGACTGACATCACGTGCAATTATGGTGTAAACTGCCCCATTGCCAGCGAGACTGTGAGTGAATTTTTATTTTGTCTGCTCTTAGGAGTGAAGCAGCTTCGCTACAGGTCTGCTACAATTATAGTAGTACTTTTTTGTTTGCTTATATTTGCCGGCTATTTTTCTTTTAATTGAATTTACTCTGAGTGAGAACTGACGCTAGCAGTACTTTATCAGGTAGCATTGTTTTAATTTTATATATCACACAAATGGGGACAATACGATTTATTATTATGATTTATTATCATGATGAGTGTTTATTATAATTCATTTATATTTTTATAATTTATTACAATACATTTATTATTATGATGGCTATTATGATTTATTATTATTTGAGGAAGTAAATAGTTCTTTTGGATTTTTATAACTATTGAGTGTTTGTGTTTAAAGGGGATTTTATTAGCTGTGCTCGTACATGTGTGTACACTTCCAGATAACCTCCTTAATCTTAAAAGTACTGTTGGGTATTTCAGTAATTATACAGTTAATACGAACTCAGGTTAGCCAACCCACACCAGTGACGTAGTGGGCGCTATATACACATGAAAAAATAAACAAATAAATGTAACGATATATAAAATTACCTTGAGCATGTGTCAGTGGTATCAGTGAAGTCAGCACTGAAAAGAACCGAAATAGAGAACATGATGTAAACATGAAAGGAATTCAGTGTATGACTACAAACAGCACATTTTAGACTAACTGAACTCATCTGAAAGAAATACAGTCTATTATATGTATCAAATATGTATCAGCAGATATTATTATTATTGAAATATGGACTCAGTGGACACATTAATCTGAACAATAGAACATAAAACCAGTGGACTGTTTCACTGTAACACTGCATGTCCTAAACATACAGTAATCACTCAGTACTTAAAACAGTAATGCTGTTAAAAATCTGTTTGAGATATATGCAAAAGAGAAACGGAAAGAGAAGAGAAAAGGAAAGGCTGGAGTTTTCAGAACGAGCCTGGACACAGGTTACTGTCTGCGTGGAATTTCCCATGTTCTGCCTTTAAGGGACAGACAGCTGAAAATGTTAACAAAAAAGATTAATTAGGCCTACAACAAAGTGACAGAAGTGTTGAAAGTGTGACCTTTAGTGTCAATGTAATTCCTTGGGCATGCCCCCTTTTCTGTCACTTGTGACCATCATTATTATGGAATGTGCATTAATGCAGAGTTTCCCCTGAAGCTTGCTTGTAGCTCGCATTTCATTTGTTATTGTTTTAAAATATCTGGTTATCTCAAAAGCTTTGAGACTAATGCAAACAGAACCAGATTTATAGGAGCTTCATGTCACAGAATGAACTGTTTTAACCACCAGATGTCGCCAAAAAACTCTTGTTTTTGTTAACCTTGCCTAGCCTTTCTTGTTAGGTCTGTTCAGCCCCCTTGTTACTCTGCTCACCTGTACCTCATTGTCTCCCTGTTATGTGACCGTTTAGCTTGTTACCTCAGTGTATTTAAGCCCTGTCTCTTGTCTATGTCTTTGCTAAGTCTTTGTGATCTCTTGTGTACTGCAAATGCTGAGCCTTTTGTTACTCTCTGGCTTATTTTGTCTGATAAAACTCAGCTTGTATGTATGGTAATGTCTCTGGATTTTCCCGTGTTTTTTCTGCCTTTATTCACAGACTGATTTTTGTATTTTTGACTTTTCTGGATTATTATTTGGACACAAAGGAACTGCTCTTAGTGATTTTTTTTACCTCTGATTGCGATTTTTGCTTTTGACTTTTTGCCGGAATTGCTGTGCTTTTGCTAAATAAACTGGAATAAACTCTTTGGACCTTTACTTGTATTGCTCTGCAGTTGAGTCTATCCACCTTCTGATAGTCCAGTGGATTAGTGTGGAACTGCCATGCTGGAGACCTGTGTCAGATTCAGGAACTGAACCCTTCATTAAATTATAATTAACCTCTATTAGAGGTTTCTAATTCAATTTGGAAGAGGCCACGCTTCATGCTCCCTCATGATGTACTACTATTTAATCGGAAAGTCAGAAAGTGTTACTGATTTCAGTTAAACTATTGTGCTAAGGAAGTGTGGGCAAGACCGCAAAGAATATAGCTGAGCGTCAGACACCCTGCTACATCTCCCATCTCTACTGCACACACTTTGTCTTCAACACTCTCTACTCACTTTACTTTTGCTTTAATTTGAAAACATGAATATGATGGCTGCTTTACAATCTGACTAACCCTGTTTGACCAATAAGCATCAACAGAGTTAAGTTCCATCATATTTACAGTCAGTTAAAAGTCAGTTATCTGTCTCTCACATTTGCCTTCAAACCACTTCCCCTTCTTTACTTTCGAATCCATGTTACTCAATAAAAAAAAAGAGAGAGAAAAGTCTCTGTTTTCAGGCCCCTAACACTGTCACTGCTCTGTGTGTTTGTACAAGGCTAATGAGAATATTTGTTTCTGCATTACTTATCTTGTTTATTTTAATTATTCATGATAAAAACACATTAATGGGGTAGTATGTATTAGAGTGAACTTGCTGTACTGAACTGTTTCCCTGCACAGACCATAATAGCAACAAAAATGGTACGGTAGAGTATAAGGCATTTTCTCAGTTCAGGATCAATGTAGTGATCACTATGGTATAGTCACAGTTTAGACTCATCTTCTCAAGTGATGGAAACTAATTTGGAAATGGCCTAGCAATTGAGAAACATACAGCAATAGATAGATAGACAGACAGACAGACTTTTATTTATTGATCCTGAAGGGGAAATTTGGGAAAAATTAAGTCAAACTCCATACAGTCACCCAAGCTCAGGAACAGGAATTTTTGGACTGGATGAAGGAACACCACCTTAAGCTCAACTGCCCCTCAGTCAACCACAACCTCAGTGTACAGCTAGGCTCAACCACACTCAAGCCAACCAGGAATGCCAGAAACCTTGGGGTTACTTTCGATGACCACTTGAACTTTACAGACCACATTTCAACAATTCCACAGTCCTGTAGGTTCATTCTGTATGACATCAAGAAAATCAGACCCTATCTCACTGATCATGCCTCACAGCTACTAGTCCAGGCTCTTGTTATCTCAAAACTGGACTACTGCAATGCACTACTCCTGAGCCTCCCAGCCAGCTGCATCAAACCCCTTCAGCTGATTCAGAATGCAGCAGCATGCCTTGTTTTCAACCAGCACAAAAGGACCCACATCACATCCCTCTTCGTCTCCCTCCACTGGCTTCCTGTAGCCGCCCATATCAAATTCAATGCTTTGATGCTCATTTACAAGACCTTGTCTGGAACAGGTTCTCTCCCACAACCTGTGATCAGTTAACGACAGGCTCCTGGTAGTGCCTACTCAGCAAGACATGAGGTCCTTTTCCAGAACCTTCAAACTGACTGTCCCTCAGTGGTGAAATGAACTTCCAACCTCAATCCGTACAGCAGAATCCTTCACTTCAGAAAACAGCTAAAGACCCACCTCATCCATGAGCACTTACCTAACCACTAACTTGTCCCCATTCAAATAAAATAAATAAATAAATCTGTACTTACACTGGCTCTTATATCTCTACTCTGTGTACTTTCCTTTTCTCTCTTTCTTTTCTGGGTGTTTTCTGTTCATTTTTGAGCTGTGAAGTAGTGCTGGGTGATAAAATGATTGTATTGCAATAAATTCTTCCTTGATAACGATGGTAAGCTGAAGGTGTTCAATTTCAATAAATATAAATACTAAGTCTTCACAGTGGTGAGAATAATGTAATAGTGAATAAACTAGAAGCTCAAAATCAGTGTCATGGAGCAGAAACTGATGGCCACAAGCTCTGAACTAGAAAATGAATTTGTGGCCACTATTTAGTAACACAAGGGAACAAGAAAATCAGGACGTGGCCAAGACTTAGTAACGTAAGGGAACAAGAAAATTCATTCATTGCCATGACTTGGTAATGCAAGGGAACAAGAAATTGAATTTGTGACCACAACTTTGTAATTGGATAGAATGATTAAATTAAGCTTGGCCACATCCTAATAAGGTGTGGTCACTGTGTTGTGCCCCTTCAGCTGGTGTGTGAATATCGGCTATATGAGGTTTTTTTACAGAAAGTGTGCATGCTATATTTGCCTGTTAAATTCTGGGGGTTACTACAGAAACGTATTCCCACACCTAAAAGTGACAAAAAATCAAATTGACTCATGTGAGCAAAGATTTGATTGAGTCCTACTGATAAGTGAGGGCAGCAGAGGTGAGATGAATCAGATGAATATTTAAATGACAGTCTTAGACCTGCCAACCTTCACACATGTTGCATAGGAGCTTCATATTTTAACAGCAGAATGCAAAAAATATGCCAAAAGTGCAGTCTTCTTTTTTCCTCTAATAAAAACAACAGATGTGCCAGTCCTGAATGATTGACAGTTTCTCAGGTGTTTTGAATTCTGCGCTTGAAAGATTCACTGTTGCAGCATCCTCAGTTTTTTGTCATAGTAATTGTAAAATTTTTGTGGCCATGACTTAGTAACACATGGGAATAAGAAAATTAGTTCATTAGGCCATGAGTAATGTGAGGGAACAAGAAAGATACTCTGATGCAGCACCCTCACTTTTTGTCACAGTAAATGGATTTATTTTTTTAGTTCATTGCGAATGTGAAATAAAATATATCAATCTGTGTCTGACTTACCTAATATTAAATAAGTATATAACATCAGTTAACTATATTTATTAAGGATGCCACTGAAATATTTTGGCCAAAAATAGTAAAATAAATAAATTAAATTAAATTAAATAAATAATGTAAAAGACACTTTAGTTTTCATCCAAAAGAGAAAAAAGGCTCAATATTTTGACTAGGACAGAAAAAAACATTAAAAAGGCCTACAATGAAATGTAAAATCTAACACATTACAAATAATATTGATGGAAATTATAATTGAACAGTGAATTATAACACTGTTTGTTTGCTTTGCTAGCCTATGACAGTCAGAATCCATTTATGGTTTCAGGAGGGATATTAGAGTTTAGAATAGTTACACATGTAGGTTTGCACAGGACCTCCAGTAGATGGAAGTGATATTCTTCCCGATATAAGAAGCAACTAAAAATGTTACTGTGCTGTAACCTACATATAAACACAGTCACACAGATTAATTATGCACCTTAATCATTTAGGTTTTTTTTAAATTTGACATTCAAATTACAAAGGTTTAAAAATATTAAACCTCAATTCTTAATGGAATAAAAAATTATATGGCGTAGATAATCCACAATGCCCATGTAAAGTTGTATGGTACTTCAATGCATGACTGTATGAATGTATGCTTTTATGGTTGTAAGACTCCTAAAATCCATTAACTAGAAATGTACATTAATGCAGATTGGCCTGCAGTTTGTTTGAACTGTGAATTTCATTTATTTTCATAGTAAACTATTTGGATATTAAGACTAATGAAAGCAGGATCAAATTTGCAGGGGCTTCATTGCAAATTAAAGCATTATCAACTGTGATTTTAACCTTCAGAAGAGGGCTTTGCAGGTTCCCTCATGATATACTAATAATTCTTCAGGAAGCCCAAGTGTGACTGTTTTCAGTCAAAATATTGTGCTAGTGAAGTGTGGGCAAAACCAAAATTAGTATAGGTGAGCATCAGATAGACACCCTGCTCCACCGCCTGTCTCTACTGCACACACTTTGTCTCCAACACTCTCTACTGCACAGACCCTGGCTTTAATTAATTGACTTTAATACACAATATACATTGCAGTATATAGTATGTGAACAAGATGGAGTTATATTTGTTCACCATATTTACAGTCATAAAAGTGAGTTATCTGTCTCACACATTACCCTTCATGCCTCCTCCCCTTCTTCACTGCTGAACTCCCATCGCTGACTTTCAAAAAAGAGGCAAAACTACAACATCCCCCTTGTCTCTACTCTCAGGCCTCAAACACTCACTGCAATGTGTGTGTGTGTGTGTGTAAAAGGCTAATGTGATGTCTTTGCTTCTGCATACATTCTCTTGGCAAATAAGTGGTGGTGTAGTGGTGATTAAAAACACTGTGCATTAGTTTGGTATTAGTGTGTATTCGAGTGAAGCTGTACTGTGATGCTTCCCTGCACAGATCATAGTATCAAAAAGCATTTTCTCACTGAATCTAGTTAATGCTAACACAGTTTTGTTTCTTTCTCAACTGCGACTTCCTTTATGAAAGTGTAAATACTGTCCAGCTCCATCCTGTACCCCTAATGCCTGACTGACTGACAGAGTAGTGGTGTGTGTGTTCAAGCCTCAACACTTCCTGTGTTCTCACAGACAGACACAGAGAGAGAGAGATGCACACAGAAAATGTTACTTCTATTTTACACTTAGTAGTCTGTTCCTTCTTTTTCCACATTAAGGCTGAGGAGGAGGGAGGGGCCAGGATGTGAGGATGCATGCCTGGTACTGAGTTGTCTAATCAGTGGGAGAGAGTAATAAAGGAGCAGCTGGAAACGCCTGAGGGAGAGAGAGACGCATGCATGTCATCTGGGTAGGAGTGAAGACGTGAGCCAGTCTCCAGTCCATCCATGCCCTCAAAATGACAAAAATCAGTTTGACTCGGATGAGCAAAGATGTCCTCTTGATAAACAAGGAGAAACAAAGTTATAACCGTGCCCAAGCTCCCCTTCCCCTATTATTTCTTTCTTGTGGGAGGTTTTATGACCTCAACCAATACCATCTTGTGGGTATGCGGCAATAAGGCCTATACTAACATACCTCGCCATTGGAACTGGACGGGGTGCTGTTATCCTGCCTTTGTTGTCCCTAGTGTTTCTGTTCATACATGCAGCCAATGGCACATCACTAACCCTTGTTTGTCTCGGCACTGCTTTAAGCGTAGCATCCCCCAGCACTTTGAGGGATATACTCTAGCTGACCCCTGGACTACTCCAAAGGCTAATATTGGCTGGTCACTATTCCTGGGCAGAGGAACCACAGTAGCCTTGATCAATCAAACTAATCAATGATGAACTGAAGGCTATTAGAGAAGTTGTTGCTCAGAATAGGCTTGCATTAGATCTCCTGACTTCAGAGCGCGGAAGTGTCTGTAAAATGCTTAACACCTCATGTTGTTTCTTTATTCCTGATAACTCTCACAACGTCACCGATATTATTCACCATATGAGTGAAACTATAGTCACTCCACTGCCGGCTAGTGACTCATGGTTCGCATGGTTCTTCTCTCTTTGGGGCGGTTGGGGCTGTTGGATTTTGCATTCCGTTATACCAATTGTTGTGAAAGTTATTTTGACTTTTTTGTTGTTAATATATCAACTTTCAGTGTATTTCTGCTTGTGTAAGGGGATCCGTAGGTGCCATAGTTAACAACACTTACCTAGCAGTTCCACTCGACGGGATGAAACAGGTCTTGCTTATTGCTGGGCATGACTATCCTCTGACCTCTAGCATACACGGCCTTAGAAGGTGACTGTCGTTTGAGGTTGGGGCTGTGGGACGGCTCAGTGAGCAGTGAGACCATTTTTGATGCTCCATAATAGCATGCACAGGTCCTGTTGGGACCTAAGAGGGCATGGATATATTGTGAATATATGTCGGCACGCTCTGTGCTGATCTCGTGATATCTTTTTGTTCTTCTTCTGTTCTGTTTTGATAAACATGTTCTGAGCTCGGGCACTCCATGACACAATCTCACTTTGTGAAACACATCAACCGCCACTTCTGTTCTCTGCTGATGCCTTTGTTTCTGCAGATATTGCATATAGATAACTCAGAATACTATACCTTTTTTTGTATAAATACTCCGTGTCTGCTACAATAAACTTTGAAGAGCTTTGCTACTCAAACACTGACTCCCTAAGACAATATGAGGAAGAAATCTTGAGGGGCACCAGACTCATACATGAACCAGTTCTCATCTGGGTGACCCCAGATAGTGTGATTATAAATAATTCCTATAACTGTGTACTACATGGTCAAAAAGTGCAATTGTGTAACCAGGAAATGCATAATAGTTTTCACATGATTCATGAGTCTATTTTGTTGAAGTTATCAGCTGTTCACTGATGGAGACTTCAGTGCAATACTGTTCGTATCAATTGCAGTCCAAAGTCATCTTCATGGTTTTAAGTGGTACCATCCACAGTAATCTCATGTAACTTTAGGGTGTCCGTGTGGGGCCACCCTCAATTTCAATATTCCTTTTGTGCTCAGACAATTGATTTTGAAATTGACCAACTTTTAGCACAATACGTATTCACACCTCCTCCTTCTGAGCTTGCATTGCTGAATTAACAAAAAAAGAAGCAAAACCACAACTGCCAACTTGTCTCTGCTCTCTCACCTCTAACACTGTCACTGCCCTGAGTGTGAAAAAGGCTAATGAGATGTGTTTGTTTCTGCATAACTTTTGCTGTTGTTTTTGATACTAATGAGTAAATAATAATTAATAATTATTTAAAAAAAAACACTGTGCATTAGTTTGGTATTAGTGTGTATTACAGTGAACTTGCTGTACTGTTTCCCTGCACAGACCATAATAGTAACAAAAATAGAAATGTAGGTTATAAGACATTTTGTCTGTAAGTCTAGTTTCTTCCTTCTCTGTCACTAGTTTCTATCATTATTATGGTTATTACTCTGCTATAAGCCATTAACCAGTAATGTACATTAATGCATATTTTTCACCTGCAGTTTGCTTGAACCATGCATTTCATTTATTATCATATTAAAATATCTTAAAAGCACTGAGACTAATGTAAACAGGATCAAATTTGCAGGGACTTCATTGCTGATTTAAGAATAATTAAGCTCTATTGAGTATTCCCATCATTAGTCCCCCACAATGCACTAATAATTATTTAAGAAGTGCAAATGTAACTAATTTCAGTCAAAATATTGTGTTAATGAAGTGTGACTACGACCATAATGAATATAGGTGAGTATCAGACAGACACCCTGCTCCACCTCCCATCTCTACTGCACACAATTTGTCTCCAACACTCTCTACTGCACAGATCCTGGCTTTAATTTCCTTTACTGCTCAAATGTAAACAAGATGCATTTCAATTTGGCCAACAATAAGCAACAATAAATAAGTTATATTTATCCACCATAGTTACAGTCATTTGTTTCTAGACAGTTATCACACATTCATGCCTCTTCCTCTTCTTCACAGCCAAACTCAAGCCAGTTATTGTAAAAAAAAAAAAAAAAAAAAAAAAAAACACAACAGACAACAGCCTATCTCTGCTCTCAGGCCTCTAACTAATCAGTAAATAATAATTACTAATTTAAAAAAGCACTGTGCATTAGACGGTATTAGAGTGAACTTGCTGTACTGAGATGTTTCCCTGCACAGATCATAATAGTAACAAAAATGGAAATGTAGGTTATAAGACTGTAGGGTCTTTCTTAAATGTAGGTTATTTCTCAGTAAGTCTAGTTAATGCTAACATGGCTTTGTTAAAACCTTTCTTTTCACAGGAAAGACCACCAGAGTCTCACCACAGCAGCTAAAGTCACAACCATGACTTCCACTGGTGAAAGTACAAACACCATCCAGTCATTTTCTTTTAGCAGATCAAATGATCATGAGAGGTTGTCACTGAGCAGCAGATGACAGCAGGACACAGAAGATCAGGTACAGATTCCAACAATACAGACTCGTTTACTCGTTAAACTTGCTCTACTTGTACTCTTACCTGTTGAACTATCATAGTTACTGAGAGTAGCTGCACATCAAACTAAACCCTTCTCATAACAGATATGGATACACTGATCCACCTGAGCAGTCATGCTGAAGTACACACAATGTCCTAATCACACAATAAGCTCATCACTCAGGACATTCAGACTGCAGATGAACAACTTTATACCCCACCACTCACTCTAATGAAGACACAAAGAAGAAACATTTACTCACAGAGCATCACAGGGAGTGGACTGAACTCCATCCTGTCTCTCTAATGACTGACTGACTGACAGAGCAGAGGAGTGTGCTAAAGCCTTACCACTTCCTGTTCTGTCTCACAGGGGGGGTTTGTGGCATGGGGTGGATGCACGCTATTATTTTTTCTATTTTAGTGGACACAGACACAGCAACTTCCTGTGTTCTTTCAGAGAGAGAGAGAGAGAGAGAGAGAGGCACATATAAAATGTTATCTTTATTTTAGTCACAGACTTGGTAGCTCATGTACCTTCATTTTACACATTAAAGCTGTTTTAAGATTCACACTGTAAAACCTATACACCAGTACACCTGCTATTATATAGTCAGCCAATCATGAGGAAGCAACAAAATACATAAAATTATGCAGATACAGATCAAGAACTTCAGGTAATGTACAAAACAAACATCAGAATGGGGAAAAGTGTGATCTCGGTGTGTAACTTTGACCATGGCATGGTTGTTGGTGCCAAAAAGGCTGGTTTGAGTGTGCGAAAAACTGATGATCTCCTGTGATTTTCACACACAGCAGACTGTAGATTTTACACCATGGTGCTATACACAAAAAAAATCCAGGAAGCCACAGTCCTGTGAGTTGAAACACATTGCTGCTGAGAGAGGTCAGAGGTAAATGGTCAGACTGGTTCAGACTGACAGGAACACTACAGTTACTCAATTAACCACTCTTAACAACCGTGCTGATCAGAAAAGCATCTCAGAACAAACACATCAAACCCTATCCAACCTCAAAGTTATTTGAAATAAATTAAAATCTGTAACATGAGCAGTGTTTTCTTGCAGGAACATTTTATTACACAAGGAGCACATCATGACTCAAACACATATGCAGAACACGCATTGATTCAGATAGTGAAAGTAATAAGACACAAACATTTTCATGGCTAGTATTCTAGCCATAACCGGGTATACCCACTTCCTTCTACTGGATAGAAATTTCATTTGCATTGGCCTAAATCAATTTACTCTTTTCAGATTATTGTTTATTGATTATTGTGTAATGTAGCTACAGAACACGAGGGGTGGTAGAGGGGAGATTTTTTTTTTTTTTATCATTCGTAATAATAATAATAATAATAATAATAATAGACAAGCAGACTTCTAGTAAAACACAAATGGGGAAGTACAAACAGAATAGAATTTGCACCTCACACATGTAAGACGTTGCTACAGTGGGGTCCAAAAGTGGTTTTAGTTTCAATTTAGGCTGACATAAAAAATTGCTCACTATAGGCTATGAAGTATGAAAGAGGAGAGACTACAGATAAGCATTAAATTATTAACAATTTTATTCTTATTTTTCATCACAATTTGACAAAATAAACACAGAGAATGAAACAGCATGTCCTGAGTCTCAATAACAGTTCTCCAATGCCAGAGTTTATTGCTTGATGCAATGTTGAGAAAAACAGATCTCATGTAGATTGTTTAACAGGCATGATGATCAGTGGTGCTGAGTTTTTACCACCATAATTACGTGAAGGACTGAAGAATGGATAAAGTTTCTCAGTGAAAGTCTGACCGGTGAAAGAGTAGATAAGAGACTTTGCATCAACATCATAGAAGGAGATCAGACCCTCCTCATAATCCACAAACACCCCCACCTTCTGAGGAGCCTGTTTCAAGGAGATTGGAACAGGAGGAGAGTCACAAGCCTCATATTTAGTCTTGTTTCTCAGCCACACTGTCCAGTATCCATTCTTAGGGCTGGTTATTATGTCTCCTTTCCGGTTAACAGACTCTTGGGCCACTCCTAAATCCCACTTTGTCTTCTCTCTGACCTGTACCTCATAGTAAAATCTCCCTGAGGAGAATCCCTCCTTTCCCAACACACAGACACAAGGATCAAACCTCTCTGGGTTATGAAAGAGATTTGGTTGCAAGTCACCATGTCTCACTTGTTTTCCATCATGAGACAGGATGAGTTCAGGATGCGCTGTATCAGGATCCAGAGTCACATCCACTGAGAGAAAGAAAGAGACACAGTTTACAACCCTTGTATAACTTTATATAGTGGGTAAGATTGAAGAAATATATATTTAGTCATGTGATGAATGAGAGCCTAAACACCTGCATATTGCTGAATTCTCTTCAGATCTGTTTGGAAAAGAGTAATAACATTTTATTATTTGAAATAATATTCTAACCAGTGGTGAGGCCAGAAATTGACCTTGGTAGGCTTGAATGAAACAGGGTGGGCAAGGGTTTGAAAAGAAAAACTCAAATGCCAGCAGACATTCAAAAAAAAACTATATGATTGCAGAAAGACAACAAATCGAAAGTGTATCACTCAAGAGTTTTGTGCCAGTTTGATAAGCCTACTTGTGGACTAACTCACTTCAGTTCACAGCACATAGTACTGTCATCACAAATGTCAGTCGTTTACTGTAGCACAAACACACACAAACATGTGGCCACAGCTACAGCAGATAAAAAACACACATTTCAGGAAATCTATAGGCTTAACATAAATACAACAAAAGGGTTGTCACAGAATGCACTGAGTTGTGCCTAACATTACATCTCAATTAAATCCAGCAGCTAAATACATTACACCTAGCAGAAAATCACAAAATGAAAAACAACTTGTTCCAGAAAACAGGTCGATATACTGCTGTGTTTTACAAGTGCTTTTGAGTATTTCAGCATACCAACTAGAATTTAATTTCCTAGAAGTCTTCTTACTAACTCTTACTAGCTACAGCTTAACCGTTTAACTTATAGCTCAACTGCTAAAGTTGTTTTTGTTTTTTTTTGTTTTTTAAATTAAAACGTTTCCTATAGGCTATATAAGCTTACCACATAAATTGTGAGGGAACACCTAACCAGTGAAATTAAGACAATATATTATATATAACATTTCTGAAGGCTTTCTGAAGGGTTTTTTGGGTTGAGATGGGAGTCCCCATTTTGCGAAAATTGGAGCTAGCATCTGTGTAGTAGAGAACGTGGAGCCAGCATCTTTATAGTAGAGAACCTGGAGCCAGAGCATGCACAGTAGATAAGGCTAGGTGGAAAGTGGGTCCACCTCTCACCAAGCCATACTGGTGATGTACGTACACGAGTATTCATGCTATGAGACACCTGAAGTGCAACTTAAGATGGTGCTAAGTCAAAGTGTCAAATACAGCATTATTAACTGAAATGCAAAATTGTAGTTGTATAATTTTTGCAGGTATGCTGATTTGTCAAGAAAAGATTTTCGAGTGTTAGGTCATGATCGGCTGAGCTACCATTTGCTAGCTAGAAAAAAAAGCAAAACTGGAAAGAGCTTCAGGTGCATCTGGGAAAGTGCGTGCATATTCATGAGGCTTGACTGTCATGTCCAAAAATGTAAATCATTGCATCAACAATGCCCTTTTATTTAATCACCAAATAATAAAACATATTTTTGAAGGAAAAATTTTGGGTGGATATCAGGGTCAACTGAACTTTTCCCAAAAATACACTAACTGACTAATTTATTAGGAACCCCTGTACATCTATTCATTCATGTAAATATTTAATCAGGGTATCACAAGGCAGCAGCGCAGTGCATAGATGGATGTAGGAATGGGTCAAGAGCATCAGGTAATATTACGATCAAACATCAGATTGGGGGGAAACGTGGCCTCAGTGACTTTGATCATGGCTTGGTTATTAGTGTCAGACAGGCTTGTTTGAGTATTTCAGAAAGTGCTGATCTCCTGGGATTTTCACAGATACCTGTCTCTAGACTTCACACTAGAGAATGTTGTGGGGAAAACACACAAAAACTACAAAAAAACCCCACTCAGTAAGCAGTAATTCTGTGAGTGGACAAATAATCGCTCTTTACAACAGTTCTGAAAAGAAAAGCATCTCTGAACACACAGAGTTACCCAGTTTTAAAATGGAGTTTCTAATAATTTGGTTGTTGAGTGTATTTTGTAGAGATGTAACTTTAAATTGTACTGCAGCCACCCACTAGATGGCCTCAGAAACTTTTTGGCTTCACATTCGAATCCCTGTAATAAGGAAGTCCACAAAGGCCATGCGTTATTTCCTTTTTAGGGGGCCAAGCACCGAAGGTGCATAGGCACACTATTGTTATTCTAGGTTTCTTCTTCTTCTTCTTCTTCTGGCTAGGGTGTCTATGGCAGCCCATAGAACTGTCAGGTAAAAAGTTGTGAAATTTGGCACACTGATTGGGGAGGGTCTAAGTAACATTCTGACCAAATTTGGGCCAAGTGTTACCAACGTTCTAGCGCCACCATCGGGTCAAATTTGGGCCTAATTTGGAAGTACTTTTATGGTCATAATTTTTGAACCTTGTGAACTTTGAACCATTTAAAAGCCATGCACCCCTGGATTCCTTGGGTTGGGACGAGTTCAACGCACCATATGATGTCAATTTCCGCCTAATTAGATTTTCCACCATCTTGGATTTTGTCAAAAAAAGTTTTTTCTCTACTTCTTCTAGAAATTTTGTCCAATCATCACCGAATTTGGCACACATCATCTTGAGAGTAAGCTTCACAAAAATTATCAAAAGAATTTTGAATAGTCCAAATAAATGTGATGTGCGTAATGTGCCAATGAATCTGACAGCAAAGCCACCCAACAGGAAGTGAGGCTGAATCTCAGCAACATCTTTGCACACTGACGCAAAACCTCATAGGCATCTTCAGGACCATGACCTGGGGCTATGCAACAAATTTCTTGTGGCACCACCTACTGGTCAAAAGTTACAATAACATGCCAAAAATGCTTACATCTAACTGCCATTTTTGGTACTTCTCCACCAAATTTTGTCCAATCTTCACCAAATTTGGCTCACACATCTTGACACCTGTCTAAACAAAAGTTATCAAAAGAATTTTGATATTTAAACCCCTTCTCCTGTAATGCACTGGCAAATGCAGAAAACATGATGTGAGGGTGTATCTCAGCAATGCATCTATGTATCATTAAGAAACTTGACAACTATCTTCAGGACCATGCCTTGAATGTACCCAAGATGTTACTGTGCCACCTTGTGGTCAAGAACTGTAACAGCTTTCATTTTTCCAAAAATGAATTTGTGCAAAATTCACAGTTCATTTTTCCTATAATGCCCTGGAGTATGCTGAAGTGAATGCATACCAACATCTGAAATTCAAGTATACTTCCTGTCGACCCTCTTGGACTTTTGTTAAAAAAGTTTTTTTCGCTACTTTTCCTACAAATTTTCTCCAATCATCACCAAATTTGGCACACCTCTTCAGAGTAAGCCTCAAAATAGTTATCAAAAGAAATTTGAATATTCTAAACAGTTTGTCCGTAATGGGCCAACGAATCTGATGGCAAAGCCACCAAACAGGAACTGAGGTTGTATCTCAGCAACAACTTTGAACACTGACACAAAACTTGGTAGGCATCTTCAGGACCTTCTTAAAAAAGGAAACCAGTGTTCCAGTGTTGACAGAAACTGAAACACATTTCATGTGTTTGTATCCTCTGATACATGGATACACATTTCACAGAGAAGTTTACACTGGTTACTAAGCAATTCACTGCAGCTTCTTAATGTGTCAGTTCCTAGCGAGCAAGACCTGGGTTTTGTGTATAATATTAACAAGACTGCTGTGTAACCTCTAGCTACAAGATCACTTTTTTGGGCCACTAATTCTAACTCTTCTAACCAAAGGAAAGTCAGGACACATGAAAAAGTCCCTGCCATTAATGGAGCATTTTATTTAGGAAATAATGTGGGACATTATATTCTGGTAGACATGTTTAAGTGAAACTAACAGTGATAAGTAAATGGCCTCACCACGAATCTTTATTGACCACCGAGTAACATATATTGTACTTACCAAAGTCAGCAAACTTGTCCATTTCCTTGTTGAGAGATTCCAGAAGCTGAAACAGAGCTCTCCTCAACATCTCCACAGTCTGTTTATTGGTCCAGTCCTTTTCAGTAAAAGAAGTATATGTTTGATGTACCATTAAAAAGGTGTATTATTGTTGGGACTTGGTGACTCACTTTTTTAAGTTCTGAAGTGTTTCTGACTTTTCCAGTGTACTTCTTCTTGTCCCGGACAACCATAACCTCTTCTGGTATCTTCCCTAGGTGAGTCTATGATAAATATATCATCCATTAAATATCCAAAAAAACCTTGATTTTTAATGGACATTTTTCTGTGTCTAAATATATCTCACCTTATTTACTTGAATTTCTTGCTTTGAAGGAATTGTCAGTCTGTGTGCAGAACTGACACACACAGATATGGTCGTCTCTACGGAACAGTTCCAAGGAGTAGTGCTCCAGGTTCTACACAGAATGAATCAGTGTAAGTTTTTTGATATCAGCTTCAGTTTTATGAGGCATCAGATGAATATTACAGACTGAAACCCCACAAACCAGACAGGACTTTCAATCCCCCAAACTTTCCCTAACTTGCTCTGTGGAACTGCTGGATTTCAGCTGATTTGACTTCTTGAGATGAGTGTAGCCAGTTCAGAAACGAAAGTACTCTCACTTAAACATTTGGGGAATTCCTCTATACAAATTGCTTGCAAAATCACAGTGATGGTGTGAACAGATCCTTAAGGCAGATCATGCAGTTGTGTCCACATTGAGTAGTGTAAACAGAGAAGAGTAATTATTTCAGTAAACACATTCAGACTGACTGAGAAATCTGATGGAAGACAGAGAAAGAGAGAGACAGAGAGAGAGAGAGAGAGGAAGAAAGTTTGAAATTGTTCTTCATTATAATCTGTAACTAAACACACAAAAAAATATTTTCATTAAAAAACATTGATTACATTCATGGTAGTAATACCCTTATATAACTTAATAAACTTGAATAAATTTGAAATAATTTCATGTTTGTTAGAACATCCCACTACCAGTTGGAATTTAAAACTTATATAAAATATGTGTAATAACATTTTGAAGAATGTAATACAATTAACATTAATTTTAAAATTATGCTAAACAACATCTACACACACACACATATATATATATATATTTCCTTAGAATGTACCTGTAGTGGTTTGAGTTGTTTGGTGGTGTTCAGCTGAAATGATCTGAATTGTTACTAGGAAACAGCTTTAAACCTTACCTTTCATTTCACATAAGTGACATCATGAAGCCACTCCCTGGGTTTTCGTTTTTTTTTTAAAAAAAACCACAATTACAGATTTGTGCCACCAGTGGGCAGAAATTCACACAATTATCAACAACCTCTCTTTATGATCCTCCCCACATATTCAACAAAACCAAATCTCCCTTGCAAATGTGTGCATCATTTCAAGTGATGTTTTAATGTACTAATTTATCTTGTTACAATTTATGTAAATAACAGTAATATATGTTTGAAATTCACTCACTGGTGCAATGTAGAGTCATTTTAAGTACATATTTTGTTACAAGAAAAGTCTGTACTTTAAAAAAAAAAGGGGCTCTATGGTATAGAAGGGCATTCATAGTTATAGTATAATTATAGAGGTATACCTGCAGTTTAATCCTGACTTTCTGTCATCCATTTATTCATCCATTTATTATTTACATGATCAGTAACTGTTTATCCACTTTAGGAGTTGTTGTGGATCCAGAAGGAGTTAACCCTAAGTCTCTAATCCATTTATTTGACCTGATAGCTACTACACCATCAAATTCTGAACCACATCCAAAGGGGTTTAATTTGTCACTTTTAGAAATGTTCAGCAAACTGACAAAAAGATCAGTTTTGTAGAGCATTTGGCATGCTGGTACAAGTGAATTGGGTGTTTTAAGATCCTCCAGTGTAGTTACTACGTTTTGTGCCACACACCATGTTTTATTCTCCCTTAAAGCTTTGAACATTTTCATGGCATTTTTAAGTGGCATCATAGGGCATTTTTGCAAACCATTTGTAATCCTTGAAGTCAGGGTCATAACCAGGATACAAAATTGTTAATCTCCATTATATTATCCTTCCCTTGATCCATAAAGTGCTCTGGCACTTTTATTTTATTGAGCTAAATATTTTGGTTTACAAAACAGTAAGTTGCCTGTTGATATCTGACTTACATGATAGTATTCCATCAATTCATTATCACCATCATAATAGTTAAAAAAATACATTATCATGCTCATAGTATATTATTAATGAGTAACATTACACAGTGTAACTTAAAATTTGATGTAATTAACTTTTTAACTTACATCCTAGTAAGGAGCTTGTAGCCCAACCCGATAAGCTAACATTACTACATCAAATTGACAACTAGACCTACGTAGGTTATGTGAGAGAAAAAACAAAACCTTCCAAAACTATGGAAGTCCAGAGCTCTGTGTCTTCAAAACTAGTTAGGACCATGCTTAAAGTATGGGTCATATATATTTGGATCTTATATTTACTTTGGATCTTAGGTATGGTGGAACAAGGCTGGATTTGTGTGTTTGTGCTGCTCTGAATTTTATGTTGCTACACCCCTAACAGTTTTATCCTGATAACTTCATAGCACATTATATGCAGCCGGTGAACTGCTAGAAAGACAGCCAGTGTGTGTGAGAAAGACGGTTAGACAACACTGTTGTAGGTAACACTAAGCTAATAAGGATGGCTATGTAATTCAATACTCTAGTTTAATATAAGTTAAATTAAACACTATCCACTATGTACTTTACAATGTAAACTCTTGTATAGATAAACAAATAGCTGAAAATATAAATACCATATATTAACATGGCATGCATGAAATCAACACTCATTTTCTGTTTATTAATGTTTTTATTGTGATAAGGCACTGTAAATTTATAACAAACCACTCCCATATCAGTCATCACTGTTAAAATGTCATAAAACATGAATATTGATTCTTGTGAAAAAGAATTTCATCAATAGGTTTTAAGAAGTAACTTTTAGATAGGAACCTTTAATCTCTTAAAATGTTTAGCAGGCATAATGACCAGTGGTGCTGAGTTTTTACCTTTATCATTGGGGCCAGGGCTGAAGTATGGATAGAGATCCTCAGTAAAACACTGACCAGTGAAAGAGTAGATGTGAGACTTGGCTTCAACATCATAGAATGAGACCAGACCCTTCTCATAATCCACAAACACCCCCACCTTCTGGGGAGCCTGTTTCAGGGAGAGGGGAACAAGGGGACGTTCACCAGCCTTATATTCTGTCTTATTTCTCAGCAGCACACTCCAGTACCCATTCTCAGGGGTGAGTGTAATTTTTCCTTTCCTGTTAACAGACTTTCTGGCCACACCTATATCCCACTCAGTCTTCCCTCTGACCTCCACCTCATAGTAAAATCTGCCTGAGGAGAATCCTTCCTTTCCCAGCACACAGGCACAATAATCAAACCTCTCTGGGTTATCAGGCAGTTTGTGTCGCCAGTGTCCACATGTAACTTGTTTCCCATCATCAGACAACATGAGGTAAAAATTTGCTGTATTACGATCCAAAGTCACTGCCACTAAAAGAGAAAATTAAATATTAGGTAATAGAGAAGATACAGATATTTAGTTACAGTATGTCATCAGTAAAAGCCCACGCACCTGCATGCTGTTCAATGTTCTTCAGCTCTGTTTGGGGAAATAATAATGAACAATATAATTTCCTATTAGATTTTACATTTTGCTTAATAAATAGAGTAGGCTGTCTGACATCTACAGTCTGACTATTTTGCAAAATAAAATAGCATATTTCGTATATAAATTGTGATATGAAATTAGAGCTTTCTCTTTCATTTTGCTGTAGATCACTCGATAACTGAACAGACATGTCTCCTTGGGACTTATTTTCAGCCTCCCAGAACTCTTAAGTACTTGGGACTTCACAAACCAAATACTTTTACCTTAAAAAAAATCACGTTCCAACAAGGCTACAAAAAAATACAGCTGACGGGTAGAAACAACATTTATGTCATAGTATATTTCATCAAATTATACATTTTTAAACCACAATCTGTTTTGGTGCATATCTGTCCTGTCATTTAAGTGAGTATTCATTGTTATGCAGTGTATACGTTTTGGGACAATAAGACTTAAATTGATTTAGTGAAAAAAACAGGAAATTACCCTTTTTTGCCCTCTGAACAAACCGGTTAATCTTAATTCACTAATTTATTTATTTACCAATTTATTTATTACTAATTTATTCTACATTACCATCAGTTACATATCCATTTCTTGTATCAGATCATATACAATATATCATATCAAATTATATATTTTTCTCTACAATGCAAAAAAAAAAAAATCTCACCACAAATCCTTATGAATCAATTAGTTATCAGTACTTACTGTTTTCAGGAAACTTCTCCATTTCTTCATTGAGAGACTCCTGAAGCTGAGTCCTCAGAGTCTCCAAACTCAGATGAGAGTTAATTGTGATGTCGGTCCAGTCCTTGGTTGGTAGAGGGCTGCGCAGTGACGGGAAAATCTACAGTACAGCAGGAGAGAGGAGAAATCCCTCAGCATGGGGACTGCTGTCCTGTCATGTGCTGCATTGCTATTGAGAAACAGAGGGACTCTGACCTGTAGGAGGTGGAGATGATCCTCAGTGTGTGAGAGCTGCTTCAGCTCAGTGTTTCTCCTCTTTAGCTCAGTGATTTCCTTCTCCAGCTCTTTAATGAACTCTTCAGCCTGCCTCTCTGCTGCTTTCTGCTTCTCCTCCATCACCTTAAGTAGTTCAGCTTGGCTTCTCTCGATGCAGTGCATCAGAGCTCTGAATACCTCCATGCTTTCTGCTTTCTCCTTCTCTGTGCTCATCTAACAGGAGACAAATCAAAGTAATTCTTGTTATTTTATTGCAATTAACAATCCTATGTAGTGGTATAAGCAGTGTAATAAATAAGATCTACTTCCTTTTCTTCATCTCTTTCTTGTGCAGCCTATAAACAGTTTCAGTGTCGGTAATGGTAATCTAATATCTGACATCCTACTGACATAAGTTCAACACGATTGACTGTTTTCGTTTACAAGACATGTGGCCTATTGTTATTAGGTTGGCGTGTAGGTGCTGTGGAGGCACTTATTCTTAAAATCTTAGAAGAAATTCCATAAAATTATTGTTTATGTGAATTGTGGAAAAATTGTCAACTTCCTAACCTGTATTTCAGGGTGGAATGGTGAGGTGTTTGTTATGCCCTGATGTATTGGAAGATGGATTTGGTCAATGCACAAATTGTTTGGGACGTGATCATCTTAGGCAGAGCCTTGCCCTAACTGCAACAATATGCTGATAGTGACAGGCAAAGTCCTGCTGTCTATTCTGCATGGCTGAAGTGACAAGTGAAGCAAACATCATTTATGGCTGCAGAGCCTGTTGAGAAGAAAAAGTTATGCGAACCAAGGCAAGCAGAACTCTGTCAACTCTCCATTGGAAAGAAGAGCAGTGCCTTCACTGCATTGAAAGGCAGATGAGTGGAGCTGGCCATGTAGAACCCAAATATACAAGAGCTGATATGCTGTTTTGTAAAGCATATGATACACTGTAAGAGGTAAGTGTAAGATGTTTTGCTAGTACAGTGGCACAATTACTGCTGGCCCTCAAGGAAATAACGTACACATAAAGAGATGCAATGCATACAGAGATCTTACAGACAGCACTTCAAACATGCCAAGCTATACCAACAGGTTGCAGCAAATCACTGGGGCTGTTAAGGCAGATGAGGAGACGGGTTTGGTGGGCTCAGTGCCATTGTCGGATCCTAGTAAAAACATGTTGTGCTAGCTGCCGTTGGTGCCTGAACATGTCTTTGGCACACAGGCACAGGAGGTATTAAATGATTGCCAACTTTTGTCTGAGACAAGACCAAGGCCAAGCAGTTTGTGCAACTTGCACAGAAGCTGTAGATATAAAGCGGCTTTCACTTAAGACATGGCATTTTTTTAATGCCAGTTGCTAGTCTGCAAATTGCAGTGTCTGCATTGGGGATTGGAATTCAAACATTTCATGCTGTGGATGAAACCAGCATTCTTACTAAAGATATTGAATAAACCTATCAATCTACCTGCTCTTGCAGATGACTATGTGCTCAGGCCAGCTCCGTGTCCAGTGAGGGATCTTAAGCAATTTGTAGAAGTGACTGCCAACTGCAGTTCAACTGCAACTGCCAACTGCATTCTTCTATTAAATGTCATTCAACACTACCTCCTAGGAGGCACCAAGGAGAGTGTCACTTGCAGCCAACACGGAGGTCACTCTCTATCTTCACCATATTTTACAGACTGAATGTTGCTTCAGCACAAATCATGTGCTCTGGAGTGATTGTCATCCTTAGTAGGAACTAGTATTAATACTTCACTGAGTGATTCTCAGTCTCAATAAATTACAGTGTTTGCACTATTCATTAGCGCTATCTCGAATTGTCTGGCAAGGGACGCCATCAGTATGTGTTACAAACCCTCAGGACAAATTTCATACATGGCCTCCACTGATTTCAAAGCAACTTGCTCTGCATGGTCCAGAATGAAAAGTAGTAGAATGGACGGTTACATATATAAGTGTGTTTTTATGACTGAGTGGAGGACCAGTAGGGTCACCAGGCTGACAAAAATTAAGGCTAAACATATGTGATCACGGTCACAAGGTGAAAACTATAAGTACTCAACAAGGAAACAAGCCACTGGGAAAACTCCACCAGTTCTGAAGTCCTCCACTCAGTCATAGAACCACAGTTACCTACAAGTATTTTTTTAAGTAAGTCAAGACTTACCTTATTGAGTTTTACAGATTCTTTGACTTCTTCGATCTTCTTTAGTCGGTTCTTGATCATCTGCTGAACTGCTGCCTGGGTCTCCCCCAGCTGACGCTGTTACAGATCAACAATTTATAGTACATACCTTAGCTTTTGACAAGCTTCACTATGTAAAAAATGCCAATAAAATGTCTAAATGTTACTTACTTTCTTCACAACACTCTCCTTTTCTATAGGAACAGTGTTGTGAGTTTTGTGGTCTCCCTCAGTGCAGAACTGACACACACACATCTGGTCGTCTCTACAGAACAGCTCCAGGGGTCTCTCATGTTTCTGACAGATGTAGTCCTCCAGGTTCTCCACAGGGTCAATCAGTTTGTGCCTTTTGAATTTTGCTGTTGTTTTATGAAACAGCAAATGAGTGCTACAGAGAGAAACCCCACAGTGCAGACAGGACTTTAGAGCTTCCAGCTTTTCCTCAGTGCAGGAGTCACACAGAATCTTTTTAATATTGGAGAGAAGTGGATCTGCAATGCTGCTGGATTTCACCTGAACTGACTTCTTAAACTGAGCAGCCAGTTCAGAGATGAACGTATTCACACGAAGCTCAGGTCTTTTGGGGAAATCCTCCTTACACATTGGACACTGGCAGTATGGACTGGTGTCCCAGCACTTTTTCAGACACATCTTACAGAAGTTGTGTCCACATGGAGTAGAGACTGGATCAGTGAACACATCCAGACAGATGGAGCACTGGAGCTGATCTTCGTACAGGACGCTGCTGGAGGAAGCCATGACTCATCTAGGAGGCACGTACAATGATCTGTGCACACATTTGAAACATTTCACACATTTTTCATGGATATCTAATAGAACAAAATAACTTGAAACATTATAACTAAAAACTCAACTAGCTTGCATTGATTCAACCATCTCTACCACTGAATTAACTCACATGAGACGATGAGATGAATTTCAGCACTTTACTTAAGTTCACACTATAAAGTTCAACTCAAACAGGGTTTGTATTTGCCTAAAATAGTCACTAAAATAAAGCGCACAGAAATGATCCACTAATTTGCAGATGTCAACACAAGGAGAATTTTTACCATAAAGTTTTGCCAAAAAACATAGATATCCCACTATGCATTGCATTAGTGGTATTTTACTGTAAACCAATGCACTGCTCCAATTGCCTAAACGTTTACAGTGCAATCCTGTAAAATAACAAAACAAAAGTATTTTGCTGTAAAATAAATTCTGTACATACATACACAGCAGTTTTGTTTTTTTTTTTTTTACAGTGTAGTACAATGCAATACAAAATTACATTTGAGTTGAATAGAGTGTATAAGTGAAATATCACTGTATATAAGACTAGGGAAATATTTATCAAAGGCAAAACGTGTCAATTCTCCACCCAGTGCACTGTGCTGAATGGATTAATTCATTCTTGCCATCTTCCAGTCCAAGCTGATTGTGCAATAAAGTCCAGCAATGTTTAACAACAACGATTCACCAGTAACACAGGAAATAAAACACATTACCAGTTTCTGTTTTCTCTTCTTGCCTTTTTGCTTTTTTAACTCCCTTTAAAATTTACCTGCTGTGGTTTTGATTCCTCAGAGAAACACTGCAGAAGCGTCACGCTGGGGGAAGAAAAAAAAAAAGTTTTGGCGGGTTTCACGTCAAACTTTTAAGTTTCGTTTCCTGTGAAATGCAGCATGAAGTCTCTCCAACCATCAGCCGAGTGGAGGGGGTTTATCATGAGCCTGAGAAGTTTGGGATTTTTTTATATATAATTTTATTTCTAGTGTAAATGCTCTATATAATGCGTTATGCACTATTATTATTATTATTATTATTATTATTATTATTAATTAGTAGTAGTAGTAGTATTGATAATAATAATAATAATAATAATAATAGTGGTATTGCTGATAATAATAATAATAATAATAATAATAATAATAATAATAATAATAATAATAATAATATTATAAGCGACCGCCTTTTGAGCTGATTACGTCATTGCTGTTTCCGGAAGTAAAATGCCGCGTACTCGTCAAATAATTCGGTTTATTTATTTATTTATTTATTTATTTATTTATTGATAGATAATGCATATACAATATACTTGTGATGTATTTGGTTTGTAGCTCCTAGTTCTTTTATTTTATCTTATCTGATATTTTTAACGTATCTGTATAAAGGGGACGTTCGGACCAATCAGAGACCGTCTCCACATCCGGGTATTCCCTGTGAAAGGCGCGAACACTGCTCTGAGGTAAATATTGAAAGGTAAATGTTGTATAGAAGCTAAATGTGAAATGTTGCTGCTACAAGTGAGTTATTTTACTGCTTAAAGAAGATTAGCGACGTGCTAACGCTTGCCAAGGCTGAAGAGTGGGTTTTGGGAACGGAGTGCTTTATGAGAAGTGAAAAATACAGCGTTATAAAATGTAAAATGTTGGTTGAAACGGTTATGACAACATTATCACAAAATGTCGAGTCAATATATATAATATATATAATATATATATCCTCTAAAATATAGAATCCTTCTAATATTGTACTCTAATTGTGTATAATCTAGCAGATTTCTTAAAGGTGCTGTAGTTAAGGAGTAAAAGACTTGGGGGTGTGCTGATTATAGGAAAATAATCAACGACAAGGTAGGTATGATGAAGTGGAGTTAGTGTTACCACCTCAAAGTTGATATATCACGATTAAACTTATATAATATATATACATGCATACACGCACAGACACACCAATCAGCCATAACATTAAAACCACCTGCCTAATAGTGTGTAGCTCCCCCTTGTGCCACCAAAACAGCTCTGAAACATTGAGGCATGGACTCCACTAGACCTCTGAAGGTGTGTGTGGTATCTGGTACCAAGACGTTAGCAGCAGATCCTTTAAGTCCTGTACGTTGTGAGGTGGGACCTCCATGTATCTAACTTCTTGTTTGTCCAGCACGTCCCACAGATAATTGATCAGATTGAGATCTGGGGAATATGGAGGCCAAGTCAACACCTTGAACTCTTTGTCATGTTTCTCAAACCATTCCTGAACAATTTCTGCAGTGTGGCTGGGAGCATTATCCTGCCGAAAGAGGTCTCTTCCATTAGGGAATACCGTTGCCATGAAGGGGTGTACCTGGTCTGAAACAATGTTTAGGTAGGTGGTACGGGTCAAAGTAACATCCACATGAATGCCAGGACCCAAAGTTTCCCAGCAGAACATTGCCCAGAGCATCACACTGCCTCCACCAGCTTGCCTTCTTCCCATAGTGCATCCTGGTGCCATCTCTTCCCCAGGTAAGTGACGCACACGCACCTTGATATATCATGTCCCAAAGTATTTTATTTTATTTTTTTAACTTGTATCACTTTATAATTTATATTTATATATATATATATATATATATATTATTTATTTATTTATTTATTTATTTATTTATTTATTTATTGTATGTAGTCTGATGTTATATTAGGTATGAGGTGTTTATTTTATTTTTTATCTTTTTTAAAAAGCATGCTAGACAAGCAAAATGTTGCTTACGTGTGCCTTTTACGCATGATAGAGATACTCCTCAGCTATGTACAGACATTATGTAATTTTCTAAGGGTGTAGATTAGTATTATGCCCCCAAATTAATAAATTATTGCCACCATAATAAAGTCACTGGGTCTAACCTGGCAACCCCATTGTAAAAGGTCTGGCTACACCCCTGCACATTGTACCTTTTTGTCCATTTATAGTTACATTTAGTGTTGCAGAACATCCATGAAATGCATTATTTCTTGTTTTCACTTACAATATAGCAGCTATAAACAGTCGTTCCCTCACCAGCCCCTTTTTTTCTCTCTGCTGAGCTTGAGCTTGTCAGAGAAATCGCAAAGCCCTCTGTCCTGAAGACTTAAAGTTACATCTTTACTTCTGACTCTTACAAAGCAAAGTCGACGAGGGACAGCTCCTTCTGTAAAAGTTAAATAAACATCTCACGGAGATGTTCTTCACTACGCCACATCAATGATTACACAAGTTTTTAATCCATAATTTTGTAAACCATCACCTTTATAAGTCCCTGTGAATAAGCTGTTACTATCAAACTGATAATGTGTTAGAACAAGTGTGTTAATATAAGCTTGTGATTTGGGCGTACACTATTGTCAGAGCTGCTGTTATAGTAATCAACAACTTCTGACCAATCAGAATAGAGGATTCAACAGCTGTATAACACAGATTAAAATTTCAAAATAAAAATGTGTTCTTGATAAAGTTTTAATGGCCATAACATGAGCTTGGATGATAAACTGTGTTTTAATGTTGTCAATATTTGCTTTATAAAAAAAGAGTAAATTAATTGACTTGGTTATTAAGCACAAATCCTCTGTGACCACTAGGTGGCGTCCACGCACCTTCAACCTGACAGCAGTGATCTACTGTATACAGCCTGCAACAGTTATGAGGTTGTTACTTCACTACTGTTACACAAATTAAAAACACAATTTCAAAAAAAAAAAAAAAAAGACATAAAGGTTCAGCTTTGCCTCTGACTGTTTTACTCCTGACTGTTACAAAATGCTGACATTGCAGACAACTTTCAGAAACATTAAATAAATTTACACGTAGAAAACTTCTCAATATCAATGCTGAAAAAATGTGATAAATGTTCTTAAATCCATTTATGTGGATGGTCCGCCATTACAGGTCCCTTTGTAAGTTGTTACAATAGTAACCATAACATGTTAGTATGTATTATGATGTTTTATATGATGGGTGAGAAGCAAGAAGGTATGTTGCTATGATTTTGGTTTCACATAGCCAAGTTTTGGTGAAGAAGAATCTCACTTAGACTGTTCAACTGGCGTAATAATCAGTGGTGCTGAATTTTTACCTCCATCATTGAGGAAGGGGCAGAAGAGTGGATAGAGTTTATCAGTAAAACACTGACCAGTGAAAGAGTAGATATGAGACTTGGCCTCAACATCATAGAAGGAGACGAGTCCCTCTTCATAATCCACAAACACCCCAACCTTCTGAGGAGCCTGTTTCAGGGAGAGATGAGCATGAGGAAATTCACAAGCCTCATATTTAGTCTTGTTTCTCAGGCACACGGTCCAGTATCCATTTTCGGGACATGCTGTAATGCTTCCTTTCCTGTTAATGGACTCTCGAGCCACTCCTAACATCCACTTAGTCTTCTCACTGACCAGCACCTCATAGTAAAATCTCCCTGAGGAGAATCCCTCTTTTCCCAGTACACTAGGAAAACGGTCAAATCTCTCTGGGTTATCGGGGAGAATCTGTCGCTTTCCTTCATGGCTCACTTGTTTCCGATCGTCAGACAGAACGAGTTTAGAATTTGCTGTCTCAGGATCCAGAGTCACATCCACTGAAAGAGGCACACAATATAAACTGATTATAGTATACAGAATATAGCAGTGAATATGTATAGATTTAGTCATGTGATCAAGAAAAGCTTACACACCTACGTACTGTTGGATTTTCCTCAGCTCTGTTTGTGAAAAATAACGGACAATAACATTTGCTATTAGATGTCACAATCTGATCAATCAAAAAGCTGTACATGTATTGAATATAGGAGACTTTAAACATTTATATCAAAGTACAAACAAGACACACTGTGATAATCAAAAACACTGACTTTTTTTTTTTTTTTACTTTTTATGTTTTCTAAAGGCACCATATATCAAATATACAGCATGGTGCAAAAGTCTTATGCGCCCTATTTTTTTTTTTAAATAAAAAAAAAAAAATGTCTCCGATGTTTATTATATTAACTTTATGCATTACTGACTTTATGCATTTTCTTAGATTTCCGAACATTAATTTTCCAACAAAAATTACAGAAAAAATGTTTGAATGTCAGTAGATAACATACCACTTTTCAGACAAAAAAAAAAAAAAAAAAGAATGCTGGCAGTCAGGTATTAGCTGCAAAAACAGGAGCCAATGTGACCATTAAAGTCACTAAGAGAACTGTGGCAGATTATCCAAAATGCTCAGCAAAATTTACTAGCTAATTTCCTTGTAAAACTGCACAAAATGAACATGGAATGTTCAATGATGCGTTTTCTAAAGACAAAGGTATGTCAGACTAAATATTGACTTTGTTTAGTTTAGTGCTGTTTATTGCCCTTTGTAGAAGTTTTTTTTTTTTATGCAGAAACATTTATTTTAATTATTTCTGTACCCATCTTTGCTTTATAGCATTTCTTTACGTGTGTCTATGAGACTTTCACAGTTCTGTAAATTTCTGGTGTCGGGGTGTTGGTGAGTTCCTTAAATAATATCAGTCGTGTTAAAAATACTTCTGCTATAAATTCTTACTGATCAAGTAGTTAGAAATGCTCACCAAATTTAAGAAGCTTTTCCATTGCCTCGTCGAGAGATTCCTGAAGCTGAGAGCAAGCTTATATTAGAGGTTTCACACTTAGATGAGTCTGGATCCTGGAGTTTGTGTGATGTGGAAAGAAAGGGGAAACATGAGTTTTACTTCACTTTCCTTTCTTCAGAATGACATCATGGAGCCTCTCCCACTATTTTCTTAGTTTGGGTCACCAGGTGGCAGACCTTCACCCATTGAACTGCAGTATGTTGGATGTATCCCAGCATCTTTTTTTCTCTCATCTTTTGTTTTAAATAAATATGTGTATATGTATAGAATTTAAACTAAAATGCTTAACTCCCACAACTATGTCAAAATATATTATTTAAGTTAATGCTTTTACCCTTTTTAAACAACTGTGAACTGCTTCACAATATTAGATACTTTCCTGAAAATTGACCTGAATTTTGCAACATAACTTTGCTAAATTATTTCTAATACATTGTGTGGTAATAAAAAGTGTCTGCAAATGCTGGACAAAACCAACAGTGGTGCATCCTTAAGTAACAGTGTACAGTATAAAAAATATATTTAGGAGCATAGTGGAAACTTTATTAAGGTTATGCAAATTTACAGGAATGGCCTCTAAATCCACCGTAATCATGGCCAGGATGGAGCAGTTGCTGAAGATGAATAAATGAATGTTGGATTCAGAAAATCCTGTTAGTAACCAACTTTATATTCCAAACATCATACTGAATATTGAGGAAAAACTAGTACATTGGCTGTAGTTCATAGAGTTTGTAATAATCTCTTTCTTAAGTTCACTAATTTGTTAAATACAGGTGGTGGTTCTTTGTGGTTGTTGTTAACATTTTGAAAGTATTTTTCTGGAAACAGGTTCATGTTTTTACTGTAAAATTTTTATTTAGTTTTCAGTTGAATAACCCTTTAGACCATGGTTTCTGAAAATCTGGAGACTCAATTCTTGTGCTTCAGATTTTCCCTTCTTTGGACTTTGTTGATAAGTGATTCTACCAGTATCCTTTGTCATTACATTACATAGGCATGAAATTTTAAAACAGCATTCTTCTTGCAGAACTGCATATGATTTGAACGGTCTGCCATTTGGGGCAGTATACACTGTGTGTGTGTGTGTGTATATATATAACTGATGAAGTTGGTGCAAATTTAATTTGTTGTGGTTCGCATGACAAATTATTTGTCCAAGAACAGTTATTAGCAATTTTGCTATTTTATTTTCCTTGGGGTTTATTCTCACTTATAACTTCTAATTAAACAAATCAACTTATATGGGGAGGATTCATGTTTTTATTCAGCCACAGGAATGATTTGGGTGGAAATAAATATCCAGTGATGACTGTGACAATCGGTAGTGAACAATAATAATGAGAACTGAGTCATAGGTTCCTCCAGTAAATGAGATTCTGATGACACCACAAAGTAAACAAGAATTAAGATATTATTAGAATAATTAAATAATTAGACGTAGGGCTTGAATTTGTCATTTAATAAATACATACAGTCGTGGGAAAAAGAAAGTACATCCTTCTTCAATTCTATCTTTTTATTTATCTATATTAGGTTCTATTTAGCCTAATAACAATTGGGTGGTCCTCATCAACTTCTACAAACATATTACTTCAGGTGACAACAACAAAAAAAAAAAACAACAGATTTCAATATGTAGTTTTTTTTTTTTTTTTTTTTTTTTCCAAAAAAAGTAAACCAACATTCAGAAACCAGGTGGGAAAAAGTAAGTACACTCTTCCTAGTTCCACAATCATTGAGCGTAATTAGCAGCCAGGTGTTACTAAGGAAATGCAAAGTGAAGTGTGTCTCACTCATCAAGAAGTGTGATTAACTCTATAAAAGCAGAACTTTTGTCATTTAGGTGTCTGCATCATGCCAAGAAGAAAAATCGAGGTGTTGGAATGGCCAAGTCATAGTCCAGACTGTCTTAAGAGAGCTGTGCATAAACAAACATCAATGAACTAAAGCAATGTTGTAAAGAAGAGTGGGCTAAAATTTCTCCAAAATGAGGTGAGGGACTGATAAACTCCTAGTTATTGTTGCTAAAGTTGGTTCTACATGTTACTGAATTATAGGGTGTATTTATTTTTTTCCCACCTGGTTTCTGAATGTTAGTTTACTTATGAGAGAAAAATGGCTACATGAAATCTGTTGGGGGTTTTTTTGTTGTTGTTGTTATTGTTGTTGTCACCTGAGGTTATTTGTTTGGTTATAGAAGTTGAGGACCACCCAACTGTTATCTAGGTCCTGATAACTAAAACATAGAATTAAAGGAAGGTGTACTTTCATTTTTCCCCATGACCGTATCAGATATTAACATACACATAACCTGTGAAGGTCTCACTATATTTACTACTTTATATTTACAAACACTTGATTTTTCATTGCAAAAGATTTCACCATGTTTATTACTAATCTCCATAGACAAGATTTGCCTTTCTTTCACATTAACATTAAACAGGTTAAAGTGTATATCAGAGAACAGACAACAATAGAAACCTAAATATATTATATAAGATATTATGTAGATAGATTCTCTATAGTTACAATTTTGATTGATTTTTGAATGAAATTTATTTTTATTAATACACATCAGACAAAAGACAAAATTATCTGTCCACAAACTATTATTCAATTATGTAATTTATTTTCTATTAATTGCAGACATCAAATAAAATAATATAAAATAACTTCTAACCTTAACAGCAATTGTGTAGTTTTGGAGTGTATTGGTTTAACTCTTATTCTGTAAAGTTGGTTTCTGTGGAAAAATAATGTTCAATAGACGTGATGATCAGCGGTGCTGAGTTTTTACCACCATTATTAAGACAAGGGCTGAAGAATGGATAGAGTTTCTCAGTGAAAGTCTGACCAGTGAAAGAGTAAATATGAGACTTGGCATCAACATCATAGAAGGAGACCAAACCTTCCTCATAATCCACAAAGACCCCCACCTTCTGAGGAGCCTGTTTCAGTGTAAGGGGGATGAGGGGAGATTCACAAGCCTTATATTCAGTCTTATTTCTCAGCATTACAATCCAGTATCCATTCTTTGGACTGAATGTAATTTCCCCCTTCCTGTTAATGGACTCTCGGGCAACTCCTAAATCCCAAGCTGTTTTCCCTCTGACCTGGACATCATAGTAAAATCTCCCTGAGGAGAATCCCTCCTTTCCCAGCACATTGACACAACGCTTAAACCTCTCTGGGTTATCAGGAACATTCTGTCCTTTGTTGCCATATCTCACTTGTTTCCTATTATTAGACAGGATAAGTTTAGAATTTGCTGTATCAGGATCCAGAGTCACTTCCACTGCAAGAAAGAGAAATGGCCCATGTTAACATTACTCATAGTATAATAGCGAAAATAGGTATATTTAGTTATGTAATGAATGAAAGCCAACATACCTGCATATTGTTGAAGTATCTTCAGTTCTATTTGAGAAAAAAAAATACCTTTATGCACTGACCAATTATAAGAATAATCACTAATAATCTAAGTGTATTTCCAAAATGGGAAGTCAGGACAAACAAAATCATTAGATGTTATTATAAACATATCATAACAGTTAGGCTATTAGGTAGACTGGGTAGTTAAACTAGCCAACCAACAGATACATATACATATTGGGTTCATCTTTTCATATTAGGACATAGATGCTGAGGAGTTCCTCAAATTATATTTCTTCCTCTATCCTGTTAAAATTGATAGGTTTCCTGGAACATCAAGTGTCAAGATCACCCTATGTGAGGGATATCTGTGAAGGACCTGCTGCACTCCCCCTTGGTTTGTGGGGGCTACATGTGGTGTTGCCTTGCTGGGTAGGCAGAGTTTTAAGGCAATTAGTATGGTCATTGTTATAGATTTCACCAAGTACTATTAACTGATCTAAAGCCAGTACTGTTATAAACTAATTTAAAAGAAGAGAAGGGTTTCTTTACACTGTTCAGTGTGTGTCCAGCCATGTTGATTTGATGTCACTCAGACTACCCCAAGTTGACGAGTTGAAAAACCAAGCTGAGAGGCATTTTCTGTGGCCTTTACTGGTTGTAGGTGGTTGCAACTTCACCTTGAAGGCAGCATAAGTTCAGTTTAGGCTGAGAGGAGGGAAAAGACATTTAGGGCCCTCACTGCAAGAAATGTGGCTCTTTATTTGGCCTGGAATATGGAGGCAGAAAAGTTGTCCATTTTATTAGCGACCTGGCTGTGGAGAGTTCAATAGCTGAGGATTCCCTCATGCCATGGGATGACACGTCTTTGACCTTCAGGCCAGAGAGACCATGCTTCAGCTTAGTTGGTTCCCTCCAGTGATTCTTCATGTGCCAAACACAGGCAGGGAGGAAGAGCTGTTTCTTAGACCTAGGAGAGGGCCCAGGAGATTGAGTTGGATGGGAGCCTGCTCATAGACCTCAATGAGGATGGCAAACAGGGCTTGGATGGGAGGAATTATCCTCATCATCTGGACCCTCAAATGCATAATCTGCATCATTTTTTTCCATCCAGAGACAGTCAGCGTGATTTTGAGAAGAGGCGTGGGTTTGAGGTTACCTGATTAGTCTGACTGAGCATGCATGAGATCCAGGGAGCATCCAGTGGTGCGGCATTGCAACAAGTGTCATGTTGATGATGGTCAAAGTTCTGAGAGGCATCGACTAAGCCTAGAGCAAACAAGCTTTTTGGAAAATGCAAGGCAATGGCTACAATTCTCTGATTTGCCCCATACAACTGAAGCTTTGAATGCCTCACTGCAATGAGAGCACAACAGGCAAGGTTTGAAACTGCAGCATTCTAGTAGAGACTCACTAGCTGTGACAGACAGGCAGGGATCCTAAGCTAGGCAGGTAGCCTGAAATTACTAGTTAAGTGAGTGAGGTTAGCAGGCTAAGCAACATCACCTCGGGGACTGTATTGCTATATCAGTTACAGTCCCCTCCGAAAGTATTTGAACAGCAAGGCCAATTCTATTGTTTTTGATGTACATTTAAGACATCTGGGTTTGAGATCAAAAGATGAATATGAAATGATAGATCAGAATTTCAGCTTTCATTTTCTCATATTTACATCTAGATGTGTTAAACAACATAGAAAATGGCACCTTTTGATTGAACCCACCCATTTTTTCAAGTGATCAAAAATATTGTAACATGTGACTGATAGGTGTTTTTTGTTGCCCAGGTGTGCTCTGTTAAATTGATTGTTTAAAGAATTCATAGCTCTGAATGTCTACTCTTGGTTTGAGCCCTAGGTTTTTGCAAGCAGGGCTATGCAGCCAAATATTAAGTGTTAACTTTAAGACATTTGTTTCTATATTTTTGCTTACCTAAAAATTGGGAGGTCTGTCAACAAATGCCATAGTGCCGTGGTGGTCTGCCACGTTTTAAGTTGTTTAACACATCTAGATGTAAATATGAGGAAATGAAAGCTGAAATTCTCATCTATTGTCTCATAGTCATCTTGCCATCTCAAACCCAAATGTCTTCAATGTACAGTGAAAACAATAGAATTGGCCTTGCTATTCCAATACCTTCGGCGGGGACTGTATGCCTGGAGGATGACCTAAAGGGATCCTATGAACAGTTGTTCATAATGAAAGACTGTGTGGAAATGTTGTTGAGCATTTAAGAGCGAAATGAGAGTTTGCAACAAGGGGGAGTGTGACCAGGTCGCATGTGCCTGCAGGCAGGGAAGAGCTTTCCTCAGCATTGGATGCACGCTTCTATCTATTAGCAGTTGCATAGGAATGTCCCTGTCATAGGTGGATCTCAAACATGAGATGAAGAAATAGAACTTGTTAAAGCACACCACAGATTCTTGCTGATGATGCAGTTACAAGAACTTACCAATCTCTGGAAGCTTTTTCATCTCCTCATTGAGAGACTCCTGAAGCTGATGCAGAGCTCTCCTCAGTGTCTCCATATTCAGATGAGAATTATTTCTGACATTATTCCAATTGTTGCTGTGTAAAGGTCCATGCAGAAAAGGGTAAATCTACAGTAAAGAGAGAGGAGAAATCCCTCAGCATGGGGACTGCTGTTCTGTCATGTGCTGCATAATATTACTATTGAGAATAGGAGCATCTCTAACCTGTAGAAACTTGAGGTGATCCTGTGTATGTAAGACCTGCTCCATCTCATTGTTTTTCTTCTTTAATTCAATTATCTCCTGCTCCAGTTCTCTAATGAACTGTTCTGCTTGCCTCTCTGTTGCGTTCTGCTTTTCTTCCATCACCTTAAGCAGTTCAACCTGGCTTCTCTCAATACAGCGCATCAGAGAACTGTACATCTTCATGCTTTCTGTTTTTTCCTTCTCTGTGTGTTTCTAACACGGGACACATGAATATATATATATAGTGTGTGTGTGTAATATATATATATATATATATATGTGTGTGTGTGTGTGCTTTTTTTTGATGGGAGAATTCTATGCTAGTTAGTAATCACTGCGAAATTTTAGAGACTTAGTTTTGACTCACTTTATTGAGTTCTATAGACTGTTTGAGCTCCTCAATCTTTTCCTGTCGGTTCTGGATCATCTTCTGAACATGTTTCTGTGTCTCCACGAGGTGATTCTAATACAATGATACAAATATGATACCACAAATAAGAATTGATTAATTTCAGAATGTTAAAAAAAAAAAAAAAAAAAACATTTTCTTGGATGGTATAAATGTCTCACCTTCTTCTCTTGACTCTCCTCCTCCATAGGAACAGTGTTGTGATTCTTGTGGTCTCCCAAAATACAGAACTGACACACACACATCTGGTCATCTGTACAGAACAGCTCCAGGGGTCTCTCATGTTTCTGGCAGATGTAGTCCTCCAGGTTCTCCACAGGGTCAATCAGTTTGTGTTTTTTTAATTTAGCTGTAGTTTTATGAGGCATCAGATGAGTAATACAAAAAGAAACCCCACAGTCCAGACAGGACCTTAGAGCCTCCAGCTTTTCCTTAGTGCAGGTGTCACACAGAACCCCTTTAGGTTTTAGGTACAAAGGTTGATCTGCAGTGCTGCTGGATTTCACCTGAACTGATATCTTAAACTGAGCACTCAGTTCAGAAATAAAAGTATTTACACGGAGCTCAGGTCTTTTGGGGAAATCTGCTGTGCACATTGGGCACTGGTAATGTGAACTGGTGTCCCAGAACTCTTTGAGACAGATCATACAGAAGTTGTGTCCACATGGAGTAGAGACTGGATCAGTGAACACATCCAGACAGATGGAACATTGGAGCTGCTCTTCATATAAGAGATTGCTAGAGGAAGCCATAACTAACACAGGAGACAAAAATATTATTTTAGATGAGTGTAAACATCCCTATCTTGCTGCTTTTACTCAGGTATTAAATACAAATATATGCTAACTTTTTACAGAAATATGTAAATGATGTTAAAAGTAGGTATACCTTTATGAAATATAAAAAGGTTAGCATTCACAGAACCTCTCCTAAACCTGTTTCTCTACGTACTTGTTAGAGGGTATACATTCTCCAGATGGGATAGCCTCACCACTCCCATTAAAAAAGTTAGTTGTTTTTTTTTGTTTGTTTGTTTGTTTGTTTTATAAAATTACAAAAAAAGTAAGTGTTGGAACATTTTACTCAGATTGAATAAAATACAAGACAAGTGTTACAGTCAGTATTAGAAAGGTGCTGAACAGGTTGTTCCAGTAGCATGCAATAAAAGAAAAGAAATCTTGGATGCATTATCTATTTTACCTCTCTTCCCCTGTCTCTTTTTTCCTTTTTCTTGCTCCCTCAGAATTTACCTTCAGCAGATTTAGTCTCTTGGATAAAAATGGTAGGTGCCTTAACGTGGAGGTGGTGTTCTGGTGAAGGCATCTGTATTCTGGTAAAAACTAGTTAGGCAGTTAGTGGTTGCCTAACCTGAGTGACATCATGAGGCTACTCCCAGTATTTTTGTTTTTTTTTTGTTTGTTTTGTTTTTTCTTTAAAACAATATTTTTCCACCAGATGGCAGTCATTCATGTACAATGATCCATAATACATTTCTCCAGAACATCTTAGGAATGATTCACTTGTGATGATTCAAGTGAGAAAATGAGATCTATGAGTCAGAAGGGTGGTTCTTTACACTTTACTGGGCAGACAAATTTACTGGGCAGACAAAGTCTGATGGCATTGTGCATGTGCAGCACCAGAATGAGGTGTGATTAAAAATCAACAATAGGTAAAACATGTGTTAGTTACATAGGTATGTCAGATGGTAAATTATGTATAATATAAAAAAAAACAAGAGGTTTTTGAGGAAGCTATGTTCCTGCTAGTGGCTCAATGGTTAAGACCTGAGTTACTGATCAGAAGATCAGGGGTTCAAGCCCCAGCACCACCAAGCTGCCACTGTTGGACCCTTAAGCAAGGACCTTAACCTTCTCTGCTCTAGGGGCACTGTATTATGGCTTCCTAACAAGCTGGGATATGCAAAGCAAAGAATTTCACTGTGCTATAATGTGACAAATAAGGGCTTCTTGTTCTTTTCCAGTTATACCTGCTGCAGGTCGCAACTTGTAATTCCCCACCTCCAATCAGTAAAAGCCACAGAAAATACCCCGTCAACTTGAAATTTCAACTCGTCAACTTCTGTTGTTTCTGTGCTGCAATTTCAGTCCAAAATGTGGCATGAATGTTTGAAGGTCACTATAGTAAAAGAGTACTTATAGTCACTCAGCCCTTTAACTGTAAAAGTGTGGTTAAAGTAGCTTTGACATAGAACAACAAAAGATACACTTTCATGGATGCGTCTATTTTTATTTTTACACTTAGCATGTCAAACATGGCGATGGTGCAGCTCCAGGGTCCCCCTTTTCATCCTGATCTCGGGTTACTGTCTGTGTGGAGTTTTCCATGTTCTCCCGATATCCGTGTAGGTTTTCTCCAGGTTCTCCATTTTCCTTCAAACTCCCAAAACATACATAGGTGTGAATTTGTTCCCAGGATAGACTCCAGATCCACTGCAACCCTCACCAAAATAAAGCATTTACTGAAGTGTTTGTAATCCCCTAACTTCTCCATATCATACCAACATTGGACAGCAGTTAGTGGTATAGGAGAGAGGCTGCTTTACCTTTGAGAGTATTGGATGGCTGATCTTACCTGGAATGCTCTGAGGCTAGCTTTTAAAAGTTGCCCCTAAACCCTGCTCAGTGCTTCAGCTTAAAGCCATTTTGTGTTTTATATCTGGAGACCAAATGAGGTAGCAGTGATATTGTAAAATTCTGCCCTAGAATTTTCTTACCTGTGTGCAGAACATGGTTTGTGGATTTTCCTTCCTGTTTGATGAAATCTGTCTGTGGAGATAAGTACTCACCTGTGCATTCTGCTTGTGGAACATTTCACTGATTTGGTTGTCTGATCTTTGAGTGTGTACTTTTAGTTGTTCAAGTTGTTACTTTGGACATTTATTTGTTTGTGCTCTTAATGGCAGTTTATGTTCAGTAATAGTAATTCTTTTGTCAAAGCCATAGTGCTTTAAAGTGTGCTTGGATTAGTGTTCAGGGCACAACTAGGCCACTTGGTTCAAAAAGCTGTTCAAGATTATTTTTTAGGTTTGAATACAAATACATCTACCAGGCTTGCTAGCTGTCTCAGTGGTCCTACATGCTTCACAGCAGTATTAGGAGACCCTGGAGACCTGCAGATGATTTTTAACCCACTACATTCTGGTCTTAAAAACAGACCTGCTAAGAAAGGTATCTAGCTGTGTGTGTGTTTTGAACTGAAAGATGAGAGTGTAGGTGGGGTTAATGCTGTTTGCCCTCTTCAGAAGGTTGATATCTCTGGGATATAAGCTATTCCTCCTGTTCTGCAGTGCAAATGTTGGTACACCTGTAATGCCTTCCAGACAGCGAGAGAGAAGAGGTGGTGGCAGGGGTGTGTTGGAGATGGCAGTTGCTCTGCAGAGGCAACAGGTGCTGTAGAAGAGCAGGCAACAGGCCTCCAATGATTATTTGAGCACTACTGAAAGAGGGCATTCTTCTCCACAGCAGTGCAGTTGGTGCACCATATTGAAATATAGTAGGTGAGTATGCTCTCGATGCTCCAGCATTAGAAGGTGATGAGCAGGTGCTTGCTGAGGTTATTTTTCTCGAGGGACCTCAGAAAGCAGAGTCTGTTGCAGAGACTGTTGTGTCATAATTAGCAGTGCTGTGGTGTTGTTTGTCCATGACATTTGTAGACACCCATGAACTTGAAGCTTGAGATATTCTCTACATCTCTACATATGACTCTGTTGATGCAGATTGGTGCAGGTGCTTGCACTCCCCAAACCAGACACTATGGTCAAATTAAAAACTGTTTTTTTAAACACCTGATATTTACATGTTTAATTTCATTTCACATGTTAATTTTTTCGCATGTAAGACGTGGTTTTATTTATCACCTATTCACATGATGTCACGTTTACTTGAATTCACTTGTGCAATTTCAGGGCACAACATGTTAAAATGTACTTTCACACATTTTGTGCATGATCACATTACAGACATGAAGTGTATCTGTTTTTTCTGTATTGTAATACTCACAAAAATATCATATACACATGACAGTAACACCCAAACAATAAAAAAAAAAACACCTGAGGAGAAAAAAAAAAAGATTTGATCAAGACAAACCTCATAAAGCTAAAAATAAATTTACACCAGCACTGACTCTTAGGAATGGAATGAAGGAAGTATGAGTACTAAGTAATAGTGTTGTCTTCACCATGTTAACTAATTGTTTAAAAAAAATTTGTGTTTGGAAAATGAAACTTGAACAAGTTTCACACATTAACCAGTAGCGGTGGGAGAGTGAGATACATCTGGGGAGTCAAATACATTTTAGGTAACAAGCCACATTATACTTAGTCCAATGTCAAGAGGGCCAAACCTTGCGGGCACAAACACACACACACACACACAATATAGTTTGAATAAACATTTACAAATTATAAAATCTTAAAAAGTTATAAGTAACTGCATAAATATTCACATCCCTAAAACCCCTAAATTAATTCTTTTGAAAATATACATGGTTACAGCATAAAATTTTTAGCTTGCTAACTGATGTCCCTGAGTTTATTGCTCTATTTTGCTCTCTACTGGAAAAACCGAGACTTTTTTCTTTTTTCACAATTTTAATCTTTCAGTTCAATTACACTCCACAAGATGAATTCTACAAAATCAAAATTCATTTGTTGGGTTGGATTAGTACTTGTATTTGGCCCGTCCTGTCCCATGGGCCATGTATACACACTACTTTTGATGGGACTACACCACCATTTGCTACAAGAATTAAAAAAAAAAAAACTCCTTCTTAGTAGTATTTTTTAAAAATATAATATTACATTGGTGTAAGCTTAACACCATAGAGTTTCTATGGAAAAATTATTTCAGTTTGAACAGGTGTGATGATCAGTGGTGCTGAGTTTTTACCTCCATTATTAAGAGAAGGGCTGAAGAATGGATAAATTTTTCCATTAAAAGTCTGACCAGTGAAAGCGTAGATAAGAGACTTGGCGTCAACATTATAGAAGGAGATCAGACCCTCCTCATAATCCACAAACACCCCCACCTTCTGAGGAGTCTGTTTCAAGGAGAGGGTAACAGGAGGAGAGTCACAAGCCTTATATTCAGTATTATTCCTCAGACATAACACCCAGTATCCATTTTCAGTGCTGTATTTAATCTCCCCTTTCCTACTAACACACTCTCTGGCCACTCCTATATCCCACTTAGTCTTCCCTCGGATCTGCACCTCATAGTAAAACCTCCCTGAAGAAAATCCTTCCTTTCCCAGTATGCAAGGACAATGATCGAATCGCTTCTCATTATCAGGAAGCTTTTGTCTCAAATCTCCATGTCTCACTTGTTTCCCATCATCAGACAGGATCAGCGCAGGATTTGCTGTATCGGGATCCAAAGTCACATCCACTGAGAGAAAAAGACAATTTCAACATTATAGAATGTGATACAATTAAAAGAAAAAATTGTCATGTGCAAGAGGCCACACACCTGCATGTTGCCGAATTCTCTTCAGTTCTGTTTGAAAAACATTAAAAGACATTATTACTTTCTGTACAATATGAATTTTTGCCTGTGAAGATCAGGAATGTTAGACAATTAGAAAAATATATATGTAAGCAGAGCTCATGAGGGTTCAAACACTACTTGGAAAGCATTAAATCAAATTATCTGCCTGTACAATTTGCAAAAAAAAACAACATTTGTTCAACTAGCTTTGTCTACTATCATTAATATTACTTCTTTATTTAAAACAGAGTTTATTCCAATTTTAGAAAACTGTCACAATATTGAGTGTTGCTCCTAATGACCAGTTAAAACCAAATTTGCAAATGTGAATATCTTACAATTTCAGATTTCAGTAATTTGTTAACTGATAAATATTTAGTTTATGACTCTCTAAATTAAATATAAGAGAAAAATTCTAATTATTACATTTACATTTGTAGCCCTTATTATCCAGAGCAACTTACAGAAGTGTTTCTTAGTCTTAACTGAGTCTCTGTCCTCATGCTAGCACAAATAGGCCATGGTAGGCAAGCATCAGTGTTTCAGGAAAAGAAAAAAAAACTATTTTGTTTAAAGCTCAAATTAATCATGAAATCATGTGAAAATTGGCTATTGGCTCATTAATTCTATTCATTTTAATTATACAGTATAATGCTCTTAATAATAGACATTGTCACAATGCATATTTACAGAAATCTGGATGTAGATTTAAATCCCTAATGGCCAAGCCAGAGGCAACAGTGGCAAGGAAAAACCTCCTGAAATGGCGAGAGAAAGAAACACTGAGAGGAACCAGACTCAAAATGGAATTCATCCGCCTATGGGTGACACCCGATAGTGGGATCATAGTGCCACAATTTGGCTAACTATTTACAATTTGGTATATACTCCCCTGCTGCTGCCACCCATGTACAGACCAAATTTCATAGCAGCAGGCCATTCTCAATGGTAAATACTGGTTAAATTTTCCTTGGCAACAATGTTTGTTGACTAATACTTTAAATACTATTAGGATTTTTTTTTTGTCAGGTAAATATTTATCAGGAAAACCATGGAGCATCCTCATGGGGTATCTTTGAACTGAGATTTGTCAAAAGACTCTGGAGATGATACATAGCAAACTTCCTTAGAATCAGATTGACAGTGTAGTTCAACATGGTCCTTGGAGCAGTTTTGTTTGGCTGAAGCCCAGGCCAATACATGAACATGGCACTTTAGCACCACCATCTGGTCACTACAGTACTCTCACATGCCTTAGTATGGTCTCTTTCTGGCACACAGATGTTGACAAGCTGAATTATGTGTATTACATATTTTACTCTTGAAAAATCTTGCCAAACCCCACAATCAGGTAGTTAACAGTACTTACTAATCTCAGGAACCTTTTCCATTTCCTCATTGAGAGATTTCTGAAGCTGAGACAGAGCTCTCCTCAGAGTATCCACATTGAGATAAGAGTCAGTTCTGACATCAGCCCAGTTACAGGTGGGTAGAGGGCTGCGCAGTGACGGGTAAATCTACAGTACAGCAGGAGAGAGGAGAAATCCCTCAGCATGGGGACTGCTGTCCTGTCATGTGCTGCATTGCTATGGAGAAACAGAGGGATTCTGACCTGTAGGAGGTGGAGATGATCCTCAGTATGTGAGAGCTGCTCCAGCTCTGTGTTTCTCCTCTTCAGCTCAGTGATTTCACACTGCAGATGTTTAATGAACTCTTCAGCCTGCCTCTCTGCTGTTTTCTGCTTCTCCTCCATCACCTTAAGTAGCTCAGCCTGGCTTCTCTCAATGCAGCGCATCAGGGCACTGAAGATCTCCACAACGTCTGCTTTCTCCTTCTCTGTGTTTTTCTAACATGAGTTTTTTATTTAAATAGATATAAATATTTTCTTAGCACTGGATGTTGATTGATTAAGAAACCTAATTGAGAAATCACACACATTAAATGTGCTGGTCAAGATTTAGGCCTCATTACAGTACAGAGACAGCACTGGTCAAAGTAGTAAATGACCTTTCATTGGCCTCTGACGAGGATTGTTTTCTTTTCCTTGTACTACCTGATCTCAGTGCAGCTTTTGATACAACAGACATTATTCATTTAGATAGACTAGAAAAGTCTATTGGTGTGAAGGGGACAGATTGTTTCTGGCTTGGATCTTATCCAACTACCAGTTTGTATCAGTTTGTAGATTTTAATGGTGACTTCTCTATCCATAAAAAAGTAAAGTTTGGTGTTCCATAGCACTGTATTTTAGGGCCGCTGTTTTTTTTTCCATATACAGTGCCTTGCAAAAGTATTCAGCCCCCTCAAAAGTCATCAGATTCATCTGGATTACAAATTTAATTTAACTCTTTAGACTAGTACCTGGTAGAACCACATTTTGATTCAAGAACAGCTTTAAGTGTGTTGGGGTAAGTTCCTATCAGCTTTGCACACTGACTGTGAGTGATTTTCACCCATTCTTCCTGGCAGATTTGCTCAAGGTTCCTCAGGTTGGATCAATGTTGTTTGTTGACTGCAATTTTCAAACTGTGCCACAGATTCTCACTGGTATTCAGATCTGGACTTTGACTTGGCCACTCTAGAACATTCACCTTTTTTTAAACCACTCCTGCATTGATTTGGCCTTGTATTAAGACCAATGTCCTGCTAAAAGGTGCAGGGCTCCAGACAAAAAAAATCAATTAAGGAGCCATTGGCTCCTATAAGGAAAAAAAAACAGGTGCCAAATTATTTTTTTCAGTGCCACATAAGAATGAACTTACGTTTTAAATTTTTAAGTTTTAAAGCTTTCAGCCATCCTGTGTATGTTTGCCCTCCTTTTACAGCGTGAGCATTTTCATCCATCTTGTGGATGTCTTGGGAACTGAAGTTCACTTAAAGTGGGAACTGAACATCTTTTACAACTTGAGAACTATATACAGTCACAAAGAATTGTTCTTTAATTATGTCAGCATCACTTGGCCATTGAGTGTGCCTCCTCCTCCTCCTCATTTTTTGCAGAAAGGCAAAGTTTGACACATGGTTCAGGATCGAACTGTTCAAGTGATGGGCCCTCTGTGCTGATCCTGATCAAGTCTTCCACGGTTGACACATGGAGTGAATTGTGTAATTATCCTGTTTTGAGATGAAAGACCATGTTTACACTGAGCAGCCTAAACTGGAAGGACAAGCAATATCTCAACTAGATGCAAAACATTCTGGAAATCTGAGCAGTAGGGCTCTTTTGTCAGGAGGACTTCCCACAAACTGCAGTAGGATTTATCTGAAAACTGTCCTTTTACAAGAGTTCTCAGCAATCTCCATTCTGCCTGTACAGCACTGATGTCACATCCATTTTTCAGCAAGATGCCTTGATACCATTTTAGCAGCTTGTCCATTTTATTTTCTCCAAAAGTGTGGATGTCGTCTGGCCATGAATCATGACAAAAGACAGAGAAGCACTGAATGATCTCTGTCACTTGCGTGTTTCTTTGCCTCTAGAGTTTCTTCAAAGAGGTGGTTTAGTTCTTCACTGAAACCTAAGAGACCGCAGCCTTTAAGTGGTATGAAAGGAAATGCCCATGTAGTCAGATGAGGCTGCCTTTTTCTGCCTTCTAGTCTGTCTTTCTCTTTGAGCTTTGTCCTGCTGCACAACATTCTCATGCTAAGAAACTGAATCTAAGTTTGTGTGATGGAGTAATTCCTCCAACTTTCTATTTCTCACTGGCTTGTCCTTCATTCCCTTGACTGTACAAACACAGGTATCAATAGCTGCTACAGCCTGAGGAATAATAAGTGAGATCTTTTGAAGCACAAGACTCAACAAGACTCAACCAAACCAGTCATGGAGAAAGTGACAAACCGCCAAAGGCAACTTTTCCATTTGTTGTGAGATCTGTTTTGCTCTTCCTCATATTTCAGTGTTTTTGGATGATGTAGCAGCTGTATATTGTCCCTGACCTGTAGTGTGATCAGAAGCAAGAAAAACAGAAAGAGCCTGGTAAATGTGAGGCAACCAGCGCTGGGTCTTCACTGCAGAAGGTGTTTGTATGGCGCAGCCTATCTCCATACCAATGGCTTTCAACCCACGCTTGCTTTTGGGGCTAAAATGGTATGGTTTTCATACCAGCTGTAGCAAGTCATAGAACTTTTCAATCATTGGAAGAGACTTCTGAACACCCGACATGGTTAATTCCAGTCTGTGTGGCATACAGTAAAAGGAAAGAATGTGTTCTCCTATTTCTCCTCTTAGGAGTGCACCTACTCCACCTGAGGCACCCATGTTAACACTGACCCCATGTGCCCCAAAGGCTGTAATTTTCTCCTGCCACCAATCATGATCAGTTTGTTTAGCATCACCATACAAGCATTTTATTTTTATCTAACACTGTACAATGGCAGTGTTTTAAGCTCAGCTAAACCAATAAACTGGTTCACTGCTACACCTGCAGAAATGTGCCTGCAGTATGCAATAACATTGTCTTTCCCAGAAACGTCTGTACCACTGTCGGTGATGATTGAGACATAATTAGCTGTCTGAGCGTCTGTCAATGCTTGTTCTGTGATCTCATCTGCAATGCATCCTATAAACTCAGCATATGCTGTGTCGTTGTCATATGTCTTGCACACATCCAGTCCATTTTAATTCATTAGTAATATCTGAGAGGTAAATTAGGTGAAAGGCAGCTCTTCACATGCAGTCATCATATAGGCGGTGTTGAATTTTATTTTTAGCTCCTTCCATTCTTTCTCATCATGTAGTTCACATGCACTCACAGAACACGCAAGTAAAAAGACAAATTTTTAAATCATAACTTATAAATTTATATTGTCACCAGTGGCGATCTCTGTGAAAATCTCACCGCAAATTAATATTTTTGGTCATAAAAGGTGAAGTTTCTCCCAAGCTTATTTTTTTAGCAGAGTGAAGCAGGTTCTCTTGTAACATCCCCTTGTATTTTGCCTGATCCACTCCCCCTTCCATTTTGAAAAGAAGCCCTGGTTCTGAGGAAGAAAAGCCTGCCCAGAGCATCATGTTGCCACTACCCTATTTCACTGTAGGGATGCTATTTATTGATGCTACTGATTGAAACTAACCAGCGTTAGTTTTGCACCACAGCACTTTGAAACTTGCCCAAATACAGTATCTCAAACTTGGTCCCATTACACCAAAAAAAACATCTTCACTGGGTCTTATGCTTTCATATGGCTCTTCTTGGGCAGTGGTTTCTTTCTAGCCACTCTCCCATACAGTCCATAGTTATGGCATCAGTAGTTGTCTGGTTGCACTTTCACTCCACACTCAGCCACTGTATGCTGTAACTCCTTCAGAGTGACTGTTGGCCTCACTGTGGCTTCCCTCACCAGTCTCTGTCTTGTTTTTGAGCTGAGTTTTGAGGGACGGCCTTGTCTAGGTAGTGCTTGGGTGGTGTGATATAGCTTCCACTTCCTCACTATTGATCCAGCAGTGCTTACTGGGATGTTCCTTAGTCTTCATTTTCATTACTTACCTGCAGACTGACAATTTCTTCAAGAACAGCTCAACTGACGTGTTTTTTGTTCAGAAATAGGAGCTGTTTTAACATTTCACAGGTGAAGGCCAACTATGTCAATTGTGTCCTCATTAAAACGATACCTTTCCTCTTGAGCTTCAGCAGCCGGGGTATTGAATACTTATGCAAGCAGCAGTTTTGAGTTTCTGATTTTCTTGGAAATAATTGCTGGCCAATAAATAATTTTGACTTTGAAAATCTACTTTAAGAGAACATTAGTTTTCAATAAAGACAAAAGCAGGAATAATATACATATTTTTCATTTGTCATTCAGACAAATCTGATCAATTCCAGGGGGGTTGAATACTTTTGCAAGCCACAGCATATGCTGCTATTGGATAACACCTGGTTAATATGATAGTAGCTGCCACGTCTATGCTCATGAAACAGAGCTGTATGTTTTAGCCAACCAGATGACAGAATATTATGCTAATAGGATTCCCTAGTAGTACAACAGAAAACTGTTCAAAGGATGAGGCAATATCATGGTCTTTGTCTCATATGTTAGCGTGTGTAAAATACACTAGTAATAGCACATTAGTTTAAAGTCAGAAGTGATCAGAATAAGAGATAATATGGTTTATAATCATGGTTTTGTTATATTTTTTAATAAAATTTGTGGGAGCTGTTCCTTAAATGAAGTGTTGGATAGACATAAATGGTGTTTATAATAAAACTTACTTTACTGAGTTCTACAGAGGATTTGAGTTCTTGAATCTTCTTCTGTCGAGTTTGGATCATCTTCTGAATGTCTGCCTGTGTCTCACCAAGCTGGCTCTATGGTAGAGTTTTCAAATACTCATAATTCCATATTTGCGCAATTTAAAGACAGCTTTGTGCACTATGTCTAAATGTCCCTTACCTTCTTCACTCTAATTTCCTCCTCTATAGGAACAGTGTTGTGAGTTTTGTGGTCTCCCTTAGTACAGAAATCACACACACACATCTGGTCATCTCTACAGAACAGCTCGAGGGGTCTCTCATGTTTCTTGCATAAGTAATCCTCTAGGGTCTCCACAGGGTCAATCAGTTTGTGATTTTTGAGTTTTGCTGTAGTTTTATGAGGCATCAGATGAGTGTGACAGAAAGAAGCTCCACAGTTCAGACAAGACTTTAGAGCCTTCAGCTGTTCCTCAGTGCAGTAATCACACAGAACCATTTTAGGCTCATTGGGAAGCCGACGTGCAGGGCTGCTGTAGGAAGCCATGGCTGACAGAGGACACCCAAAGATGCCATCAGTGTCTATCACATCTATTAACTCAGATTCAACTATGCTTTATCTCTGATTCATGTTTGTCCTGTTCATTATGTTTTATTTATTTTGTCACGAATATGATTCCTGATTTCTGTCATAGATTTGTAAAGTGACCTTGAGTTTGAGAATATTAATAAATCCTACTATTAAACATGTTAACAAATGGGGTAACCTGTGCTTGATTTGGCCTGTTTCAAGATTCTCCACCCTACAAATTACATTCATGTTAAACTGGCTAAACCTGGATGAACTGTTTAAACCTTGTCACCGTCTCATGTGTGACTCATTCTGAGAATGTTCTGGGTGTGCCTCGGGTTGTCAGAGACATGCTGTGATTGTATTTAAAATTTTAGCAGGTGTATTTCATATAGAACCTAATTTTGAAAAGGCTTTTTTTTTTCATAGCACAAAAAAATTGCTTGACTTTTCTGCAGCCTTTACAGTTCCTTAAACTAAATATGTCAGGGTGAACCATAATCATGCATCCTGGGATCATAGAATTTTCCAGAAAGCACCAAAACAACTATGATATTATAACACATTGTAGAGTTAATTGTCCAAAGTAATGTGCCTTATTGTTTTTGTTGTTCTTTTAAAAAGACACTGTAGCTAGGGAGGGGATTTGTCCAGAAAGATTTAAAGCATAATTGTCTTTTTACATGTACAGTATATGCATTAATAATAAAAAATACTTCTTAAAATAATAATAATAATTAATAGTTACCTGCAGTGGTTTTAGTTCCTGAAATAAAGACCAGCGTGGCTTCACACTGAAAAGTGATTTCAGCAGCTTTGCACTGTAATGTACTCATTAGGTTCATTCCACTTGAAATACATTATGAAGTCCCTCCCACCCTGGTGAGAAAAAAGGGTGTAACGACATTAAGAGAGCAGCACAGCAAGTTCAGACTGTAAGTTACTGTGACACTAATTTACTGTGAGTCTGTAAGTTACTGTGAGTCAGTAAGTTACTGAGTCAGTAAGTTACTGTGAGTCAGTAAGTTACTGTGAGTCTGTAAGTTAACGAGACTGTAAGTTGCTGTAAATTACTGTAAGTCTGTAAGTTACTGTGAGACTAATTTACTGTGTCTGTAAGTTACTGTGAGACTAATTTACTGTGTCTGTAAGTTACTGTAGGTTCCTGTGAGACTGCAATTTACTGTAAGTTACTGTGAGAATATAAGTTCCTGTGACACTAATTTACTGTGAGTCTGTAAGCTACTGTGAGTCAGTAAGTTACTGTGAGTCAGTAAGTTACTGTAAGTCAGTAAGTTACTGTGAGACTAAGTTACTGTGTCTGTAAGTTACTGTAGGTTCCTGTGAGACTGCAATTTACTGTAAGTTACTGTGAGAATATAAGTTCCTGTGACACTAATTTACTGTGAGTCTGTAAGCTACTGTGAGTCTGTAAGTTACTGTGTGTCAGTAAGTTACTGTGTGTCAGTAAGTTACAGTGAGACTGTACGTTACTGTGAGTCAGTAAGTTACTGTGAGTCAGTAAGTTACTGTAAGTTACAGTGAGTCAGTAAGTTACTGTAAGTTACAGTGAGTCAGTAAGTTACTGTAAGTTACTGTGAGTCAGTAAGTTACAGTGAGACTGTACGTTACTGTGAGTCAGTAAGTTACTGTGAGTCAGTAAGTTACTGTAAGTTACTGTGAGTCAGTAAGTTACTGTGAGTCAGTAAGTTACAGTGAGACTGTACGTTACTGTGAGTCAGTAAGTTACTGTGAGTCAGTAAGTTACTGTAAGTTACTGTGAGTCAGTAAGTTACTGTGAGTCAGTAAGTTACTGTAAGTTACTGTGAGTCAGTAAGTTACTGTGAGACTGTACGTTACTGTGAGTCAGTAAGTTACTGTGAGTCAGTAAGTTACTGTAAGTTACTGTGAGTCAGTAAGTTACTGTGAGACTGTACGTTACTGTGAGACTGTAAGTTAATATACGTTACTGTGAGACTGTACGTTACTGTGAGACTGTACGTTACTGTGAGACTGTAAGTTACTGTGAGACTGTAAATTAATTTAAGTTACTGTGAGACTGTACGTTACTGTGAGACTGTACGTTACTGTGAGACTGTAAGTTACTGTGAGACTGTAAGTTACTGTGAGACTGTAAGTTAATTTAAGTTACTGTGAGACTGTAAGTTAATATACGTTACTGTGAGACTGTAAGTTAATATACGTTACTGTGAGACTGTACGTTACTGTGAGACTGTACGTTACTGTGAGACTGTAAGTTAATATACGTTACTGTGAGACTGTATGTTACTGTGAGACTGTATGTTACTGTGAGACTGTACGTTACTGTGAGACTGTAAATTACTGTGAGACTGTAAGTTACTGTGAGACTGTAAGTTAATATACGTTACTGTGAGACTGTACGTTACTGTGAGACTGTACGTTACTGTGAGACTGTAAGTTAATATACGTTACTGTGAGACTGTATGTTACTGTGAGACTGTAAGTTAATATACGTTACTGTGAGACTGTAAGTTACTGTGAGACTGTAAGTTAATATACGTTACTGTGAGACTGTACGTTACTGTGAGACTGTAAGTTAATATACGTTACTGTGAGACTGTACGTTACTGTGAGACTGTACGTTACTGTGAGACTGTAAGTTAATATACGTCACTGTGAGACTGTACGTTACTGTGAGACTGTAAGTTAATATACGTTACTGTGAGACTGTACGTTACTGTGAGACTGTACGTTACTGTGAGACTGTAAGTTAATATACGTTACTGTGAGACTGTACGTTACTGTGAGACTGTAAGTTAATATACGTTACTGTGAGACTGTACGTTACTGTGAGACTGTACGTTACTGTGAGACTGTAAGTTAATATAAGTTACTGTGAGACTGTACGTTACTGTGAGACTGTACGTTACTGTGAGACTGTAAGTTAATATACGTTACTGTGAGACTGTACGTTACTGTGAGACTGTAAGTTAATATACGTTACTGTGAGACTGTACGTTACTGTGAGACTGTAAGTTAATATACGTTACTGTGAGACTGTACGTTACTGTGAGACTGTAAGTTAATATACGTTACTGTGAGACTGTACGTTACTGTGAGACTGTACGTTACTGTGAGACTGTAAGTTAATATACGTTACTGTGAGACTGTATGTTACTGTGAGACTGTAAGTTACTGTGAGACTGTAAGTTACTGTGAGACTGTAAATTAATTTAAGTTACTGTGAGACTGTAAGTTAATATACGTTACTGTGAGACTGTAAGTTACTGTGAGACTGTACGTTACTGTGAGACTGTAAGTTAATTTAAGTTACTGTGAGACTGTACGTTACTGTGAGACTGTAAATTACTGTGTGTCAGTAAGTGACTAAGTTACTGCGAGTCAGTAAGTGACTGAAAGATGAGACTTTTCTTGTAGTTAATAATTGCCAGTGTTAGTATCAACTGTAACATAAATATATGTTGTGTGCTACAAGTGCCTAATTAGAGTGATCCACATTGGATCTAGAACCTTTTTTTTTTCCTAATAAAATAAAAATTCACACATTTCACACTTCACTTATAGCTTTTTCATACTTAGATTATCTAATTCTAGAGAACTTAAACTGAACCCATTTCATATTATTGAACTAGCATATTAATAGATGGCGTTCAAAAACTTTTGCAGTCACTAATATACAATAAAATAGTTCCAAGCACTGCAAATTTTACCACAAGGGGGCACTCAAACCCAAGAAGAGGAAGAAAAAGAAAAAACACCTTTTAAATGTCACCAGTAGTCTCATTTGATTGTGCTACTCTTGCATAAAAAATCTTCACATGAAAACTGATTCTTTTCACATATTCAAATGAAATTATAAAAACATATAAATAAATAAATTATGTGGAAACACATGTAACATCATTTCGCATGTGAAAATAAGATAGACATGATGTACATTTTCAGGTGTCTTGAAACAAGCAATTACAATTTAATCAAAAGTATGAAATATTAACTGTGTCTTTATCTGTGTATTCCAACTACAAATGCACTTGGTATATCATTGTAAGATTTCAGAAGTGTGATGGCGGAGTGGCATCTACACAAGTTAGAAGTTTGCAAAAGTGGAGTACTTCTATTATGTTACTAAACTCCACCTCTGGAAGTTCATTTTAATTTAATTATTATAAATCCACCTATTATAATTTCTTCTTCTTCTTCTTCTATAATAATAATAATAAAATACTGCAACACGGTGGCCTAGTGGTTAGCACTGTTACCTAGGGTCGGCTGCCCTGCGTGCGTGGAGCTCGCATGCTCTCCCCGTGCTTCGGGGGTTTCCTCCGGGCACCCTGGTTTCTTCCCCTAGTTTGTAGCCTGATTGCCATTTCCAAATTGTGTGTAGGGTGCCCTGCTTTTCATCTTCAGGGTATCTCCTGCCTTGTGCCCTGAGTCCCCTGTGTAGGATAAGCGGTACAGAAAATGGATGGATGTGTTGTAAACATACCTGGAGCACCTTTTTTCTCCGCCATTTTACCCCATTTTACAAAACTATTTAGGTGAAAACATCACGGCATTGTCTTTTCCAAGGATGGCACATCAAGAGTTCCTTCAGATCTGTCCAAAATAAGGATTTTTATTCTAAAGCACAATACACTAAAACCTTTGTCACCACTAACACTACACACATGCTTTTTCCAAGGTCTTCACAAACCCAGGAACTTTAGGCCTCGATTGTTTCCACTAGAGGAACCTCAGCTGGTTTTAGTTTCTACCACGATGTTTCTGGTAAACTTTTGCTTCCTCTGCAGAGTAGGTACTTTTCTGTGGACCAGAGGGTTGTGGTGCTCATTGTTGCCTGCTGAACAAACACAATCTTCACAAATCTCTTATCCAGCATTATTAAAACCTGACTTTAGCTACCAAGTGAAGATAACTAACAATCAGTTTACATCAAAAGCTAAAGGTCTGTTTGTCTGCGTCATACAAAATTTGTTCCTAAATATTTTAGTTCCTCAATATTTTAGTTCCACTTGTGGAAATATGTCAGTTGTTTTTGCCTTCTGCACCGCAAAAAATAAATAAATAAAATAAAAAATAAATACATCTTGATGTCTTGAATAGAGGCAAATGTATCTAATATTTCTTATCATGAGATTATTCTAAATCAAATATAAGATTATATAGCTTGTTTTAGATGCTTTTATTCATTTAAGTTTTAATTTATCTTATTTTTCATGGCAGATAATTTAGCTTCATGCTGGAAATAAATGTTTAAAATGAGAAAAATTATCTTCCAACAGAACAAGACTATTTCAAGCTTGAAATTAGTTGCAAATGTGTAGGAACAGGTTTAGTAATAATCTATTATTTGTTTTATTGTAATCTTATAATTGGAAACTAGATAAATATGACTTTTTATGATGCTTTCACTTGTTAAGATGTCATTTTTATGCAGTGTGCTTAAGATTTTAAGTATCAGGATAACACAACATGCATCACCAAACACTAACATCTGAAAAAAAAAAAACCCAGTAGTACTTTTTAAACTATTTAATTATTTAAGAAATAATTAAACCTTGGGTTTGGGTTTATATGCAAAATAACTGTGGGAGCAGGCGGGAGTGGGATTAATAAACTCTTGCACACACCTCTAAATGAAGGGTCCAGAGCTGCTATTAAATGCTGCTAATTGCCTGAGAAAGTTTCTGGTGTGTTATGGTATATAGTTGTCTTCATGATCATTTGCTTTTTCCACGAACTTGTCTGTCATTTTTAATTGGCATCTTACCAATCTAGAGAAAACAGCAGGTAAGTACATGCTACAAGTGTATGTGTATATATTGTATATATAGCTTCTTTTGCCTTTTGCCGTGGCCTTGCTAATCAGTTCTGACCTGCACTTTTTTGGAGTAAAATCAGGTCCATTTTTTTTTATCAAACATGTCTTAATTTTGTTCCCCTTCAGCTCCTTTAACATCAGACCATACCTACATATCTGTTACTCTCCCCATTTCTTTGCGTAAACACCATTCGAGCAAAGTGTCTTTCTTTTTTTATGTGCAGTTAAGCTCTTCTGAGAAGTTAAAAAAAAAAAAAACACTCCAGCATCAGACCATCTGTCAACCTTAATGAATTCTCTGGGATTAAATGTTTTAATTCTCATATTCCAGTGTTAAATAAGTTGACCTCGAGAGCTGTAACGACGCCTGGAAATACCCAGTGCACGTGTGTGTGTGGCGTGATTCATGGCCAGTAGCATTAAGTTTGCGAGCTGTAATCCATTATAAGGTAACAGGCCCAAATAAATCTCGCCATAATTGAAATCAATCCCTCATAGCAGCGGGACAAGTCAGCTTTTTAAGACCCAATTAGCCCTTTCTGTGCGCAACAACGTCAGAGCCTCGCTCACCGAGAGAGAGAGAGAGAGAGGGAGAGGGAGAGAGAGAGAGAGAGAGAGAGAGAGAGAGAGACAGAGACAGTATGGAGACGATCCAAGGATGAATAAAGAAATATCCTTGCGTTCTCATCTCACACTCACTTTCTCTCACTAATAGATTTATGACAAGCACACACAGGCTTAATTTGTGTCCAGCGGACAGATCGGCCTCACGCCGTGTTTCATCACTGGATGTTTCTTTAATTATATGTCAGAGGCCATAAAACTTGGAAATGAGTTCTGCAACCATACACACACACGCATACACACACACACACATACAGTAATAAAAAGTTCTCAGATCTCAATTGCAAATAAAATCCCCCAAAACATATTTAATCATTTTTACATACACTCTGATACATAGATATTTTTCTCTGTGCTCAGAACATGGTGTTAATTATTATTATTATTATTATTTGAGATCTTTCAGGGCACGCTGGCTGTTACCGTCTCAACAGCGGTGGATTTCAAAGCAGTCTGATGTCCCGTGCCCTTAACGGCGTATTGCGGATTTCACCTTGAGTTGAGATTGTAGACGGGGCAGAGTCGACTTTTTTTTTTCTTTTGGTTTTTTTTTTTTTTTTTAATCATTAACAGGGATGCTGCGAGATCGTCCTGCTATATAGAGTTAAACAGAAGAGACAAAGGAAGAATTTCTGAAACACTGTGCAAGAGAGAACGACACACACTCATATTCATTCAGGAAAAAAAAAAAAAAAAAAAAACACCAAAGGCAAACAGCAGAGAAATGAACAGGCACGTGCTGGAGCTGGAGAGCGTAAAGCAGCAATCGCAATGCTTATTCCTACACGTACTGAGGCGGCTTCGTGAGAGTGTACATTATTGCACAGACGTCAGGTTTAGTGCCAACGTTCGACGAGTCAAGAGGACGTGCTGCTTGTTCAGTGCACAAAACGAACACGGCCATGCTGAGGCAAAACTGACCATGTAGAGAGAGAAAAGCGCACACGTTTATAGAAAAACCACTCACTAACTAATTAACTAACTACCTCTGCAAATGGTATAAACGTTCATAAAAATGTCACGTGACCGCTAACCTGTTCACACCGTCAGTCGATCCTTCAGCACCAGGGATGGACAAATCATAAAATCATTCGGAAATCTAGAGGCTAATTTAATTTAACCTCCAAGAATAACAAGCGAGTTATGTATGGAAGTGCATTACTGCTGAATAATGAAGGGAATATTTCAGTTCCTGGCTCGGGAAAGATTCTGTGTAGCCATCCTCCTCATCCTGTCCTTATATCCTCCTCATCGTCGATTTACATTTTGCTCGGGTTCGTCACCATTTCCACGTCTCTTCGTGTTGCTGATTCGTAAGAAGAAAAAATATCATTTAATTTATGCAAGTGGTGAAAATAGCTCCTGACGATGACTGGAATGCATTCTTGACTGATTAGCGTGTAGAGCAGCAGGTGATGAGTAGAACCCTAAAGCATTAAAAAAATGAGGTGAACGGATGGTTTAAACATATGCATGTAGTTAAAAAATGTTTTATTTTAAGTCAATAGGATATTTATTATTTTTTTCTTCGTCTGGCTGGTGGACGAGAGAAAAGAAGCTGCTAACGGCTTGCTCAGAAGTCTTATTACACCTATTAATCCTGCTCGCAACTATGAATAAAACACTCGACACGCAACATGCCAGTCCTGGGTTGCTGATTTGTCCACCCCTGAACACACACTCACACACACACTCACACACACTCACACACAAGTATTAGTGCTTGAACTCTTCATTAGTCATCATGTAAAGAGAAACCCCAACCTAAAAGGTCTAAATGTTTCCTCCTTGATGAAATTCTAAAACAAAGCCAAGCTTTTTTTTTTTTTTTTTTTTTTTTTTTTTTTTTTTAAAGTCATCTCCAGAAACGTCTCACTTTGCTTGAACACCCTGCAGATGTTCTGTTACACTGTCAGGTGAAGAAATGTTGGTGAGATGAACCTTTGGAAGCCTGAAGGATCCAGAAGCAGAACGTTACCCAGAAGGCACTGCGAGCTGATGCGATTTTCCTTTTAAAACCAGCAAAAGTGGTGGATGAAGCTGTTTAGGAATGTAAGAGCAAAATCATGTAATACTTAAACATATACGTGAGCTTTGCTAAGCTCAAACTGGGTTTTACTTAGCTAGTTACTGAACTTATCTATATCACAACTTAAAAATAGTCTCTGCTAGCTATTTAGCAAACTAATTAATTAACCCACTGGCTAGCTAGCATGGTAGGATCAAGAGGAGAAGTAAAATGCTACCTATTTAGAAGAAAAAACAAACATCTGACTAGCTATGTTCGACGAGCCAATTAGGGGACTACTTTAAGTGGCTGGAAGATAATTAGCACACCAGGTATTAAGCATACTAGGTGGTTAGCTAGCTAGCTAGTTCTTCTTTGTAGTTAGAGGGGAAAAAAAATTACATCAACTATACTGTACACTGTGCAAGTGGCTACATAGCTAATAGCACACCTCTGAGCGGATCTTGCATCTTCATGATCTAAACAGTCGTGTTTTAAGACTGCAAAGTCAGAACGCGATTAGCAATTTAAAAGTTTCCTCTCAGAATTTTGAATGGGGGGAAAAAAGACAGATGGAGTTTCCTTGTAGCTACTACGTCACTCTTGATAGCCTGTTATTAGCGAAGCTAAAAATCACGACGTACTGCTGCTAATGCTAAACTACTAATATGCTCTTATGCGCAGGGTTTATAAGCACAGCTACAGAGCTCGGCTGTCTAATCAGAGCAAAGCTAAATCCTTGTGTTAGCATGAATAACCTCTGTCTTTGTTGGCGAAGCTACATCTTCCTCACAGTCACGTCAGAGAGCGCAGCTAGCATCTCGTTAGCGTTCCTACGTCTCTTCTTAAACGTCCAGCACCAGCACTACAAAAATAACCTAGCAAAAATCTTTGGTGAGTTATGCATCGCATGTTAATTTTTATAAGATGTGCAGTGCTTTGAATGATGGCGTCTCGAGCAGTGCAGTCACTTCCTTTGACGCAGTTTTGACTCATCCGTGTTCAGGATTAAAATAAAAACTCGGTGTCCCCGTTGTCCTTCATCAGATTTCCAGCATCGGTGTCCAAGCATGTCAAGCATTTTGTTCTTTCGCCTCACGTTTAGGAATAAAGAGCCCGCCCCCCCCATTTGGTCACCAAGGCAACGGCGTCCCGCTGGCTCTCAGCTGAGCTCGAAGCCCGAGGACGACTCGATGGCGTAGAGCAGCTTGTTCCTCATCAGCTCCTGGTCGCAGAACTCGGGCAGCTTGAGGAGGTTCATGCAGGTGCTGGCGGTGGGCAGGCGCTCCAGATCGTTCCCCCCGTTATGGATGCAGAAGGCAGGGTAGAGCTCCTGAAGAGGAAGCAGAGAACCATGGGAAAACAGATCAGTAACAACAACCAGGAAAACAGATCAGTAACAACACCAACCAGGAAAACAGATCAGTAACACCAACCAGGAAAACAGATCAGTAACACCAACCAGGAAAACAGATCAGTAACACCAACCAGGAAAACAGATGAGTAACACCAACAACGAAAACAGATCAGTAATAACACCAACAACGAAAACAGATCAGTAACACCAACAACGAAAACAGATCAGTAACACCAACAACGAAAACAGATCAGTAACACCAACAAGGAAAACAGATCAGTAACACCAACAAGGAAAACAGATCAGTAACACCAACAACGAAAACAGATCAGTAACACCAACAAGGAAAACAGATCAGTAACACCAACAACGAAAACAGATCAGTAACACCAACAACGAAAACAGATCAGTAACACCAACAACGAAAACAGATCAGTAACACCAACAAGGAAAACAGATCAGTAACAGCAACCAGGAAAACAGATCAGTAACAACACCAACAACGAAAACAGATCAGTAACACCAACCAGGAAAACAGATCAGTAACACCAACAAGGAAAACAGATCAGTAACAGCAACCAGGAAAACAGATCAGTAACACCAACAACGAAAACAGATCAGTAACACCAACCAGGAAAACAGATCAGTAACACTAACCAGGAAAACAGATCAGTAACACCAACCAGGAAAACAGATCAGTAACACTAACCAGGAAAACAGATCAGTAACACCAACAAGGAAAACAGATGAGTAACACCAACAACGAAAACAGATCAGTAACACCAACAACGAAAACAGATCAGTAACAGCAACAAGGAAAACAGATCAGTAACACCAACAACGAAAACAGATCAGTAACACCAACCAGGAAAACAGATCAGTAACAGCAACAAGGAAAACAGATCAGTAACACCAACAAGGAAAACAGATCAGTAACAGCAACAAGGAAAACAGATCAGTAACACCAACCAGGAAAACAGATCAGTAACACCAACCAGGAAAACAGATCAGTAACAGCAACAAGGAAAACAGATCAGTAACAGCAACAAGGAAAACAGATCAGTAACAGCAACCAGGAAAACAGATCAGTAACAGCAACAAGGAAAACAGATCAGTAACAGCAACCAGGAAAACAGATCAGTAACACCAACCAGGAAAACAGATCAGTAACACCAACCAGGAAAACAGATCAGTAACACCAACCAGGAAAACAGATCAGTAACACCAACAAGGAAAACAGATCAGTAATAACACCAACAACGAAAACAGATCAGTAACAGCAACCAGGAAAACAGATCAGTAACACCAACAAGGAAAACAGATCAGTAATAACACCAACCAGGAAAACAGATCAGTAACACCAACCAGGAAAACAGATCAGTAACAGCAACCAGGAAAACAGATCAGTAACAGCAACCAGGAAAACAGATCAGTAACACCAACCAGGAAAACAGATCAGTAACAGCAACCAGGAAAACAGATCAGTAACAGCAACAAGGAAAACAGATCAGTAACAGCAACAAGGAAAACAGATCAGTAACAGCAACCAGGAAAACAGATCAGTAACACCAACCAGGAAAACAGATCAGTAACACCAACCAGGAAAACATGATAAATATGAAAATATGATAAAGGCGGTATGCTTTGAAATTTTCACAGTAGTATAACCTAGTCTAAAAATATCACACTATCACCGTACTAATGGAAAATTAAATTAAAAAAAAAATAAAAAAAAGAAGACACTATACACACACACACACACACACACCAGAAGACAAAAGGAAGGAAAAGTGATAAATCTCCTAACTGTTCTTCTCTGCTTATTTTTGAGAACGATCTTTCTGTACAATCTTGTACATTATCTGTATAATCATGAATTTGTTGTGAAAGATAAAAGAGAGAGCAGCTATGAGGAAAGGTGGTTCTTTGTTTGTTGTTTGCTTGCTTTCTTTCCTTCCCTCCATTTTCTTTCTTTCTTTCCTTCTTCCTTTGCTTCCTTCCTTCCCTCTTTTCTTTTCTTTCTTTCTTTCCTTCCTTTTTTCTTTCTTTCTTTCTTTCTTTCTCTTTCCCTCTTTTCTTCTTTCTTTCTTTGCTTCCTTCCTTCCCTCTTTTCTTCATTCTTTCTTTCTTTCTTTTTCTTTCCTTCCTTCCTTCCTTCTTTTTTCTTTCTTTCTTTGCTTCCTTCCTTCCCTCTTTCTTTGCTTCCTTACTTCCCTTCCTTCTTTCTTTCTTTCTTTGCTTCCTTCCTTCTCTTCCTTCTTTCTTCCTTTGCTTCCTTCCTTCTTTCTTTCTTTCTTCCTTTCTTTCCTTCCTTTCTTCCCTCCTTCTTTCCTTCCTTCTTTTCACCTCTCTTTGCTCAATCTTGTGTAGAAGTGTTTCATTTAAAAATATTTTTTCAAAGCAACATGTCTAAGATTCTTATTTTTTCTCGTCACCTGAAGCAGCCCATCAGCACAGTCCCACGCGAGCTGCGCGTCTCTGCGGTTTGAGTGTGATGGGATGTGACACTCCCGCTGACCGCTCTTCATCACTACACTCGTCTCTGCGCGTGATGGCTAACACCCAGCGGGTCATCGCTGTCACAAAATCCCACACAAATCCTGGCTGACTTTTAGCGACTGCGCGTGTGCCGGGGTTAGAACCCGATTAAAGCCCATCTCAGGGTTCTGCTTTAACAGCGCCATTTTTCTAACAATTAACGTATTAAAGTATCGTTGCTTATCGAGGAAGTGTCAGAGCAGGAGCCATCTCTTTGAGAAAAGGGTTTCCATCATCTTTTTTAAATGGCTTCCTCTGACAGGGCCATTTCTCCCTTAATGAATTCCCGGGTGTTTAACGGCACCTAATTAAGGCCGGGATGGCTGGAGATGAGGTAGAGGTGAGAGGGCATCGCGGCTTGGACCGTCTCTCGCTCTCCTCTCTCTCTCTTTCTCTCTCTCTTTCTTTTGGTGCTCGCTCTGTCTGCCAGCACTCCCTCCATCTCTCTCTCCATCTCTCACTCTCTCTCTTTCTCTCTCTCTGTCCGCTCCAAAGTCAAATTCATTAAAAAGCCTCTCTTAATTCTTGCCAGTTAAAGTTCATACTTTTCTCTGAAGAAGTTTTCCTCCATGTTTTCATCGAGCACTAGAACATGAAGCTAATAACAGGTAAAGGCTTTCTGGTGAGAACTAGTTAGAACGTTTAGTATCAGAGCATGAATAAGTTTTAAAAAAAAATAAAAATAAAAAAATCCTTAACCTTAACCACACCGGACACTTTTTCATCAACCACAGCGCAGATTTTATATGAAGTGTACCGAGCCCCTGAAGGAACCGGTGCAAAAAAAACATTAAAAAAATAAATAAATACATACATACCAAAAATGAATAAATAAACAGATTAATTAATTAATTAATTAATCTCTCAAAAACGATCAAAAAATTATCACGTGCGATAATGAGATAATTTTCCATTTTCATAAGTTTTTTTTTCTGAAAGAAAAGATCATGGTGTAATGTTATCGGGTGCGCACCGCTTACTTTCTCATTTTCTTGTGAAAATGAAAAATTTTTACGATAATTTTCCATTTTCAGGAGATTTTTTTTTTCTGAAAGCAAGACATGTACTGTTTTTTAGGTAATTATCATATTTTTCATGAGTTTATTTATTTTTTTAAGAAAACCAGAAAGTACGTGGTGTACACTTGATGTTTCAGAAGAAAATCTCAAAAATGACTGACAATTATTTTTTAAATATGTTTTTTTTTTTCCCACGAAGGTCCCTTCAGAGGCTTCTAATGTTAAGAAAGTTATAGCGTTCAGAAAAGCAGCAAGTGACATCAAGCACTTTTTTGATCTCTTGACCAATCAGGTGGCTTTGGTGGGGTGAACGAGGAAAAAAAAACAAAATGGAGGAAGAAGTGCAGGCGGAAAAGTGCTTGTTGTTGAGAAGTTTAACAGTATCTTCATTCAGAGATATTTTAATATTAATATTTTCATTCGCAGTGTAACTCGAGATTGCTGATGTGTTAGTTTTGGGATGTTCGGTGTCTGATGTTACAGAGCGGAGTCACTTTAACCCATACAGTGGCCTAAATGCTGTCTAATCACACATTTCTCCCAAAGCAATATGTTATTAAATATTCAAACCTTAATATTTAATAAATAATTAAAAAATTGTTAGTGTTGGCAAACTGCTGTAGTATAAGAGGAATAAAACAATCGGGTCGTGCTGCTAGAGCTTCATCACACCATCATCTCATTGATTATTTTCCTAAAAAAGCACAACACACAGTGTTTTATTCCTTACTATAATATTACTAAAATCTCCTGTTCTTATTGTATTCTCATTATTTTAATGACTGAACAATTTAGACCTAAATCATATAATTTGGTTTTAAGTAGTATTTTTAATGTTTATTTAATATTTTCAACTGTTTTAAGTACACGATATGATAAGTGATGATAAATAATACACTGCGATTATCGATAGTCTTTTTTTCTCCTTCAGTGTCCACCTGAAGAAAAAAAAACGCATCAGAAAGGAAGATTTTAGGAAGCTAGCAGCTTTTATCTCCACAAACAACCCGTGACAGAACTTCTTTTTCTAAGAGTGCAGGTCTTCAACAATTAATTAAATATCAATTCTATTATTAATAAACATATTACATATGAATATTATTATTGTTATTAGAGCTATAGAACTTCCATCCATCCATCCATCCGTCTATATCCTATGAAGTTACAGGGAGCTGTGAATAAATTTGAAGATTTTTATACACATATTTCCAGCAAAATAGATTTTATATTACTGCGTGTGTGTGTGTGTGTGTGTGTGTGTACTAACTTTAAATCCCAGCAGAGGAGGACGTGAGCAGCTGGTGACGAACTTGAGCAGCTTGCGTTTCTCCTCGTCGCTGAAATTCTCCACCACCTCCCAGAAGATCTTGATGACCGGGTGAGTGGGCGAGTAACCTCCTGCACACCAGTAATCACTCTGTCAGGTGTGTGTTTAATGTTTTTAAGCACGACTCGAGTCGTCACAAGTGAAGCGCACAGTAATAGTGCTCAATATAATTAAACTGTAATGAATAACAGGTGGAGTGTGTGTGTGTGTGTGTGTGTGTGTGTGTGTACCTGAGTAATTGGTGAATTTCTTCAGGTCGTCCAGACAGATAGGCACGTGTGCGCCGGAGATCAACACCTGAGAGAGATTATCAACAGGGAAATCAGTCACACGCGGAGGGAGGTAACGTGCCTGTGACCACGTCCACAGCTGGACAGATGTGATTTGATTCTGTATGTTGATGTATTTCCTTTTGAAACAGGAAGTTGGAGTGAAGGCGCAACCTAAACAATCTGACAGCAGCTTATGGAACTGGTTAAATATGGAGAAGAGAGTGTTTTATCAGCTGTGGAGGATTTCTCATCCTCGCCTGTCGACTGCTGTGAAAAAGTATTTGCCCCCTCCTGACCTCCTCTAGTTCCGATCCTCACGTAGGATGTAATATAAGACAACAAAAACACGAGGGAACACTAAACAGTTTTTGGAAGGAAAAAGGTTATCCTAGACGATGACATGCCGTGTGTTTTGTTTGTTATGCGAACAGTAGACAGCCGTCACCGGGAGATAACTGATAAAAGGATATTTCTGACTCTTATTGATGGAGAAACCCTGACAGTGTACACAGACACAATCACGTTCTCCATCGGTCTGACAAATGAACAGCTCCAAGCAGGTAAAACACTCCCCCGAGAAGTCGCACAAACTCCACCCTCTTTCATATGATCATTTATAACCATTTATTCAAGGAGTAATGTTCAGGAAGACGCACATGCTGCTACTGTAGAGCAAGACACGCCCCCCGGGGTGGGATATACAGCGCTGGGCAGGAGTCTTAGGCACAAGCAAAGAAACGCCGTAAAGCAAAGCTGCCTTCAGAAATAATGAAATGAAACATTTATACATTAAAAATTACTATAAAGAGCAGTGATCAGTAATAAACTAAATAAAGTCAATATTTGTTGTGACAACTCTTTGATTTAAAAGTATTCGCATGTACACTATGTGCAGTTTTTTAAGAAAATTATCTGATATGTTTTAAGAGCATCTTGAAGAATCTGCCACAGTTTTCTAGAGATTTTTTTTTTCTTTTTTTGCACCAAAATCCCATCAGCCTTTATTATGTTTTTTTTTTTTGGTCTGAAATGTGGTCTGTTACGTAATATGCTACTTTCTTTACTGACATACGCTCATTTTTTCTGTAATTTTCTTTTTGTTTTTGTCCTGACTCAATAATGGAGAAGTCATAAATAAATATATATCTATAACATGACATAACATAACATAAACATCTATAACAAAATTTGTATAAAAAAAATACTTATGGTGTAAAGTACTATATATTTTCAAAAGAATATCTCCAACACTAAGGGATATTTATTAAAAAAAATAAAAACACTAATTTTCATTTCAGGGAATCTCAATACATGCATATAGAGTATGTTATATTTTCTCCCAGTGCTGATCCTCAACCACATCACTTTTTTTTTTTTTTGAATAATTGTACTTTTTTTTCGCATTTGTTTTACTCCTTACGGTTTTATTGCTGCTGTTCAAGCATTTACTTTTATCATATCATATCCTCTTTTACAGTTTTGGTATTGTTGCACATATTTCTTTTCTATTTCTTATCTTACTTCATCTTTGTTCCTATCTTCTTTTGTGTAGACTTCCTGTTTATCCTTTTGTACGTCTTTGTGAAGCTGCACTGAAGCCAGTTTAATGGTAGAAAGTGCTACAGAAAAAGGAACTGGCTTACAATAGCGTGTGTGTGTGTGTGTGTGGGAGCATCTGAGAGTAGAGCTAGTTGTTAGTTACCAGTGTGTGTGTGTGTGTGTGTGTGTGTGTGTGTGTGTGTGTGTGTGTGTGTGTGTGTGTGTGTGTGTTTGTTTAATAACTAAAACGGTGAGCAAGAAATAAAAACAAAACTCCAATAATTTTGCTCATTCTCAGAAATGCAAAAAAAATTGTTTTTAGATAAAATCTGACAGAATTATCACATCTTTGCTAGTCGTTGTGGTGAATAAGTGAAAGCAGTGTGTGTGTGTGTGTGTGTGTGTGTGTGTGTGTGTGCGCGCGCGCTCGGCTGAGCATTACCTGTATCTCCTGCTGGTCAAACATGCGCAGCCACTCGAGGTTGAGCACGTTGGCCAGGCCCTGTCTGAACGCCAGGCAGTGAGCGCGGATCTGTTTGTTCAGGCGGTAATCGGCCACTAAATGGATGTAGGCGATGCGGTTCGCCGTGGTAACCGGGATGTCCTTCCCCCCCTGCTTCAGCTCAACCACCTGGAAAAGCAGAAAGAGTGAGAATTAGAGAAAGAACGACAGAGTGATGTAGGAACTCTTTCATATACAACAACAACACTGGTTTCCTTACTGACCTGATAATCCACTGTTTGTGCTCTACTCTGTGTGTGTGTGTCTGTCTGTCCGTGTGTGTATTTACATTCATAGTAAATTTTCACCTCCCCACATTCACACTGATTTAACATTTAAACTGTGAATGAACCTCGACTGCACTGAGAATTCATCTTCATTATAATGAAATATAAATGAAATATTATTACTATTATTATTATTATTATTATTATTATTATCATTATTATTATTATTCTTTCATGCGTCATTTCTAAATAAGATTTGTTTACTAGCTTTACAGCTTATTTACGACAAAAACTAGACACACATTTAGCTTCAGCTCTGGTATCTAGACCAAGCTGCCTCACACACCTCAGATGTTTCTAACGAAGCGTCCTACATTTCCATCAGTTTAACAGCGAAACTATAACTTCAGCAGATCTGGGAGTGTGTTTGAATCCCAACTGTCTTAATTTACACATTTACTTCACCTTCAGCACTTACACACAGCACGGAGACAAAGACAATGATTACACACACACACAAATTACACAAGTGGTGATTTTGGCTGGACTCTGCGTTTCACTTCTAAGCCACGCTGGATTAAAAAGTGACTGTTACAGTGAATATAATGTAGATATGATGAGGCAGATGTGGTGAAGATATTAGCTTCAGGTTTAAAATAACAGAGAGAGAGAGAGAGAGAGAGAGAGAGAGAGAGAGACGTGCTTTATCATCCCCACTGCTGGTCACACAGTCAGAGTCAGGCTCAATCATTAACCAAACAACATCAGAGGGAAAAAAAGCAAAATATAAAGAGAGAGAGAGAGAGAGAGAGAGAGAGTGAGTCAGGATGGCCATGATCACAAATCAGAGAGTGAGACAGATGACAAGAGAGATAGATAAACATAGAAAGAGATGCAGACAAACACAGAGAGATAAACAGAGGGACTGACAAATGGAGAGAGAGAAGAGAGAGAAAGAGGGACAGAGAAACACAGAGACAGATAGTGAGGGAGACAGATAGAGAGCGAGGAAGAAAGAGAGAGAAAAACTGAGAGACAGAGAGAGAAAGTCAGACAGAGAGACAGAGTGAGAGAGAGACAGAGTTGCAGAAAGAGCTAGACTGATAGAGAGAAAGAGCAAGAAAGATGGACAGAGAGAGAGGGACAGAGAAACAGACAGACAGAGACAGATAGTGAGAGAGACAGATAGGTAGAAAGGAAGAAAGAGAGAAAAAAACTGAGAGACAGAAAGTCAGAGAGAGAGACTGAGACAGTGAGAGAGAGACAGAGAGAGAGATAGACCAATAGAGACAGTGAGAGAGAAAGACAGAGAGATTGAGAGAGAGAGAGAGAGAGAGAGAGAGAGAGAGACAGAGTTGCAGAGAGAGAGACACACAGGTAGAGAGATAGAGAGAGAGAGAGACAGAGTTGCAGAGAGAGAGACACACAGGTAGAGAGATAGAGAGAGAGAGAGACAGAGTTGCAGAGAGAGATAGACCGATAGAGACAGTGAGAGAGAAAGACAGAGAGATTGAGAGAGAGAGAGAGAGAGAGAGAGACATAGTTGCACAGATAGACAGAGAGAGAGAGAGAGAGAGAGAGAGTGTTTGCAGAGAGAGAGAGAGAGAGAGAGAGAGAGAGAGAGAGTCTGATATCGAACCTGAGCCTCTCCCAGGTCGTTGTTGACGACGGTGAAGTTCAGGCCCAGGTCCTCCACGTCTCCCTCGTAGCTCTTGAGGAACAGAAGGTTCCGGTACATCTCGGGGTCGAGCGAGGCCAGGTGATGAATGTCCACGTCAGCGCTGGTCCCGAGCAGCTTGGACAGGAAGAAACTGGCAAACGGCAGCTCCACTAACATGTTCTCATACAGAGCCTGAGGAAGCAGAAACACACACACACACACACACACACACACACACACACACACACACATTACTAACACGATAAAGGATCAACATGGACTTCAAACCTCTTTCTGCACTGGACTCTGTCTACTTTATTCACAATAGCTGTGGTTTCACACTGCAAGGAATGAGACCTGAAACCAAAAACGCTGGCTGAGGGACGTCGATGGAAAAAGAAACCTTTTACCTAGTGTACACAGAAATCACAAAAATCACTCGCAAAATCACTCGAGTGCTGAGAACACCGAGTCGGCACTCGATACATGATCAGATCATTTTATAAATAACCAGTTTAAAACATCCTGTGTTTCATATTCAACATTTATTTTCTCTTTTAGCTGAGAAAACACACGACACTCAAAACACCACAACACTGCAACCCAAAACACTCGGCATGTTCGATTCACTTCCTGCAGCTGAGTCGATTCAGAGTCGATTCAGAATCACTTTCTCACTAGAGTTCACTCAGAAGCGGACGAGACCACTTCGCTCAGACGCTCTCGGACCCGAGTGTGACTGCTGTTCTCTCACCTGCCTATAGAACCGCAGAGAGAGAGAGAGAGAGAGAGAGAGAGAGAGAGAGAGAGAGAGAGCAAACCAGGCTTCCATTCAAATACACTAAACACTGCACACAGTGCTGTGAAAAAGTATTTACCCCCCTTCTGATTTCCTCTATTTTTGTCACACTAAATGGTTTCCGATCCTCATACAAGATGTAATATAAGACAAGGAAAACACGAGGAAACACAAAACAGTTTTTTTTTTTTTTTTTTTTTGGAAAAAGGTTATACAACACCTGTATCAGCCACGTGAAAAAGCTGGAAGTAATCAAGCCTGAGTGTGTCTAGTCTAACTGAACCCATCTGTCAGTTAAATTTGGTAAATTGAGTAACTAAGGGGGCAAATACTTTTTCCTCACAGGGCCAACTGGGGGGTGGATAACTTATTCTGTCAATAAATGTAATGATCGTTTAAAAAAAAAAAAAAAAAAACTGTGTTTTGTGTTTACTCAGGTTGCCTTTGTCTTATATTAATTTTTTGTTTGAAGACCTGAAACAATTCAGTGTGACAAATATGCCACAAAACAGAAGAAATCAGAAAAGGGAAGGGGGCAAATCCTTTTTTTCACGGCACTGTATGTGAACGCATCCTAAAGGTACAGTTTAATACCTTTTCCTGAGAGGAGAGTGCTTTCTATATTCTATACGCGCGGCAACAAAGTGCCCCCACGGGACAAATAAAGCATATTCAATTCAATTAGATTCAACTCGCAACAAACAATTTGAACTTCTCCAGACAATTAACAATCCCAGCAGAACCATGATCCTGCTCACGCGCATTTACAAGACGGAGCGACACAAAGAATCAGCAATCCCAAACTTTCCCCACATCAGTCCTGACCTTGACCCGCAACAGGACCAGTCGTAAAAGAGCTGCAGCTAATGCAGTGGAACAGTGCTAAAAAAGCCCATTTCAGGACATTAAAATATACAGAGCTCGTATAAAGGATTGCACTCACCCTCCCGGCCACATCAACTAAATGGATTATAAATTTCCCAAATCTCCATAATGCACGCATCGAAAACACACAGGCAGCTCGTAAATCAGGGCATTTTTCTAAACACAGGTTAATTGTGCGACTCAGAAGAAGAAGGAAAAAAAAACACAACACATTTTTTATGCAAAAATAATCCACTTAGCGGCAGCTAGCCTTCACTCCTGCGTCAAAGTGGGAACGTACGCGACATACGCCAGGCCCCTTGAAACCTATCAATAACGCCGCTGCCGGGAACAAGCGGCAATAAGAACACGCAGGCGGACTGTGGCTACTGTTCTTCAAGTAGCTGCATTATTTATCACTGTTTATTGCTAGAAATTGTGCCAAAATGACTCGGGATAAAAAAAAGGATTAATGGCACTGGTGGCTTTTAATATCACTGAGTGCAGTGGCAGGGTAATTAATGCAAATCGCAGCTCCATCAGCGCAGCCGGAACGCCGGCGACTTTAAGCGCCTGCCTTCTGTTCGCTGCCAGGTGAATTTGTTAATTTACAACATTAAGAATCGATAAAAAACAGAATGCTCTGAGAACGCCGATGCCATCAGTCAGCCTGCGACCTTCTCTTTCCCAGAGAAACTTTTCTCTGTGAAGAACAAGAAGTAGGAAAAGTGTTTAAAAAAAAAAAAACTAAAGAACTGTCAACTAATTCTGTATTAAACACACAGCGTAGATCTGCCATTCGTGGTGAAACACATCGCTACGCATGGTGCTGCTTCAGACGAAGAAGTGTGTATCGCTTATACACTGGATTTACGGTGGGTTTAACCTCAGGCTTCCACATGATACAATTTTGATTCTTAAAGGAACGACTCAATATTCAGTACCATTGAATCTGATATATACGACTTTGATTCTTAAAGCAAGGATTTATTTTACATTTACTTTTATGATATTATCCAGACTGACTTATAGACGTGCTTTCACATCTCTAGCAATAAATACATCCTCATACTGGTTCATTCAGTCAGTACTATCAGTCCAAAAGCTCTATTGGGGACGTCAGTACAGTATGGAAAAAAAACACATAAGATGTTTTTTTTTTAAATAACAAAGTGCTAATTTAAGTACTTCATGACGAGGTTGGTCTTTAGTCATCGTTTGAAGACTGCCAGTGACTCAGCTGTTCGATCAGCTAGGGGAAGTTCATTCCACCACCTGGGCAGCAGATCAGAGAGCAGCCTGGATGAGTGGCTTCCCTTCACCCTGAGAGACGGTGCTTCCAACCGAGCAGTGCTAGAACATTCGATACGTGATGATGCCACTGAATCTGCTACGATACAATACAATTTAGAGTTTTTAAAGCAACAGTTCAATATTTAAAGATACTGCTGTACAATTATACAATTTTGATTCTAAAGGCAACAATTCAATATTAGACGATACCACTGAACATCCTATGAGCATAGCATCCTGTGTGTGTGTGTGTGTATATATATATATATATATACACACACACATACATACACACACAGTACTGTGCGAAAGTCTTAGTCACGAGCAAAGAAATGCTAAGATGCAAAGATGCCTTCAAAAATAATGAAATTAAACGTTTGTACATTTAAAAAAAATACTATAAAGAGCAGTAAACAGTAATAAATGAAACAAAGTCAATATTTGGTGTGACAATCCTTCGCTTTAAAAAAAAAAAATAGTATCTCAGGTACAATTAGTGCAGGTTTATAAGGAAATGAGCTGTAAGTGTTACTGAGCAAATCTATAACAGATAGATAAAAAAATAGGGGGCTAAGACTTTTGCACAGTACTGTATATATATATATATATATATATATATATATATATATATATATATATATATATATATATATATATAATGATACAATTTAGATTCTTAATGTAATGATTTGATATTTGATGATATCACTGAATCCGCTATTCAATTTAACTTTTCAATGGACATTGTCACAAAGCAGCTTTACAGAAATAAATAAATTCAGGATATAAATTTTAAATGTATGAATTTATCCCTAAAGAGAAAGCCAGTGGTGACAGTGTAATGAAAAACTCTCTGAGACAATATGAGGAAGAGGAACCAGACTCAAAAGGGAGCCCATCCTTATCACCGACGCCGCTACGATGTGACACAATTTTGATTTTTAAAGCGATGATTCGATATTTGATGATACGATGTGACACAATTTTGATTTTTAAAGTGATGATTCGATATTTGATGATACGATGTGACACAATTTTGATCCTTAAGGCAACGAGTTGCTTTTTGATGGTTGATGAACTGGAGTTACTGCCACCACAGCAAAGGTGATTATTTTCCTATAACAAGAATGACACATTGCACTTTTATCCATTTCTAGTTACGTTTAAACACGTTTTAAAGCTACGTTTAGGTGTAAACAGTGTTCCCTCACCAGCCTCTTTTTTTCTCTCCAAGTTAATTAGACAGAAAAAAAAGTTACAGTTACAGCTTTACCTCTGGCTCTGACAAAGCTCACACTGGAGACTCCTTCCATAAACGTGAAAATGTCACCATATCTACGATTACACACGTTTTTTTCATTTGATTATATGGAGCGCCCACCGTGCAAGATGTTTCTATAGAAACGATAATGTATTAGAACAAGCGCATTGATAAAACCTTATCATTTTTATTTTATTCATTTAAAGAATGACACGTCTAACTTTTTATCTGTTTCTAGCTACACTTAATAGTGACAAAGATGTTGACGAGGTCCTCAAATAATATTTCTTCCTCTATCCAGAAATAACGCCACTGTCCAACCTCACCACAGACTCTTACTGATCAAGTCTTTACATTTACGAATTACAGGGTTTTTTTTCCATCATAGAGAGATTTTAATGTCTGCTGATTTTTTTGTGAAATGCATTTTAGATATTTCCAGAGCAATTTGTTCGGAAAAAAACTAGTCACCTAAGCCAACAATTAACCAGTGACATCCCTCCATCATTTTCACTGTTTCATCTTCATTTTTTTTTTTTTTTTTACAACTGGACCATCTCAGACGTGCTGCTATTGTTCAGACGTGTGTGAACATGGACCAGACACAACTCAGGAAGTCCTCCATGAGCAGGGTTGGGCCCCGGGTCTAAATATTAGCACAATCAATTTATCCCTGCAATAAACAACGCCTTGAAGCTTGATATCTGAACGCCGTTATGACGTTATCCTTTTAACGAGTCCACCTTTAAAACAAAGCGGTAATAAATTCAGTAAGTAGTTTAAACACTTTATTCGAGTCCATCAAAGCCTAAACGCGAGTGTATCACATTAGCCTCGGCAACACTAACAGACCTTAATCATGAATTAGTATAATGAATGCTTAACACCGTGTGCGTGTGTGTGTGTTCGATGCAGCAACAGTGATGTAATTCTAATCTACATCAGGTGCCTTTATAACAGCACTAAACAAATATCAATAGCGCACTCTTCCTGCCACTCTGCGGCGTATTTATGGAGAGAGAAAGAGGGTTAATTGAAAGTCAAATTCAAATTAATCTCCCAAACCTTAATTGCCTCAGCCATTAGTGGCCAAGTGAATGGAGGAGGGGCTCGTTTCTCACTGGAAGAACTCTGCACCTCGCTGAACAGGAGATGTGTGTGTGTGTGTGTGTGTGTGTGTGTGTGTGTGTGTAAAGGGTCTCTAATAAGTGGCCCAAGTTGCCTCGTCAGGAACTGCGTGGATGCTCGTGACTGTAAAACAGATCAAAACTCTATTAGCGGCAGAAAGGGTTCAGGTTATTTATGACGCCAGCTGATTTAGCTGCATAAACACGGCCGGGGAAGCGGCGGCTAATGGAGGGCCGCAGTCGAGGACACGACGGGCTCCTGGTGTGAGGTCATTTATTTAGTCGGCTCTATTTTATACACGAACTGCGCGGGCCAGGTGCATTAATGAAACTGTAAAAACATTAGGTTTATAAATCAGAGCGTTTAGACGTGTTAAAGATGGCCGGATCGACTCAGATCTGATATTCAGCAACAGAGGATTTGGATTTCCACCTTCAGTGATCTGAAGAAGGTGGAGTTAATGACCAAACCTCTGACGTTCATCACTTTCTTCCTAGCGTCCAGAAGTGGAATGAAACGTCTTCGGAAAACCCGTCCAACAAAAGACACTTGCAAAATGTCTTGATCAAATGGCCGAGAGCCGAGACTGCAGAGACATTATAAATGAAAAGTATTCTGGCACGGTCTGTTCAGACAGCATTTAGGCTTAGACCATGAACTGAAAATGACCTTTGACCCTCATCAAATGATTCACGATCAGCCCTTAGATTCTGTGTGTACCTGAGCGACTAAGAAAAAGAAAAGAAGAACATGGAATGATTAAGGTGGCAAAAGGTGAACGGAAGGCAATCGCAGGGAAAAGGAAGGAAAGTTTAGGGGAAAAAAGAAAAAGTCAAGTTTAGGAAAAAAGGGATGGGACAGGACAGGACCAGAAAAGAAAAGAAAAGAAAAGAAAAGAAAAAAGAAAAGACAGGACCAGAGAAAAGAAAAGGAAAAAAAAGAAATGAAATGGCAAAAAAGAAAAGACAGGACAGGACCAGAGAAAAGAAAAGAAAAGAAAAAAAAGAAACGAAATGACAAAAAAGAAAAGAAAAGAAAAGAAAAGAAAAGACAGGACCAGAGAAAAGAAAAGAAAAAAAGAAACGAAATGACAGAAAAGAAAAGAAAAGACTGGACCAGAAAAGAAAAGAAAAGATGGGAAAGGAAAGGAAAGGAATGTAAAATACAAGGCAGTAAAAGAATGAAAACAATAAGAAAAAACAAAGGAAAAACCCTACACAGAGGTGCAGAGGGAGAAGAAACGGGTGAGTGAAGGCAGATGAGCAGGTGGTGAAGGTGACACACACATGGCAGCGGTCAGGAGGAATAAAGGCGGATTAAACAGTGTTCATCTCCACCACGCTGCTGAAAGCACGTCTAGACCGAAGCTAATCTCTGAGAACTGATACAGAGTTTGTTGACTTTTCCAATCTAATCATCATCATTTGCTCATTTCTTGGTTTAATCCAGTGCTAATAAAAGCCAGAAGAGCGAGTCAACACAGCACTGTGCCTTATCACCAGCTCTCTGAGCTCAGACAGACGCACAGCACAAATCAAACACTTCCCTTCTTCCTCCGGTCTCACGCAACTGCGCAATAATCCAGCCAGACGACAACACCGTGGTGTGCGCTGCTCCACCTGACAACACCAGCTAGCTCACTGCTAGCCACGTGGCCCAGGACGTCTGTTTTAAAACTGATGTATACTTTTCTCTCCATTCATCTTTAAACATTCTGTTTCCATCATCAACTGTTTTTTTGACCCTCCAAACAAGCCACGTTTGTCAGTTCACTAATCAGATCAGAGAGGGAAACAAAATGAAATATCAATGACAGTTTGTGAAATCCCTCCGCTTTCTGAGTGAATGCCTCTAGACTTGTAGCCAGCCCTGTAGCTAAACTTGTAGCTAGACTGTAGCTATCCCTGTAGCTAGACTTGTAGCTAGACTGCAGATAGACTTGAAGATAGACTGTATCTAGACTTGTAGCTAGTCTGTATCCAGACTTGTAGATAGACTGTAGCTAGACTTGTAGCTAAACTTGTACATAGACTGTAGCTAGACTTGTAGCTATCCCTGTAGCTAGACTTGTAGATAAACTGTAGCTACACTTGTAGCTACACTTGTAGCTAGCTCTGTAGCTAGCCTCTGGTCTGATGAGCTGCCTTCTGCTAAATAATTTACATAAATGCATGTGATTGGCTGAAGTCAAGCTGGTTCATGTCTAGAAAATAAGACCACCAGGAAAAACTATGGCTGTTTACCGGCTCTGCTACAGTAATGTATTAAGCACTCGTTAAATACTTAGACTGAGATTCGCTAGTTAACTGCAGCTGCTCTACACATAACTTACTCCGTCTCATACTTACTACAGTAATACATCCAAACCCCGCTCTAATGGGCTCTAGCAGTTAGATCCCTACCCCACCCCTACACATGATCAGGCATGCACCAGTGTTAGATTTCAATATCACGATCGTGGGCATCACATCACAAAGTCAATATTTTTAATCCTTTTCTCTGATTTTTTTAGTCTTGCCCAATTCCAACCTACTATCTCGTTCACCTCTATTGTGTATACACGAGCTAACAGACACTTATGATTGGTGTCCCTCAGATCAGGCCAGAAGGCGGGGCCGATTATCTCTCTCAGACTCCTCGCTGTAGACTCATCCACACAAATCTGCAAATAATTAATACTCATTTTTATCCTTCTAGCCAGGAAGGAACCTCAGGACGGATTCGTTAGCAATTTCTTTACTGTTATATTATAATATATTAACACCTTCAGCTTCCTGTCAGCTTTGTCGATTTGATGAGTCATAACGACTCGGCAGGTTAAAACCAGATTAAAACTACAGCTGTATTGGTGAGGAATAAAACACACTGTTGTTATGCTGTTAACTGGCGTTAGCTATACACTGTACATGTCTAATGTTAAAGGTGCGGTAGTCGATTTTAGTTTATTTCATACATGCATGGATAATCTGGAAGATATTTAGAGCATGATGGAAAAAAAGTATACATATTGGTCCGGAGTGGTTGTTTGTGTTTGGATCTGGCTCTCCTGTCAGCCATTTTATAGACACGCTACTACTGGGAGAGCCAGGGGGTAGAAATTTGTGAACTTGGGAAGGAAAGAGGGTAGGCACAACGAAAAATCACCAGCCAAAACATTACTAATATGAGATGGGAGGAAGAGGGCGGGGGCTCAACCATTCCAGACTCGTATCTTGATTGGCTCATTGCCATTTCACTGACTGATCAGTCATTACTACTGTTAAAATGTGGAGCTCCCATGCAAAATGTATGAAATCTAGCCGTCCTGCAATCCAATCCGATCCCACATACACACCTTGCCCAGTATCCGACCCAGGAAGTAGTAGTGACGCGTGAAGCTCTCGCCCGTGAGCATCTCGGCCGTGGGGCTCGGGTACAGCAGCCCCTCGTTGGTGGTCCTGAAGAAGCCCTGGTTGGGGTTGAACCCCGACTTGAGCAGCTCGCTGAGGAACTCGCGGAAAATCCCTCCGCCGTCGATGCCGGCCTCGTCCAGGCCGTGAGCGTTCAGCAGGTGCACGCGGATACGCTTCTTCAGATCGGGCTCTGAAACGAGGAGGAAAGAACAGATTTTACACTCATAAGGCACGACAAATGGGCTTCTTGTAAAATTCCCTGCCAAAGCTTTATCATCACGAGCGAGATTGGCAAACAGAATTCTTCTGGACTCAGTGTCCTTTGTATTGCAGGCTGTTGAGTCAATAGCAACCATTAGATTCAATTCTCTGACACTAAAAGGAAATAAGAGGAAATTTGACTGCTGTTAAATCTTTCAACACGATTACACAGCATAACTCACAAAACACACACTTTTAATTACACCACTATTATTAACCGTAACTATAGCAACCCATTGACCTGCTATTACATATCAGCACTGCCAGGTTAAAGGTGTATTAGGTAAGATTATTATTTTATTCCAAGATTAGGTCTCTAACGGTTAGGTAGGTTCACAAAGCTCCGCCCCCAGGAGCTACGATAGCCCTTAGAGTGTTTATAGAGTGTTTAAAAAATGACTGAGAGGACGTGTATCCAAACACAAACAAGCATTCCTGACCGGAAGTCCATTTTCCAAACTGGCTTTCTCAGCGAATTAATACACTTTTGCTAAGGCCATGATTTAGCCTGTTGTTTTGTTTTGTTTTTTTTATCACTCTTCTACATACTCTACATGGCCAAAAGTTTGCGGACACTTGGCCATCACATTCATATGTGCTTTTTGAACATCCCATTCCAGATTTATTCCCCCTTTGCTGTTATTAATAAGCTCCACTCTTCTGGGAAGCTTTCCACTAGATGTTGGAGCGTGGCTGTGGGGATTTGTGATCATTCAGCTACAAGAGCATTAGTGAGGTCAGGCACTGATGTTGGTGAGGAGGTCTGGGGTTCAGTCGGTGTTCCAGTTCATCCCAAAGGTGTTCAGTGGGGTTGAGGTCAGGGCTCTGTGCAGGACACTCGAGTTCTTCCACTCCAACCTTCACACACCATGTCTTCATGGAGCTCGCTTTGTGAACATATTTGAGCATACAAAGCCGTTCTATACAATTCTGTGCTTCCAGCTTTGTGGGAACAGTTTGGGGAAGAACCACATATGGGTGTGATGATCAGCTGTCCACATACTTTTGGCCATATATTGTATTTTCCAGTTATTTGTACAAGTTGAATATTGTACTTTTAAAGCACCTTTGACAGAATACAGATTTTTCCATCATGTTCAATACACACGCTAACGTCTAGGTGTTTTAAGGAAGAGTTGGCCAACAATAAAACTGTACATCATATTTTCCTTTCCCTAAATGTAGTTCATCAACCAAGGCATGAATTCTTTAGGTTTTACACTGGAGCTAAAAACAGTTTTGTTTATTAAGAATAAATCTGTATTACAAAAAAAAAAAAACTACAAAACAAATGTGATATATACAATCACGACCACGAATCAGTGCTACTGTACACTTCCAGATGTTTAGGCCACGCCCCTTACCTGAGTGGAACGACACCAAACTATTCGCAAAGAAGGAAGAAAGTCAGAGAGTCGGTTTTCTGATTGAAATCTTTCAACTCTGTGACGTCGTTTTGTTCATATTTATAGAGCCAGCGTGTCAGCGAGTCAGTCTGAGATACTGAACGACGCCGACTGTGGACCGAGTTACACATTTATGTTACTATTTATACCACGGCGCTGTTGAGTTCTGGATTCTGATTGGTCAGAAGGTGTTGATTAATTTTCTATAACAGCAGCTCTGACAGTAGCGCAGCTGCAAATCACAGGTTTATCGTTTCTATAGTAACAGCTCATTCGACGAGGCTAAAAGAGCCGTGTTTGCTCATACCGTTCTCCGGAGACAGTTTGTCGTACGCGTCCTCGTAGATGTAGTTCCTCCGGATGGTGATGTTGATGCCGTCTAGGAAAGGGCCATCCCCCTGTACGTCCCGTTTATCAGCGTAGATCAGCCTCTGGAATATCTGCAGCGGCGAGTACGAGAGCGAGAGAATGAGAGAGTAAGGATTTATTGCAGGTAATCATCTCTTGCATAAACATTTTTCCTCCAACAGGAAGTGAACCATGAGGCAGCGTTAAGAGTCTTCACGACACATAAAGTGTTGACTAAAGGTTGAAGATGATCGTTGAGTAATTTGGCACACAAACACACGGGAAATAGACTTCCGTACCTTGACTCTCTCCTCGAAAGGCACGACAAACGGCAGCTCTGTGAGGATGGCCAGGTGTCTCTCCTCTGAAACAGACAGGGGCGGAGGCTCCAAGCCAACTGTGGAGAAAAAAAAAAAAAAAAACATTTTCATTATTTAATCATCTGAGCATCCATCCTTTTATTCTGAACTTTACTTATTTCACTCGGCAAGACACGACTTCTTATTTATATTAAATTTTAAAATAACCCAAAGCAAAAATTCCTCACTTTATTCAAGAGATGCTACGAATAGCATTGATTAAGTGATTCCTATAAAAGAATCAATTAATTGAACAAAAGAAAAGAGCGGAAAAAACAGATCTTAAATATATCTATGAGATGTCTAAGATATTTTCACACACACTTCCAGGAGGTAAAGTTTCTCAAGTAGTTTAAGTGAGTTATTATTCCAAAACAACAGCAGTTGTGATTATTATCTGAAGGCTATGAACTGACGTGCTCTGCATACAGCACGTGGACGTAAGTGGTGATTACGTGAATTAACCGCAGAGATATCTTCATCACATTTTAAACCCCTGTTATTACAAACAGTGTCAATAATTCTGCAGGTGAGTGTATTGAGTTTAATATATATTCAGGTTAAGTTCGCTGGATTCTGTGTTTGTCTCTTCCGCTGCTCACTTTTAATTAACTCTGTAGTCCTGCGTCCGTCCAGCTGTCTGCTGCGTCCATTACGGGGACGTTTGTTTGGGATTAAAGCTCTGTCCTGTTTGATGGAGATTGGGGGGGGGAGGCATAGAAAGTGCCGGAACAGCAGCAGAGAAGCATCATTTGTCTGCCACGCTGCTAATACAGCGCAATTATTCTGCTCAATTAGTCAAGCCTACCTCTCTGTCTCTCTGATCCAGCCATCAACACGCCATCTCGGAGAGAGAGTTATGGCGCGGCGTGGTCAATGCGCACGCCGTTCATCACCGACGCAAATGTCCATTTAGGGAAATGAAAGAGCTTCGGACAAACAGGGGGCCAGATGTGACCAGCCTTAGGCTAATTGAATTTTTAAGCACCTATGCCCAAGAGAACTGCACGAGACGCTGTTATTGGGGAGTTTTCACACCAAACACACACACAAGCGGGCTATTAGGCTAATACACACTCACTCAATCCACTCAGGCCTCCGTCTCACTCAACGTCTCTCATCTCATTTCTCTGAACTGTATTTATTAGGGAAGCATTGATACTGATTGACTCTGGTGTCAGGTATCGGTCTGATAGCGTGCTGATTTCCTCGTAAAAAAATACTGTGATATCGACATCTGATACCGCGTGAAAGTACGGGACGTAAGTCTAGCGTACGTTGTTGCGCTAATGAACAGACGACATGAAATGACTGCGATCTGGACGAATGATTGATAATCAAAGCAGACTGCAAACTGTGATCTGTCAAAAGATAGATGGATGGATGGATGGATGGATGGACTTTATCTCTAAGGGGAAATTTGGATACATATCAACAGGAGGAACTACAGCATCTTCCTACAATATCAGTAAGTAGAGCTGGGCGATGTGACAAATCATCGTATCACGACTCTTGAAGACATTTCAAAACACAAGACACAATAACAATTCCTCTGCAATATAGCAGCGTTGCACTGCATCACACAACGCTGTATTCAATGTCTTAATTCAATGTCTACACAAATACATTTATTTTTATAACAGTTTTATTTCTAAAAAAAATTAAATACCAATTAACTAATAATGAATTAAAACAATTTTAATAATTAAGTGCAAAATGTTAACATCAAATCAGCTGCTTCCAGTCAGTTAATAATTTAAGAAATATTTATGAAAAGAATTAAACAAAATTTAATTTAAATTTAATTTAAAGTTTATAATTTAAAAAATATTTATGAAATTTTTAAAAAACTCAGAAAAAGTGTATTGCAAAATAATGTATCACGATATTGATATTGGTACCATATCAGTATCGGTAACAGTAACCCTATCAGTAACCCTATCAGTACCAGTACCAGTATCAGTATCAGTATCGGTAACAGTAACCCTATCAGTACCAGTATCTGTATCAGTACCAGTATCAGTATCAGTATCTGTACCAGTATCTGTTATCAGTACCAGTATCAGTATCTGTATCAGTATCAGTATCAGTACCAATACCAATACCAGTACCAGTACCAGTATCAGTACCAGTACCAGTATCAGTATCTGTATCAATACCTGTATCAGTATCAGTATCAGTACCAGTATCAGTACCAGTACCAGTATCAGTATCAGTATCTGTACCAGTACCAGTACCAGTACCAGTATCAGTACCAGTATCAGTATCAGTATCAGTATCAGTATCAGTACCAGTATCAGTATCAGTACCTGTATCAGTACCAGTACCAGTATCAGTATCTGTATCAATATCAGTACCAGTATCTGTATCAGTACCAGTACCAGTACCAGTACCAGTATCAGTACCAGTATCAGTATCTGTATCAATATCAGTACCAGTATCAGTATCAGTATCTGTACCAGTATCTGTTATCAGTACCAGTATCAATATCAGTATCTGTTATCAGTATCTGTACCAGGATCTGTATCAGTATCTGTTATCAGTATCAGTATCAGTATCTGTACCAGTATCTGTTATCAGTACCAGTATCAGTATCAATATCAGTACCAGTATCAGTATCAGTATCAGTATCCGTACCGGTATCAGTATCAGTATCCGTACCGGTATCAGTATCCGTACCAGTACCAGTATCAGTATCCGTACCGGTATCAGTATCTGTATCCGTACCGGTATCGATGTGTACCAGAAACATGGTGGTGTTGATGCGTCACGAGCATTTACACCCCAGTGTTTAAACGAGAACGCAGGAAAAGCACACTACAGCTCAGCATTAACCCTGAATTAATTAACTAATTAGCTCCGGCTGCATCAATAACTCGTGAAGTGTGGCGTTTTCAGTAAATCAGTAAATCACACAGTCCGGACTCAGCGATGATAAACACGGCGTTAGCAGGATCTCACCATCTAACGTGGACTGGAGCGGTCCGATTCGGCCCATACGCCTCGTCCTCCACACGTGTCGAGCAGACGGCACGTACAGCTGAGTCACCTGTTCAAAACAAAACGAAACGAAAAAACGTTCCTCAGGTGAGCACTGAAGAAAGCTACGGGCTGAGACGTCTGCTCACTGGTCTGTTTGAACTCACCGATCTCTCCACTTCTTCAAGATAAAATAATAAATATATATTTGGATAGACCTTTGTGGTCTGGTTTTCATTCAGTGTGAGGACAGCCACTGCCTTGGATTAAAAAAAATAATAAATAAATAAAAATAATTTTAAAAATATAGTAAAAAAAACAGGACACGGCTGATGTGTAACGAGAAACCAAACAAAAGTTAACCTAATTTTCAAACGATTCCATGAATATTTAAAGAATAATTCGAGTTATGGTTTCTAGTTTCTTACTAAAACAAAAACTTAAATTAAAATACAAACATATTTTTAATAAAAATCATTTTAAAAGTCATTTTAAGCCATACATTTTTTATTTATTTATCTATCTACATTTATTCATTTATTAAAATTGTAATTAAAAGTATATAGTTATCTTTGAAAGCTTTCACATTTCCTCATTTTCTTAATTTTTATGATCATGCTACTACATTATTCATTTATCATAACACGGAATATTTCTATCTCTTTTGAACAAGAACGAATTAAATCCAAAAGTCATTTTTGTTATCTAGCTTTTTTGTTTTCTTTTTTTTTAAAAAATCAGTCTTAATTTTAACAGCTAATTTGGATTTAGTTTTAATCTTAGTCTTTAGTATTTTAGACATTTAGTTGAATTTGCAGCTATAGAGAGATACTCCTTCCACAAATATTAAATAAAAATATAAATAAAATATAAATAGTCTCCTCAGAAAACTTCCCCATCACATTTACACAACATTTTTAAAAACGTGTCTGTGTCACGTCTGCTGTACGTGTCCCTGTGAATGAGCTGTTACTATAGAAACGATAACGTATTAGAATGAGTGCATTAATATGAACCTGTGATTTGCAGTTGCGCTACTGTCAGAGAAAATGAATCGACACTTTCTGACCAATCAGAATCCAGAACCCCAAAGCGCTGATTGTTCTCTGGATTATTTTCATGAACGGAGATGTGTGACGAGACTGCGCACCTTATCAGCCCTGATGTTGACCTCGTCGGACAGCCAGTGACCCTTCGGGCAGAACGGCCTCCTGATGTCCCGCGCCTTCAACATCTTCACCAGGTTCGTGATCACCTGAAACAAAACCAAACAAACAAACACATTCAAACGTGATGTGAGAAAACGTCAGCTACAAATCATGATACAAATGTGTGCGCGCTTGTTATAAACTGTGCTCTTTGTTCAGCAGCCGATTGTCCACCATCTGATCACCTCCGCAATCGAGGCGTAAAGAGATAGAAGCACAATTTATTTGTCTTTCGGTCAAAATGGCCGCTTGTCTGAGTTAAAAGGGCAGCATTAGGGTCATTAGTGGGCAATTGCTGGTGGACGGAGAAGATAGATGAGCTGTCACAGAGCAGCCCACACTGCTAATTAACCCCACACACACACACACACACACACACACACACACACACACACACACACACACACACACACACACGCTGAAAAGGCACTGATGTTTGCTGTCCTGCCCGCTTTTATTTATAATGAAGTCTAAACTCAGATTGCTCAGATACAAGAGAAGTGAAAAAAAGGTTGACTGATTTGACAAAAAAATATCGTACTGCAGTGCGCAATGGCTCAGTTCAGCAAATTACCCATGATCCTCCATGATGTAGCTATTTCGAAGGCCATGTACGCGTGCTGTACTTAATAGTGCTGGGATGAGCGACTCCCAAACGGCTTCTTACCTATATTTATTTAGCCCTATCTGAACGGGATTAAATGTTCATGGGGACTTGGGGGAACTTCCTGTTTTACACGTGCTCCTCTGTCATGTGATTAATGTCCAGATCTGCCACGTCAGTGTTTTTTCTCCATCCTCGGGTCTATCATTTTATACACGTCTGTGATTTTCTATGCAGATGTCGCCTCGCATGGGGAAAAAAAAAAACAAAGCTGTTTGACTGCTGTTACTTGCCGTATTTAGTCTCGTGCATCAGTGACCCCAGATATTAAACACGTCCCGAATCATGAAAGAAAAATGGATGCTTTTTGATACTTTGCGATTAGGAATTGTGTTTTTTAATTATTGCTGGAAATTTGGTTCGCAGCAAACGGAAATAAGAGACATCGCTCTTCTTCCATCGCTTGAACGCCATGGTATGAATGGAGCGTGATCATGTGACCGTGTGGCGCAAACATCCGGGTTTGTAGAAAGTACAACCCGCTTGAAACACGGTCTTCCTGTGTTTTATCACTGAGGAGACGTGTAAAAAGAAAACGTACTACAGACATCCCCCTGATAAACTAATCCGATCCGAATAGGGCTTCTGATTATTGTTCGATTTAATAAAATCCGATTAACAAAATCACATCATACTTCACACTGTGCTTGTAATAGCACGGAACTCAAATTCGGCTTTTAGTTTCAGATAAAAGCAGCGAGATGCTACATATTAGCTCACTCGAAGCGTTCTTTAATATTGGTATCAGCAAGTCTTTTGTCCAAACTCGTTATTCTGCAGTGCAGGAGACAAGAAGAGGAGCTCTCCTGACCATCAGATAGTCATCGATCCTGCAGCAATAATAACGCTGAGGTAATAACAGCGAGTGCAAAACGCTGTCTGGTCAACCAGCTAACAGGGAGACGGAGGAGAGAAAGCCCAGAAACGAGCGCTGGTTAATTATCCCATCAGGTTAAGTGCAGGCCGTAACGGGCTTCTCCCAAACTCCGGCCATGTCTGCGCTTCTCCAAACACGGCCAAGAGGCAGCCTTCCATTAGCAATATTAATACGAGCTTAGTTGATCATTTTCATTCAATTAGCTTCTTTCGATTAAATGGATGGCCGGGACAATAGGGGTGATAAAACACGGTGGCTAACATTAGCGTGGGCGGGGTCAGCGGCGGGCCGGCCGGCCGTAAATCCCGCCTTCAATTTGGGAAATGCGTTTGTGCTGCTTTCAGCGGCTCGTTTCAGCTGACGAGAGGCAGCTAGTGCTGCGCTTTATTAAAAACATTACTCCTCTTCTACCACACGGAGAGGAGAACGGAGAGATTACAGAGGGATTAAACACAGAGACAGAGAGAGAGAGAGAGAGAGAGAGAGAGAGAGAGTCCTTAATTTATGTACATCTTTTGCACTTTTTTTTTTGGTTTATTAGTAATATCATAGTAATATTTTAATATCATCTATCAGTATTTTATTTAATTTTGTAGAAGAGAGAGAGACAGAGAGAGGCAGAGAGAGAGAGAGACAGAGAGAGGCAGAGAGAGAGAGAGACAGAGAAAGAGGCAGAGAGAGAGAGAGGGAGAGAGACAGAGAGAGAGACAGAGAAAGAGGCAGAGAGAGAGAGAGAGAGAGAGAGAGAGAGAGAGAGAGACAGACAGAGAGAGAGAGGCAGAGAGAGGGAGAGAGACAGAGAGAGAGACAGAGACAGAGAGAGAGACAGAGAGAGACAGAGAAAGAGACAGAGACAGAGAGAGACAGAGAGAGACAGAGAAAGAGACAGAGACAGAGAGAGCGAGAGGGAGAGAGACAGAGAGAGCGAGAGGGAGAGAGCGAGAGGGGGGGAGAGAGAGAGAGAGAGAGAGAGAGAGACAGAGAGAGAGAGACAGAGAGAGCGAGAGGGAGAGAGACAGAGAGAGAGACAGAGAGAGCGAGAGCGAGAGGGAGAGAGACAGAGAGAGCGAGAGCGAGAGAGAGAGAGAGAGAGAGAGAGAGACAGAGAGAGCGAGAGGGAGAGAGACAGAGAGAGAGACAGAGAGAGCGAGAGCGAGAGAGAGAGAGAGAGAGAGAGAGAGACAGAGAGAGCGAGAGGGAGAGAGACAGAGAGAGAGACAGAGACAGAGACAGAGAGAGCGAGAGAGGCAGAGAGAGAGAGAGAGAGAGAGGCAGAGAGAGCGAGAGGGAGAGACAGAGTGTTCTGATGTTTATGATAATATTGTAAAGGTCAGAGGTCATGTGGTGAGTTCTGACCTTGAACAGCTGGACCCAGCGTTTCTGTTGGTTCTGGATGCGCTGCTGCACTTGGCTGCTGGTTTTGACTCCGACGCTGCGGAAGGCGGCTGCGTATTCCTCCCTGTGGCCGCTCTTGGTCTCGGGATGCGCCAGCTTGATGATCCCCAGACACGCATCACGCAAACACCGGGACAGAGTCACCAACTCCGGGAGAGAGAACGGCATCATGGACGCCTGCCTCTGACCTGCAGCGAAAACAACAACAACAAACAACAAACACATTTCACTACAAAGTGTTTATTCAGTAAGAAATAAAAGACTCAGCGCCGCGCTCTTAGAGGAAAAATAATCAACTACGGGATGGTGTGATGACGCAGAGTTACTCTTACTACCATGACGCTGATTGATTTCCAAAAACAGCACAGCCCCAAGTGTTTAATTCCTCTTATACTACAGTGACTTGTCAACAATCACCATTTTTATTCATTACACAACAACACGTCATACTTTTTATCCATTTACAGCTACATTTATTGCTGTGAAATATCAGGAGAACAAGGTCCCTCGCCAACCTCACTTTTTTTCTTTCACTTGAAGTTAATAAGACAGAAAAAAGGCACATAAAAATCCTTGTTAAATGGTTGAGTGAGCATCACACTGAACACTCTCTCTCTCCCAGGCAGGACGCTTTTAGGGAATCTGGGCCCAGGGTCATTATTTATAAGTAATAATTTATATAATTTATTATATAAGTCTATGAAGATGACCAGACACATTTGTCTCTGGTGTGTGTGTATGTGTGTGTGCGCGTGTGTGAGTTCTTACCATCCATGGCTTCCCCGAAGAACTCTGTGTCGTGGATGGAGATGAGCGAGTGGCTGAACAGCGAGCTGAACAGGTAGAAGAGAGGGATGATCCTGCTCGAGTCCTCAGCAGACATGGGAGAGCCGCGAGACATCAACTGCAGCAACGGCACCAGAGACCTGACCGTGCACACACACACACACACACACACACACACACACACACACACACATGACCAAATCACCTACCTGAATTTGGGTACGTGAGCTCCTCGAGACACGATTTTAGTAGCAGTAACACTCACCCTGTGATCATTTTGGTCCTCATGGACGTTATTAAGTGCCACAGGTGTCTGAGGAAGCGAGCGTTGAAGGCCAAACTGTACAGGAGCCTGGAGAGGACAAAAAGCAGATCAATCCCAATCACATTCACCGAGTACTGGTTTATCACAATTATAACATGAGCTTGCGGCTGTCCTCAGTACCTGCCTGGTCAGAGTCACTGTAGTTTAAATTAGGCCACAAGTTTATTTTCTGGGAAACTAGAACTACACTGATGAGAAAATATAGAGTGCAGGTACAAACAAACAAAAAAAATAAAAATAATAATGCACAGGTGTGATTAAAGATTCTCTAGAGACTATGATTATGAACCGGAGTGATGTAGCTGAGGTTGAGGAACTGTCAGAGCCAGAATTCACACACCATGCCGCTGATATTTCTACATCCAGGCTTGTTTTCAGTGTTTCGCAGTGTTTCCACAGGCTTCATATGTCATTACGTATGTGATTTCATGGTAACTACATACGCAGGGGCTTGTATGAAGGTCGCTCCAGATAAACAGATGAAATAAAGTGTGTAACTGTTGATATGATGATGTTTCTTGTAACGTTTATTAACACTGAAGGAGTCTCCAGTGTGAGATAAAGCTGTAACTTTTTCATTACAACTTTTCCATCATCTTCAGAGGACAGAGGAGTTGCTATAACATAAGCGATAGCTACAACTAGCATGTGGATGTTCCACAACACTAAATGCAACTATAAGCTGATAAAAAAAGTATGATGACATTCTTCAATTAGTAAAAAATAAATAAATAAAACTATAATTGTTGGCAAATTGTTGTGGTATAAAAGGAATAAAACTAGAGATGAAACCGATCCAACACCAAGTACTGGATAGCATTTTTTTTTTTTTTAAAGAAAGGTGGATCAGATATCAGAGAAAAATCTATCGGATATCAGATCCTGTAACAAAAGTCAAAGATTGGAACTGGATTTGGAAAAGAAATTTAATTTTGAAACTGGAAATGTTTCCAGATAAAGAGATTTGACTGTTTTTTCTTTTGTTAGGATCGATTTTGTTACATTGATGCTTTATTATATTTACAATTCAAATGATTTTTGCGTGAAAGAGTTTAACTGTGAAGTGATTCTGTTAAAAAAAATTTTTTTAAAGATTTTAAAGAAAACAATATGAGATGGGTATCTGTGTCGGCTCATAGTCGAGGTTTCGGCTTCGTACTTTATATAGGAAAAGTGGTATCATGCCATTTCTAAATGAAACACTTCAGGACGTGCTGTTAGAGGAAAATAATCAACAATCAGGTTGGTAAGAATAACTCCACTCTGTCACATGACCCTGTCTTGGATTCATTTTCTGTAACAGCACACCTACAAAGTGTTTTATTCCTTACCTATTCCATCCATCCATTCTCTGTACCGCTTATCCTACACAGGGTCGCGGAGCCTGAGGATTCGGGGCACAAGGCAGGGGAAAAAATTGACTACGGAAAATTTGGAAAAGCCAATCAGCCTATGACAGTCTTTGGACTGGGGGAGGAAACCGGAGTACCTGGAGGAAACCTCCGAAGCATGCAAAACTTGGGATTTGAACCCCCAACCCCGGAGTTGCGAGGCAAACGTGTTAACCACTAAGCCACCTTGCTTTTTTTTTTGATAGTAGTTTTTATTCTAGTAGTTTTATAAGGACACGCCCTCTGTGTGTTTCTCAAACAAAATGCTGAAATACAAATGAACTGCCTTGTAAGTAAATTGTAAAATTTAAGCACTCTGTGTTTGGGTTGTTCTGTCTTTTGAATAATAATTGTTTTATAATAAACGTCTTTGTAGTCACTTCAACACTGAAACATACACATCACATTCACATCGAGTGCTCTGGTATATGGTGTTATTATCAGACTAACAAGTAATAGATGTGTGTGATCAGACACACACTCGTGCGCTCAGTGCACTCTGGGGAAGAGTTCAGTCTCTTAAACAGACTAAAAACATTTTTCGTTTAGTATAATGTGCGTATGTGTATTTTATCGCTGACACAGCACTTTTTTCCCTGCTATTTAAAAACAATGGTCCTGGCAGCAGCTACTTGACTGTATCCATCACTGATATCACGGTCTTAGAGCCCGGAGTCTAATCAGTGCTCTTCCTGCCCACGACGACCTCCGGGACCCTAAACCACTAAACGAACTGAGGAGTTCAGAAAGGTGGAAAAACAAACACTCTCGGCCGCTGGCTCTGTTCAACGGCAGGACGAATTAAAGGAGCTGTTAAGCTTTATTAAGGCGCCCATTAGTAAAGCTGCGATGCTCTGCAGGCTCGTAAAGCGGCCGCGGTTTCCTGCGAGGCTCCGTTTAACTTAATGACCTGCGCAGAGACAATGCCACAGTAACTAAAGCCCAAACGGCACACAGAGTGTGTGAGCTGAAACACACTGACTCACTGAGATGACACGGAGGTGTGAGAAAACACACTGCCGAGGGAAAGAAAAGGCGCGAGCACGAGTGATTAACTGAGGAGAAAGGACAATAATGAGTGTCTGTGTGTGTGTGTGTGTGTGTGTGTGTGTGTACTAAGAATGGCCTAGTTTGCTCCTTTTACATGGTTTGCTAATACCGAGTGGCACCAGAACGACAAGTGAACAAAACACACACAAAAGGTCGACACAAAGAGCTCAATTAGCAGAAAGAGAGAACATTCCAGCTGTTAAATCTGTCTGCGTTTCTGTTTAACTAACCTTTGAGTTACGATTAAAAAATATTTCATACCATAGACTCTTCCAGATTTCAGGTTTTAACACTATTAAATATCGTAAAAAGTTCAAGAAGGGTGAATATGATCTAATCGAATGCTATTTACATCATTCACATCAGTGTTTCTCAGAGTCACGACCTGTGAAGCATATCCACAGGGTCTGTGAGGTTTTTTTTTTTTTAACAGTGGAGGAAACTCACATTATCAAAGTTATAATATTAAATATTAAGGGGTCCAAGCACCAAAGTCAGCTCAGGAGTTCAGGAATCGAAAGTTCTATGGCTTGAAAAAATATTTGGGGAAAAAAACCCATACTGAGGGGGTCTGTGAGATTTATTTCACACTTAAAGGGTCCCTGGCTATGAAAAGTCTATGAACTGCTGATTTATATCATATTTTATGCAGTTCACATTCGAACCATCCACAACTGAATGTTTAAGATCCCACGTCTTCCTCATGGTCATCTAACACAAGACTCTAGACAAGAGTTTTCCCGACATTTCAGCAGAATGAGCTCGTCTGTTGCTGTAGGAAAGGGAGGTATCCGTTTCTCACAAATGCAAAATTCACAGCTCGCTATTATGACTAGCAAATTAAATAATAGATTCAAGATTCAAAGATTCAAAGCATTTATTGTCATGTGCACAGTGAGGAAAACCAAGTTTCCCTGTACAATGAAATTGCGTGTAGACATGCTAATTAACAAAAACTTCATGTATTGTGGTTTCAGTGTAATGTTGTGGTTTTAATTTTGTGATTGTAATGTGATTTTAATGTTGTGATTTTAATGCAATGTTGTGATTTTAATGTGATTTTAATGCAATGTTGTGATTTTAATGTTGTGATTTTAATGCAATGTTGTGATTTTAATGTTGTGATTTTAATGTTGTGATTTTAATGTAATGTGATTTTAATGTTGTGATTTTAATGCAATGTTGTGATTTTAATGTTGTGATTTTAATGCAATGTTGTGATTTTAATGTTGTGATTTTAATGCAATGTTGTGATTTTAATGTGATTTTAATGCAATGTTGTGATTTTAATGTTGTGATTTTAATGCAATGTTGTGATTTTAATGTTGTGATTTTAATGCAATGTTGTGATTTTAATGTGATTTTAATGCAATGTTGTGATTTTAATGTTGTGATTTTAATGCAATGTTGTGATTTTAATGTTGTGATTTTAATGTAATGTTGTGATTTTAATGTGATTTTAATGCAATGTTGTGATTTTAATGTTGTGATTTTAATGCAATGTTGTGATTTTAATGTTGTGATTTTAATGTAATGTTGTGATTTTAATGTGATTTTAATGCAATGTTGTGATTTTAATGTTGTGATTTTAATGCAATGTTGTGATTTTAATGTTGTGATTTTAATGTAATGTTGTGATTTTAATGTTGTGATTTTAATGCAATGTTGTGATTTTAATGTGATTTTAATGCAATGTTGTGGTTTTAATGTTGTGATTTTAATGCAATGTTGTGATTTTAATGTTGTGATTTTAATGCAATGTTGTGATTTTAATGTTGTGATTTTAATGCAATGTTGTGATTTTAATGTTGTGATTGTAATGTAATGCTGCGGTTTTAACATTTGTGTCTATGCATTATAATAATAAACAGACATAATAAAGCTAATGAAAAAAATACAATAAGAAATAACACACGACAGAACGTGCAGTTCTATAAAAACAATCCACGCTGGGGTGGTGTGATGCAGCACAACATGAAGCGGAGTGTCTTTACCACCCCAAGCTGGATTATTTTCATGTAACAGCACGGTCTGGATGACGGTGTGTTATTCCGCTTATACCACAGCAATTTGCCAATGACTACAATACTTCATTTATTAATGAACTGCACGTTGCACATTTTAATGGTTCAGAGTTAAGATTTGATGCTGTGGAACGTCCATGAGACAAGTTAGCTCCTGTTCTCACTTATGTTATAGCCACAATAATCAGTTATTCCCTCACCGAAATCTTCTTTTCTCTCTTAAAAACTTCAGCTTTTCATTTTCCTGAGAAACTGGAGACTCCTTCCATAAATGTTAAATAAACATCTCCTAACAAGAATATCACCATATCAACAATTATACGTTTTTCTTTGTTAAACAAAATTTTGTACTTTTTATAAATCTGGCTATTATTAGTCTTTTTAGATTAGTTTATTATTCTTCTTAGTTTATATGGAGCATCTACCGTACAAGTCCCTGTGATTGAGCTGTTACTATAGTAACCATAATGTATTAGAACGAGCGCATTGATATAAACCTATCGTTCATGTTACAGCTGTTATACAAAAATAATACACATCTTCTGACCAATCAGATTTGAGAATTAAACCACGCTGTGGTGTAAAACATGTTGCTTCGCTGTATAACTAACAGCATGTACTAAACCGCAAAAATGTGTTACAGTATTAAAAATATATAACAGACACGCAGGCAAAATGAAGCAAAATTGCTTTTTCAGGTCATCTAGATGACTTCTACGCTAAAAAATTAGAGAGATAAATAAAAGTAATAAGAGCAGTGAGTGTGTTTATGATCCCAGCTGGTGTTACAGGAGGAGGCGGAGCTTCGGCTCTTTATGGAACACGAGTGTGTGATTGAAATGAGACAAAAAGCCCTAAAGAGCTGATTTACTGCCTGTGAGGACAAAAAAACTCCACTTCAATTACCAAATGAAGTGCTGATAAACACACACACACACACACACACACACACACACACAGAGAGCAGTGATGAGAGGGGGAGTGAAAATGACCTTGATGAATAAGCAGTGACCAGGCTGCCCTTCTGTTAGTAAAGAATTATTCAAATACAAAACAAGAGCGAGAAACAAAACAGCCTCGGGCGATAAAAATGACTCGGCTTGCTTTTTTTCCTGTTTGACTAAAATGGATTAAATTTGTTTCGGGACACGTTTATATATTTTTTTAAATAGACGTTTAGGTGTCACATTTATAACATTAATCACAGGATTTTGGACAGTGGGGAGGCAAAGGATTAAAAAATTCTCCCCAAAACTTCAATTTACAATTTACTCCTTTATTACAGAAATCTATAAGACTAGTTCAAAATTACTGTTTTTTTTCAATCTACAGTTTTAACAAAAGCCTTTTTTAGCTTTTGTTCCAAAATTGCTGTATTTTTTTCTAAACTGATCTGATGCAATTCACAAACAGGAATGCCATCTAACCAAACAACTTGACTTATTTATTTTTGTTTGTTTGTTTTACATTGTTCATCCATCTATCTACTTTTCCATCAATCTATCTATCCATCCGTCCATCCAACCAACCAACCAACCATCTACCAATCCATCTACCTTCTTATCTATCATCCATCCATCCATCCATTCATCCATCCATCCATCCATCCAACCAACCACCTACCAATCCATCTACCTTCTTATCTATCATCCATCCATTCATCCATCCATCCATCCAACCAACCACCTACCAATCCATCTACCTTCTTATCTATCATCCATCCATCCATTCATCCATCCATCCATCTATCCAACCAACCACCTACCAAACCATCTACCTACTTATCCATCCGTCCATCCATCCAACCACCTACCAATCCATCTACCTTCTTATCTATCCATCCATCCATCCATCCATCCACCTACCAATCCATCTACCTACTTATCGATCATCCATCCATCCATCCATCCATCCACCTACCAATCCATCTACCTTCTTATCTATCATCCATCCATCCAACCACCTACCAATCCATCTACCTACTTATCCATCCGTCCATCCATCCATCCATCCATCCATCTATCCAACCAACCACCTACCAATCCATCTACCTACTTATCTGTCCAACTATCCATCTATAAATCCATTCCATCTATCCATCTACCCATCTACATACTTTTCCATCCATCCATCCATCCATCCATCCACCATCTATCCATCTACCTACCAAGCTGTCTAGCCATTCAACCATCCATCTACCTACTTAATCTATCCATCCAATCAACCACCCACCTACCTACACATCTACCTATCCATCCATCTATCCATTCAACCCTCCATCCAGCTACCTACCTATCTATCCATTCATTCATCTACCTACATATCAATCCATCCATCCAGACATGTGCCTACCTACTTATCTATCTATTTTCTATTTATTTACTTACTTTACTTTATTTCATTTTATTTTTCCAGAGATTATTCCGTGAGAATGGTTGCTGTAAGGGGACATTTTTAAATTCCAGTATTAGTATAGAGCATAATTATATAAGTGATGAACCATGAGTGTGTGTGTGTGTGTGTGTGTGTGTGCGTGTCTTGTTGTCCTCTCTGAGGGCCAAATCAGAGGACAATGATGACTTTGTGGGGACTTTCATCTGGTTGTTAGAAAAATTTATGATTTATCAAAATGCACATCTTTTATTTAAAAAAAAAAAAAGGAAGAAAGAAAAAGTAAAAAAAAAAAATAAAACAAAAGTGCCAAATAATAGGGATAGATGCAGCTCAGAACCGTGAGTGTGAGTGTGTATCCAAACCTGCTCACACCTCTGTAACACACAGATACAGGCTACAGTGTGATCAGCTACACTGCATGTGTGTGAGCTGAGTGAAGTAAATTTAGGCCAAAAAATAAAAAGAATAAATGTATTTTAATATTTTCAGTGTGAGATTAGGCTCTTTAACCACAAAGAAACCTGTTTCATTATCCTTTTTACCCAG